>NC_090443.1:702210636-702513667 GCF_031143425.1 Pleurodeles waltl | reverse complement strand
GCGAAACTGGACAAAGGGAGGTGCCCAGAGCTCCTCCAGTGTGCTCCAGACCTCTGCCATCTTGGAAACAGAGGTGCTGCTGGCACACTGGACTGCTCTGAGTGGCCAGTGCCATCAAGTGACGTCAGAGACTCCTTCTGATAGGCTCCTTCAGGTGTTGCTAGCCTATCCTCTCTCCTAGGTAGCCAAACCCTCTTTTCTGGCTATTTAGGGTCTCTGTCTCTTGGGATTCCTTAGATAACGAATGCAAGAGCTCATCCGAGTTCCTCTGCATCTCTCTCTTCACCTTCTGCCAAGGAATCGACTGCTGACCGCGCTGGAAGCCTGCAAAACTGCAACATAGTAGAGAGACGACTACTGCAACTCTGTAACGCTGATCCTGCCGCCTTCTCAACTGTTTTCCTGGTGGTGCATGCTGTGGGGGTAGTCTGCCTCCTCTCTGCACTAGAAGCTCCGAAGAAATCTCCCGTGGGTCGACGGAATCGCCCCCCTGCAACCGCAGGCACCAAAGAACTGCATCACCGGTACTTTGGGTCTCCTCTCAGCACGACGAGCGAGGTCACTTGAATCCAGCAACTCTGTCCAAGTGACTCCCACAGTCCAGTGACTCTTCAGTCCATGTTTGGTGGAGGTAAGTCCTTGCCTCCCCACGCCAGACTGCATTGCTGGGAACCACGACTTTTGCAGCTACTCCGGCCTCCGTGCACTTCCGGTGGAAATCCTTTGTGCACAGTCCAGCCTGGGTCCACGGCACTCTAACCTGCATTGCACGTCCTCCTAAATTGTTCTCCGGCGACGTGGGACTCCTTTGTGCAACTTCGGGTGAGCACTGTTTCACGCATCCTTGTAGTGCCTGTTTCTGGCACTTCTGCAGGTGCTGCCTGCTGCTGAGAGGGCTCCTTGTCTTGCTCGACGCCCCCTCTGTCCCCTGACGCAATTGGCGACATCCTGGTCCCTCCTGGGCCACAGCAGCATCCAAAAACTTTAACTGCATGATTTGCAGCTAGCAAGGCTTGTTGGCAATCTTTCGGCGGGAAAACACTTCTGTACGACTCTCCACGGCGTGTGGGATCCGTCCTCCAAAGGGGAAGTCTCTAGCCCTTGTCGTTCCTGCAGAAACCTAAGCTTCTACTGTCCAGTAGCAGCTTCTTTGCACCCACAGCTGGCATTTCCTGGGCATCTGCCCATCTCCGACTTGCTTGTGACTTTTGGACTTGGTCCCCTTGTTCCACAGGTACCCTCAACTGGAAATCTATCGTTTTTGCATTGCTGGTTTGTGTCTTTCCTGCAGAATTCCCCTATCACGACTTCTATGTCCTTTGGGGAACTTTAGTGCACTTTGCACTCACTTTTCAGGGTCTTGGGGTGGGCTATTTTTCTAACCCTTACTATTTTCTAATAGTCCCAGCGACCCTCTACAAGGTCACATCGGTTTGGGGTCCATTTGTGGTTCGCATTCCACTTTTGGAGTATATGGTTTTTGTTGCCCCTATCCCTATGTGTCCCCATTGCATCCTATTGTAACTATACATTGTTTGCACTGTTTTCTAATACTATTACTGCATATTTTGGTATTGTGTACATATATCTTGTGTATATTTGCTATCCTCATACTGAGGGTACTCACTGAGATACTTTTGGCATATTGTCATAAAAATAAAGTACCTTTATTTTTAGTATATCTGTGTATTGTGTTTTCTTATGATATTGCGCATATGACACTAGTGGTACTGTAGGAGCTTCACTCGTCTCCTAGTTCAGCCTAAGCTGCTCTGCTAAGCTACCATTATCTATCAGCCTATGCTGCTAGACACCCTATACACTAATAAGGGATAACTGGGCCTGGTGCAAGGTGCAAGTACCCCTAGGTACTCACTACAAGCCAGTCCAGCCTCCTACATTGGTTGTGCAGCGGTGGGATAAGTGCTTTGAGACTACTTACCACTCTTGTCATTGTACTTTTCATAAGAGAAAAATATACAAAATAAGTTCAGTGTATGTACACCTAACCAAAAAGTTTTGCATTTCTTTTCTCACCTCTTTTCTAAAGTGCTGAAAAGTACCTCTAAACTTTCTTAAAAGTTGTTAAAAGTTTAAAAAGTTTTTTTTCTGTCTTTCTAAAAGTTCTGAAAACTTTTTTCTTTTTTTCCATCACTTAAACTCTTTCTAAAAATGTCTGGCACAGGCCAAAATGTTGATCTGTCCAAACTTGCATATGACCACCTTAGTTGGAAAGGAGCAAGGAGTATCTGTGTAGAAAGAGGTGTAGGGAAGAATCCTTCCTTGGAATTATTGCTTAACATGCTTAGAGAACAAGATAAGGCCACAAGGGCCCCATCTGTTGAAAAAGTAGCTAATGGTTCCCAATCAGATCCAGGGACTCCCCTAGGAAAAGATTCAGGAAAGAAACTTCATAGCCTGCCCATTACTAGACAGTCTAGCATAGTTGGTACTGAGGTTGAGTCACACCATACAGATAGTGTTGTCTCACATCATAGCAAGAGCATTCATTCTCACCACAGTAGAACTGATGTTTCTGTTAACCAAGCTGTTAGGATGCCTTCTGTAAGGGACAGGTCTCCTTCTGTCCATTCTCACCACACTTCTGTGTCAAGGAATGTCCCTCCCACCCACCCTGATGACAGATTGTTAGAAAGGGAGCTCAATAGATTGAGAGTGGAACCGACCAGACTGAAGCTCAAGAAGCAACAGCTGGATTTGGATAGACAGTCCTTAGAAGTAGAGAAGGAGAGACAGAAACTGGGTTTAGAAACCCATGATGGCAGCAGCAGTATTCCCAATAGTCATCCTGCAAAAGAGCATGATTCTAGGAATCTGCACAAGATAGTTCCCCCTTGTAAGAAGGGGGATGACATTAACAAGTGGTTTGCTGCACTTGAGAGGGCCTGTGTTGTACAGGATGTCCCTCAAAGGCAGTGGGCTGCTATCCTATGGCTATCATTTAGTGGAAAAGGTAGGGATAGGCTCCTTACTGTGAAAGAAAGTGATGCCAATAATTTAACAGTTCTTAAGAATGCACTCCTGGATGGCTATGGCTTAACCACTGAACAATGCAGGATAAAGTTCAGAGAGACCAAAAAGGAGTCTTCACAAGACTGAGTTGATTTCATTGACCATTCAGTGAAGGCCTTGGAGGGGTGGTTACATGGCAGTAAAGTTACTGATTATGACAGCCTGTATAACTTGATCCTGAGAGAGCATATTCTTAATAATTGTGTGTCTGATTTGTTGCACCAGTACTTGGTGGACTCTGATCTGACCTCTCCCCAAGAATTGGGAAAGAAGGCAGACAAATGGGTCAGAACAAGGGTGAACAGAAAAGTTCATACAGGGTGTGACAAAGATGGCAACAAGAAGAAGTCTTCTGACAAGGGTGGGGACAAATCTAAAAATGAGTCTTTATCAGGCCCACAAAAACACTCTGGTGGGGGTGGTGGGCCCAAATCCTCTTCTAATCAAAACAAAGAAAAGAAACCATGGTGCTATTTATGTAAAATAAAAGGCCATTGGACAACAGATCCCAGTTGTCCAAAGAAAAGCACCAAGCCTCCTACCACTACAACCCCTACTGCTACACCTAGTGTCCCTACTAATAGCAGTGGTGGTGGGAGCAAAGCTACTAATAGCCAATCCAAGGGAGTAGCTGGGCTCACTTTTGGTAACTTAGTTGGGGTTGGTCTGATTAGGGAGACCACAGAGGCTGTGTTAGTCTCTGAGGGGGCTATTGATTTAGCCACCTTGGTTGCTTGTCCCCTTAACATGGATAAGTACAAGCAACTACCCCTAATAAATGGTGTTGAGGTTCAGGCCTACAGGGACACTGGAGCCAGTGTAACTATGGTGATAGAGAAACTGGTCCACCCTGAACAACACCTACTTGGTCACCAGTACCAAGTAACCGATGCTCACAACAACACACTTAGCCACCCCATGGCTGTTGTAAATCTCAACTGGGGGGGGGTTACTGGTCCAAAGAAAGTTGTGGTAGCTTCAGATTTACCTGTAGACTGTCTATTAGGGAATGATTTGGAGACATCAGCTTGGTCAGATGTGGAGTTGGAGGCCCATGCAGCAATGCTGGGCATCCCAGGGCATATTTTTGCTTTAACAAGGGCTCAGGCCAAAAAGCAAAAAGGACAGGGTTACTTGGATCCTGGAACAATGGACCAAGTGCTCCCTAAAGCTAGGGCTAGTAGAAGTAAAGCACATCCTACTATCCCTCCCTCTACAGTGGATTCTACTTCTGAGGAAGAAGAATTTCCACCCTGTGCAGAACCTACACCAGAGGAGCTGGAAGCAGACACTGCTGAGCTTTTGGGTGAAGGGGGGCCTGCCAGGGAGGAGCTGAGTGTGGCACAGCATACCTGTCCCACACTAGAGGGTATAAGACAGCAAGCTGCCAAACAGGCTAATGGGGATGTCAGTGACTCTCACAGAGTTTACTGGGAGGACAACCTCTTATACACTGAAGCAAGGGATCCTAAACCTGGAACTGCCAGGAGGTTAGTGATTCCTCAGGAGTACAGAAAGTTCCTCCTAACTCTAGCCCACAACATTCCCCTAGCTGGGCATCTGGGACAAATGAAAACTTGGGACAGGCTTGTTCCCTTGTTTCATTGGCCTAGAATGTCTGAGGACACAAAAGAATGTTGTAAGTCCTGTGAAACCTGTCAAGCCAGTGGCAAGACAGGTGGCACCCCAAAGGCACCCCTTATTCCACTGCCTGTGGTTGGGGTTCCCTTTGAAAGGATAGGGGTTGACATAGTTGGCCCCCTTGACCCTCCTACTGCTTCAGGCAATAGGTTTATCTTGGTGGTAGTGGACCATGCCACAAGATATCCTGAAGCAATTCCTTTAAGGACCACTACAGCACCTGCAGTGGCAAAGGCCCTCCTGGGAATATTTTCCAGGGTGGGCTTCCCAAAGGAAGTAGTATCAGACAGGGGAAGCAATTTCATGTCTGCTTACTTAAAGGCCATGTGGAAGGAGTGTGGTGTGACTTACAAGTTCACTACACCCTATCATCCACAAACAAATGGACTGGTGGAGAGATTTAACAAAACTCTCAAAGGCATGATTATGGGACTCCCTGAAAAACTCCGCAGGAGATGGGATATCCTTTTACCATGCCTCCTTTTTGCCTACAGGGAGGTACCCCAGAAAGGAGTGGCTTCAGCCCCTTTGAACTCCTCTTTGGACACCCTGTTAGGGGTCCACTAACACTTGTCAAGGAGGGTTGGGAACAACCTTTAAAAGCTCCAAAGCAAGATATTGTGGATTATGTACTTGGCCTCAGATCAAGGATGGCTGAGTATATGAAAAAGGGCAGTAAGAACCTTCAGGCCAGCCAAGAGCTCCAGAAGCAATGGCATGATCAGAAGGCTGTTTTGGTTCAGTACCAACCAGGGCAGAAAGTGTGGGTCTTGGAGCCTGTGGCCCCAAGAGCACTCCAAGATAAATGGAGTGGACCCCACATAATTGTTGAAAAGAAGGGTGAAGTCACCTACTTAGTTGACTTAGGCACTGCCAGGAGTCCCCTTAGGGTGCTCCATGTCAATCACCTGAAACCCTACTATGACAGGGCTGATCTCACCCTGCTCATGGCTACTGATGAGGGACAGGAAGAAGACAGTGATCCTCTACCTGATCTCTTCTCTTCCACAGAACAAGATGCTCTAGTGGAAGGTGTAGTTTTGGCTGATTGTCTTACTGCTGAGCAGAAAGACCATTGCATAAATCTCCTTGGTCAGTTTTCTGAACTCTTCTCTACTGTGCCAGGTACCACTTCTTGGTGTGAGCACACTATAGATACTGGAGACAGCTTGCCTGTCAAAAGTAAGATCTATAGGCAGCCTGACCATGTCAGAGACTGCATAAAGCAAGAGGTGCAGAAAATGTTAGAACTGGGAGTGGTTGAGCACTCTGAAAGTCAATGGGCTTCTCCTGTGGTACTTGTACCAAAACCTCATTCCAAGGATGGAAAGAAGGAAATGCGGTTTTGTGTAGATTATAGAGATCTCAACCAGGTAACCAAAACTGATGCTCACCCTATACCCAGGGCAGATGAGCTCATAGATACACTGGCATCTGCCAAGTATCTAAGCACTTTTGATTTGACTGCAGGGTATTGGCAGATCAAATTATCAGAAGATGCTAAACCTAAAACTGCATTTTCAACCATTGGAGGCCATTACCAATTCACAGTAATGCCTTTTGGATTGAAAAATGGACCTGCCACTTTTCAGAGGTTGGTGAACACAGTCCTGCAAGGGCTGGAAGCTTTTAGTGAAGCATATTTGGACGATATAGCTGTCTTTAGCTCCAGTTGGGATGATCACCTGGTCCACCTATGGAAAGTTTTAGAGGCCCTGCAAAAGGCAGGCCACACTATCAAGGCTTCAAAGTGCCAGATAGGGCATGGAAAGGTGGTTTATCTGGGACACCTTGTTGGTGGGGAACAGATTGCACCACTTCAGGGGAAAAGCCAAACTATTCTAGATTGGGTTCCCCCTACTACTCAGACTCAGGTGAGAGCCTTCCTAGGCCTCACTGGGTATTACAGGAGGTTCATTAAGAACTATGGCTCCATTGCAGCCCCTCTTAATGACCTCACATCCAAAAAGATGCCTAAAAAGGTATTGTGGACAGCTAGCTGTCAGAAAGCTTTTGAGGAGCTGAAGCAGGCCATGTGCTCTACACCTGTCCTGAAAAGCCCTTGTTACTCTTAAAAATTATATGTCCAAACTGATGCATCTGAATTAGGAGTAGGGGCAGTCCTATCACAACTTAATTCTGAGGGCCAGGATCAACCTGTTGCTTTTATTAGTAGGAGGTTGACCCCTAGAGAAAAGCGTTGATCTGCCATTGAGAGGGAGGCCTTTGCTGTGGTCTGGGCACTGAAGAAGTTGAGGCCATACTTGTTTGGCACTCACTTCATTGTTCAGACAGACCACAAACCTCTACTTTGGCTAAAACAAATGAAAGGTGAAAATCCTAAATTATTGAGGTAGTCCATATCCCTACAGGGAATGGACTATACAGTGGAACATAGACCTGGGAGTAGCCACTCCAATGCAGATGGACTCTCCAGATATTTCCACTTAGACAATGAAGACTCATCAGGTCATGGCTAGTCTTATTGTCCTTCGTTTGGGGGGGGTTGTGTAGGAAAGTACCATCTTGCCTGGCATGTTACCCCCATATTTCACTGTATATATGTTGTTTTAGTTGTATGTGTCACTGGGACCCTGCTAGTCAGGGCCCCAGTGCTCATAAGTGTGCCTGAATGTGTTACCTGTGTTATGACTAACTGTCTCACTGAGGCTCTGCTAATCAGAACCTCAGTGCTTATGCTCTCTCATTTCTTTCAAATTGTCACTAACAGGCTAGTGACCAATTTTACCAATTTACATTGGCTTATTGGAACACCCTTATAATTCCCTAGTAGATGGTACTGAGGTACCCAGGGTATTTGGGGTTCCAGGAGATCCCTATGGGCTGCAGCATTTCTTTTGCCACCCATAGGGAGCTCTGACAATTCTTACACAGGCCTGCCACTGCAGCCTGAGTGAAATAACGTCCACGTTATTTCACAGCCATTTTACACTGCACTTAAGTAACTTATAAGTCACCTATATGTCTAACCTTTACCTGGTAAAGGTTGGGTGCTAAGTTACTTAGTGTGTGGGCACCCTGGCACTAGCCAAGGTCCCCCCACATTGTTCAGGGCCAATTCCTCGGACTTTGTGAGTGCGGGAACACCATTACACGCGTGCACTACATATAGGTCACTACCTATATGTAGCTTCACAATGGTAACTCCGAATATGGCCATGTAACATGTCTATGATCATGGAATTGCCCCCTCTATACCATCCTGGCATAGTGGGCACAATCCCATGATCCCAGTGGTCTGTAGCACAGACCCTGGTACTGCCAAACTGCCTTTCCCGGGGTTTCACTGCAGCTGCTGCTGCTGCCAACCCCTCAGACAGGCTTCTGCCCTCCTGGGGTCCAGCCAGGCCTGGCCCAGGATGGCAGAACAAAGGACTTCCTCTGAGAGAGGGTGTTACACCCTCTCCCTTTGGAAAATGGTGTGAAGGCAGGGGAGGAGTAGCCTCCCCCAGCCTCTGGAAATGCTTTCAAGGGCACACATGCTGTCCATTTCTGCATAAGCCAGTCTACACAGGTTCAGGGACCCCTTAGCCCTGCTCTGGCGCGAAACTGGACGAAGGGAAGAGGAGTGACCACTCCCCTGACCTGTACCTCCCCTGGGAGGTGCCCAGAGCTCCTCCAGTGTGCTCCAGACCTCTGCCATCTTGGAAACAGAGGTGCTGCTGGCACACTGGACTGCTCTGAGTGGCCAGTGCCATCAGGGGACGTCAGAGACTCCTTCTGATAGGCTCCTTCAGGTGTTGCTAGCCTATCCTCTCTCCTAGGTAGCCAAACCCTCTTTTCTGGCTATTTAGGGTCTCTGTCTCTTGGGATTCCTTAGATAACGAATGCAAGAGCTCATCTGAGTTCCTCTGCATCTCTCTCTTCACCTTCTGCCAAGGAATCGACTGCTGACCGCGCTGGAAGCCTGCAAAACTGCAACATAGTAGCGAAGACAACTACTGCAACTCTGTAACGCTGATCCTGCCGCCTTCTCGACTGTTTTCCTGGTGGTGCATGCTGTGGGGGTAGTCTGCCTCCTCTCTGCACTAGAAGCTCCGAAGAAATCTCCCGTGGGTCGACGGAATCGTCCCCCTGCAACCGCAGGCACCAAAGAACTGCATCACCAGTACCTTGGGTCTCCTCTCAGCATGACGAGCGAGGTCCCTTGAATCCAGCAACTCTGTCCAAGTGACTCCCACAGTCCAGTGACTCTTCAGTCCAAGTTTGGTGGAGGTAAGTCCTTGCCTCCCCACGCCAGACTGCATTGCTGGGAACCGTGACTTTTGCAGCTACTCTGGCCTCCGTGCACTTCCGGTGGAAATCCTTTGTGCACAGTCCAGCCTGGGTCCACAGCACTCTAACCTGCATTGCACGACCTCCTAAGTTGTTCTCCGGCGACGTGGGACTCCTTTGTGCGACTTCGGGTGAGCACCATTTCACGCATCCTTGTAGTGCCTGTTTCTGGAACTTCTGCAGGTGCTGCCTGCTGCTGAGAGGGCTCCTTGTCTTGCTCGACGCCCCCTCTGTCCCCTGACGCAATTGTCGACATCCTGGTCCCTCCTGGGCTACAGCAGCATCCTAAAACACTAACTACATGATTTGCAGCTAGCAAGATTTGTTGGTGGTCTTTCGGCGGGAAAACACTTGTGCACGACTCTCCACGGCGTAAGGGATCCTTCCTCCAAAGGGGAAGTCTCTAGCCCTTGTCGTTCCTGCAGAAACCTAAGCTTCTACTGTCCAATAGCAGCTTCTTTGCACCCACAGCTGGCATTTCCTGGGCATCTGCCCATCTCCGACTTGCTTGTGACTTTTGGACTTGGTCCCCTTGTTCCACCGGTACCCTCGACTGGAAATCCATCGTTGTTGCATTGCTGGTTTGTGTCTTTCCTGCAGAATTCCCCTATCACGACTTCTATGTCCTTTGGGGAACTTTAGTGCACTTTGCACTCACTTTTCAGGGTCTTGGGGTGGGCTATTTTTCTAACCCTTACTATTTTCTAATAGTCCCAGCGACCCTCTACAAGGTCACATCGGTTTGGGGTCCATTCGTGGTTTGCATTCCACTTTTGGAGTATATGGTTTGTGTTGCCCCTATCCCTATGTGTCCCCATTGCATCATATTGTAACTATACATTGTTTGCACTGTTTTCTAATACTATTACTGCATATTTTGGTATTGTGTACATATATCTTGTGTATATTTGCTATCCTCATACTGAGGGTACTCAGTGAGATACTTTTGGCATATTGTCATAAAAATAAAGTACCTTTATTTTTAGTATATCTGTGTATTGTGTTTTCTTATGATATTGTGCATATGACACTAGTGGTACTGTAGGAGCTTCACTCGTCTCCTAGTTCAGCCTAAGCTGCTCTGCTAAGTTACCATTATCTATCAGCCTATGCTGCTAGACACCCTATACACTAATAAGGGATAACTGGGCCTGGTGCAAGGTGCAAGTACCCCTAGGTACTCACTACAAGCCAGTCCAGCCTCCTACATTCATGCCATTCTTCAGGTGTGATTAAAGTGAATATATTAAATTCAGTTATATCATATGTAGGGGGGTGGTAAACTCCACTCCACTGGTGGAGTTAGCAGAGTTTTACACTCTCCATGCTCAGCCTGGAGAGTGGAGTTCCAGAAAAACTCTGCCAACTGGTGCAGAGTTTTTCTCGTACATGTTTCAGCAACATTTGGCTGGGTGAGAGTGAGAATAATCAAGCACTAGGATGATTTCACAACTCTGGCAGACACAACTCTGGCAGTCGCAGCAGGTCACTATCGCTCACTTTGAGAAAGCTGCCGCTTGCATTGAGAACGCTGCTGCTCAAGTAGAAGTTCTACTCAAATGGCATGAAGAAGCAGGGCCTCTGGAGTGCTGCGCAGTGTCATTCATGCTGATTTTACAGCACAGGACAAGCTCCCAGTGCTAAAATTCAGCACAATCAGCGTGACGTTCCAAAATTCCACTGCTCACGGAACTCAGTGGAATCTTGCAAAGTTTTTAGGTAAGTCTGATGAATTCCATGGAGTGAATTCTGTGAAGCAAAACTCTGTGAGTTTCACCTAGTCCTAATCATATATTGGCACACAGGAACATTTGTACTGATAAATTATGTTTGGTTTTGAAAAAAGACCTTGTCATCATGACCCAATGACATAATTTTATGATTCTGGGTGTAATCCTGGTCAATCCATGTAGGAACTATACCCATGTCTATTATTTCAATGCCTGACACAGAACACAGGCAGTGTGATCAAATTACCTTGGCCATGCTAATATTGTACCACACAAAAGAAGGCAATAGTTAAGTGATGCATAATAAAAGATACATGTTAAAGTTTCCAACATTGCATATCCAGCTACTAACTGTGCATGCTATCTCAGTAAGCCATTATCGGTAGCATTCTGAATCATGTCTGCAATTCTGTTTACCCTCATGAGGTAATGTGGGAGTCACTTAGTTTTATTAAGTTACAACATTCTGAGTAGAAAGGTGAAGCTTGTTTAGGTTACAATCTGTCAAAGGCCTTTATTGGAGGAAGAATTACAACTTTGTACAGCTGTATGTTTGTCGCCTGTAGTCATCCACTGTTAAAAGTGGCATGTGGGAATATCAACATTGCATGGGACAGGAGAGAGGGATATGTCACAATATCACTTTTGTCACAGTGACTGCTGTAACAATGACAGTATGCATTTTTATGAATATGAAGTAGACATGTAATCATGTTGTATGTCTCTCACCTTTTTTTAAATGAGAGACTGTATTGTACAATGCCACTGAGGAGGAAAGTAAGGGAGCCAAGAAGGGATAGTACACCAGTGCAGACAGTGACTTGGTCATAAGTCAAAACGTTGATGGAAACTGAAGGTATGACGAAGGGGGTGGTTGATGTGGGTACCACATGCCAGGAGGAGGTTAGCAATGTACCTATTCCTGATCAGGCATCAGTGTTGTCCTGTGAAACACATCCCTGTTCCACTAGGGTCTGAAGCTACCGCTTCCATTAGTGATCAGGCCCCCTCAAACCCGGACCTGCAGCTGCACCCCTTTATCCATCCTTCTCTAAAGATTGCCCAACAAGAAGATCAGTTGCCAAGGGTGTGAATTTCCTCAGACATTCCTCAGCCCTCATGTGTGACCCCACTCTTGTCCCCATAGTACACCACTATGGTGCTTTACAGAAGGCCATGGAGAAGTGGCAGGCTGGAAAGCAGGTGATTTGTAAGGGGTTTGCAGAGATGGCCCGAGCATCTAAGGCCCTACAAGATTTGCATGCGGTCTAGCACCATGATCTCCACTGCCATGTGTCCTGGATGTCATTCACCAATAAATGATCCCAAACCCACCCCTCCCCACCTGTAACCCTGTGTGTCTTTCTCTTCTGCCCCTCAAAGTACCCCCATGTGTGGTCCTGCTCGGGGGTTGTTAGGACCTGCCCCTAAACTCACAATGTCTGTGTCAGAAGAACTTGTGGATGACCAACCCTCAACTTTCCACCCAGGGAAGCAGTTCAAAAGCATTTTGATTAGGGGATTGACTTTTCTTTTATGTTGGACTTTTCAGAATTTAATTTGGATTTTGAACATTATTTTAAGGCTTGGGCAAATTCACTGGCATTACGGTTTGGAAGATGTTCTTGTTTCTTTTAATTTTCCCCATCATACAATACAAATCGAATTTTCCTTCATTGTTCTCAACATGTTTTTATTTTTAACTACGTTGATTAGTTCTCTCTGAACTCAAGCTCTGTTTTGGAATTTCTCCTCTCCTCATGAACAATTGACTTGATTATTAGGGTGTGAGAAATGTGTATAATTTGCTTCCATGTAATTATGTGACATTTCAGCAAAATTGTGTGTAATCAAGCAAAATACAAATCCTTCAGTGTGTGTTATATTTTAGCACAAAACGTTTCCCTGTGTCAATTTTTGATATGAGGATGCATTGAAACAAACGCACTACAAACAACAGCCTCTTGTGTTCCTTCTGTGCGCTCGCAATGTATTCTTACAAGGAATTGTGCATTCCTGATGAATTGAGGCCGCAGATCACTTGCAAAGAGGCAAAGTGGCATAATGGCGCAATTTCAGGAATTTTGCATTAGAAGCTTAACACAAAATGCTGAAACTTACGCACATGATGCTGAAATAATGCAAATTCCTTCACAAGACTGATGTTTATACCATCCCTAGAACATATACCCTTTTTTATTATATTTTAGATTTGAATGCATTGTTATTACTTTTCTAACAGGTTTTCCAGAACAAGAAATCACAACCTCTACCATACATAATCAACCCAACTCCCTCTTGGGAAAACAGGGCACCCTAAACTTCTCCCACTGTCACTACACTACCCCCAAAATAACTTTGCCAAAAGCCATGGCCTAGTCTGCCCACTCAGCACCTTGTGTCAGCTGACTGAGATAGTCACTCACACTCTTGAATCAATTCATACATTTTCAAATGTTCTAGGATATGTAGAGCCCTAATAGTTTTGAGCATGTGAGATCCTTAAAGTCTATTTGAAAATATTACAATAGTAGCCTTCATTGTTTAGCAAAGTATTTGATTTCCACACTTGCCCATTTAGTCAGCTTTTTCATCCTCACCAGCCATCACAAGCATTCAATCCATTTTGCCTCAGAGGGTACTATACTACAGTACAGCCCAGAGACGACACGTAAAATTGTGGCCACATGTGCTATCTTGCACAACATAGCAACCACCAGGGGCATACCAGTGGAACTCACGGAGCCAGACTCAGATGAGGATGATGATCCCTTACCACCCCTTCTACCAGCAGACAGGACCAGTGCAGCAGAGGACAGGCAAAGACGTGCTGACATCACGTGCAACCATTTTTGATGTAAGTAATGACAAACCCACTTAAATGAAATGTATTTCTGTAGTTACCATCTTTATTACCTTAACTTCAGGTAAACAATGTGTCATTAGGACATAGCTATTCACAATGGGCAGACACGAACAATTCACAGTGTCACACTATTAGCATCATTGCATGACTTTATTTCTACATGTTGAGGTGGTCCCCTGTAGCCCTCAACATCACTTCTTATGTCCACGCACTCTACTTGAGTGCTCTGTGCCCCCGCTGGCACCTCTAGTAGCAGGTTCACATGCAGTACTGTGTCTGGCACTGCAACACCTCGGTCCAATCACAGAGACTGTTAGACTGCTGAAGCTAGAGGACTCCTCACTGTCCCCAACACCAAATTCGCTGGTTGTGGCACTGCGTGCTGTTTGCACGGCATCCAGTACATTGGTAATTTGCACCAATCCCCGTGCAATCTCCTGACTGAAATGTGCCTTCTCCACCTGAGTGGCAATGGCACTCCATGATATCAGGGCTGTAGAACTTGCGAGCCTATTGACGGATCTACAGAAGCTACCAAACCTTCCCAAAAATTGGTGATGGCGCCTGCGCTGGCTGACGCCCTCCTGCTGTATCTCAGTGCAGAGTTCCCCAATGGCCTATGTCAACTCCTTGGTATTTTCAGCAGCTGTTTGCTGTCCCTCAATCAGAGTCTCCAACTGCTTGTGTAGTAACCCCATATTGCTATTGTGAGACACAACCTGTCTGTGCAGTGACTTCAATTGCTTGTATTGCAGGCGCTGCACCTTCAACATGGAAGGTTCAAGGCCTCCAAAGATTGATGGGCCCTCTCCTTCTTCTGTGCACTGTCTGCCTGCATTGTGGTGCCTCCTGAAGGGAGTTGACTGGCGTTGGTGCTGGTGCAGGGACTGCTGTCTTCCTGTGGGACTTGCCTCTGGTGGTGGTGTGGGTTCGTGTTCTATCATCTCATCTGAGTTCAGGTTATACTCTGGCAGTGGTAACACCCTTGCCCTGCATCTAGTCTGAACAATACTGTAGGACTCACTGGTATTTGAGTCAGACTGTGGCTGTGTTTCTGTTTCCCCTACTTTTTCAGATCCTGCAGCAGCAGGGACCTTGTAATCTGCAAGGACAATGTGTAGCATGTCAGTTCTAGAATTTTTCACAGATTTCCACAGTGTTGCTTTAAATGTACAATTAAATTGTGTCACCCTGAGTCATTTGTGGTGTTTCTCTGTGTGGCTGACCACTATCTTGCTATTTATGTTGTGTATTCACCTTAGGGTTGTGTACTACCACTCCCATAAGGCACTGTTGTCTTGTATGTAAGATGTGACATGGACAACTTTTCACTGTGCATCAAGCTATGTTCTATTTACTAAGGGGCATTTGTACATGCACCTGTGGGGATACACATAATTACAGGCCTTACCTTTGTTGGTGCTGGGTGTTCCTGAGGTGTCAATGTCAGTTACACCACTGACAGCTTCTGGCAGCAATGTAGACTCCAGCAGGTCTTCCATAGGGGTGGATGGTGTCTGGGTGGATGATCCGCCTCCGGTGCGCCTTGCCTCCATAAGCTTGCTGGCCACCCTCTCCTTGGCACAGGACCACAAGTCCTACCATTGCTTGTGTATCTCCTCCACAGAACGCTGCGCAACACCAACTGCGCATATTTTTGTCTGGATGTCAGACCAGAGTTTCCGCTTCTCACTCTCAGGTACTTGGAGTGAGTTTTTTCCAAATAGTCTATCATGGTTTCCAACAGCGTCCTCAATGAGCAGCTCCAATTCTGCCTCACAAAATTTTAGCTTCCCCTTCCTGTCTCCCTTCTCCTTCCCATTTCCAGCATTGGACTTGTTGCAGTTTGGTCCTGACTTACTCACAATGCTGACTTCCTGGTGCTGGGCTGTGTCTCTCTCCCTGGTCCTGTGGGTGTGGCTCCTGGAAACAGCATGGACTGACTCACTTCCTGGTTGTGATGTCATCAGGCTGTTCCAGTTTGCCGTTTTTGCAATTTGCGATTTTCAACTACCAAATCGCAAATATTTTTTGTGATTCGGTATTTGCAACTTGCAAATTGCGTTTGCAAATTTTAAATTTCTCAAAAAGAGCAATTTGAGATTCGCTAACTGGAATCTTGATACATCTGGCCCTTAGATTCAGCAAAAAAAGACATCAAATGTTATTCCCCATAGCAGAATTTAATTAATGAGAATCCTTAACTATCTCCAGATTAGCATCAACATGTTGGGCTTCTTGCAAAACAATTTAGTAACACAAATTTGGAAAATATCTAACTATGGCTCTATCAAAGCAGTGCAGTAGGTACCTAGAAGGAAAACAAAACAAATAGACATAACAAACACATGGGTACACTAATACCTCTCCTCAATTGAATCGGCAAGCTAAGATAGTCTTCGTCATCAGGACATCAGTTCAGTCAGCAAAGCATCAGGATTCAGCATCAAAGTTCAGAAAAAGCAAAGTCTTCAAGCAATAAAGTTAAGCACGTCTCTTGTCAAAATGCTCTAGAAAGTAACGACCTTTCGGCCAGCAAGAAAATGGGCAAATGGCTAAAATGGCTGTCTTCCCTTGGGTGTTGTCCTGTTAATTTAAATTCCCTAAAACTAATGCCCAAGTCCCTATTGGTTAAGGGATCGCATGTTCACACTTTGTCCAATGAAACGAAAACTCCAAATCTATTAATTTACATGACGCTGATTGGCTTCTCTTGTAATGTCCTCATCATCCGGCTCGTCAGGTAAAAATATTGTTGCAGCTTATACTCCAGTCAGTGTCTCTATTGTTCTCCTACTGAGAAGGTCAGTCTTACACACATTACACTCAAATTGTTACATTTACCAAGACCAGCATCTTCTAGCAGTCAGTTTTCTTAAGAAAGACTCTTAGCTACAAGCACATTTACACAATACAATGGAAAATCACAGTTTAATTCTCTAGGACAGCCATTTTATTAAACGTTGAGCAATACAGCTTGCCATGAGGCCGGGCAACCAAGCCAAGGCCTCCGCTAAGTTAAGGCCTACAAATAATAAAGCTAATACATGATGCATAACCCTTAATATGACATATTACTACATTAATCAAACACATACTCAACATTTCATATTAATAAACTATTGATAAGTACTCATTGTGATCACATTTTCAAATAACTTTTCTCTGTTATTACTTTTCTACACAAATCCATTACCCATAATAAAAGAAAACTCATTAATATTTTTTATTAAAATACCTGCGCTAGCAAAAGTGGGTTGGAAACTACATCATATGAGACGGGCTGATCACCCAACCACCATTTTGTCAGATTGTTAGGTCAGCACGCTAGTCTTCATGAGAAGGGACCTTAAATACGAGGGCGCTGAATGGCCGTGCCACTGGCATGCGGCTGACTTGCCAAAGGCAAGCCCGTCTGCGGCCATCCACCCCTGAATGGGACTAGAGGCCAGAGACCCTGCCGGATCCAGCACAGGAAAACAGGCAATCACTTATTCTCGTAAAACGCTTACGGAACTGTTAAATCCTACATTTGTATCAAATCCACATGCTGGAAAGGCCTCTTAGAAGGACCATTTTCATGCTTTAACTGTAAATGGGATGGCTGGCCAGTCAAGGAGCCGCCCGCCTATACATTAAAGACAGACACAATATTAACATGCCAGTATCTTAAAGCCAGGTCTTTGCCTAAGCACTGTTTAGAGATCTGGGATATAATATCAGACGTTAAGCAAAATCTCATATTCATTACTGAAATCTGGCTTAAAGCTTCTACTCTACCAGAAAGTTAATGGTGATGCCAACAGGCTATAAGTTATTGCATTGTGATAGGAATGACCGCCCAGGAGGGGGCTTAGCCATTATATTTAAAGATACCTTCACCTGCTCTGCAGAACTCAAGTCTCCGTCAATAGATTGTACGATTCTAGCCTTCCAGCTATCCCACAAAGATCGAAGGTTACTTGGAAGTGCAGTCTTCTGTAGACCTCCTGGTCATGACCCCAATTGAAAAAAATGAGGATTACATATGTAGGCAATTGTAAAATGATATGAGTATACTCCAACTTAAACAAGGGATTACTGGCGTAACCTACAGAGCAGGTCATAACACAGGCCTCCTCTTTGCCAATATTGAATCTACTAAAACCCTTGGTTTTGCCCCACTGTCCTGGACAGATCATTTTTTAATTACTTTCTCTGTTTTACTTCCAATTGATAAAATAGATTCAGCAGTCCATCCCTCAGTTCCCAAGAGATCTAGGAGTTACATAACTTAGGAAACATTCTCCAATCATTACCCCCCCGAATGATGTTGACAAGCCCCTTATTAATCAGATCGAAACCCTTAACACTGCTGTTCTAAGCTCACTAAATAGCTGCACTTCTCTGAAAGCTAATAGATCAGCTAGGAGTTCAATTAGGAAAATGGTGGTATTCTGCTGAATTAAGAATAACAAAATGAAAATGCTAAAATCTTGAACAAAAGTGGAGGTATTCTAGAAATAAAACTAATCTATTCAAATATAAAGAAGAATTGGAACAATACCATTTAGGTCTAAGGAGAGACAAGAAGGATTATTTTGTCCAAAAAATGGAAGAGAACAATAGATCTTCAAAATAATTATTTAAAAATGTCAAAGAGTTTGCAAAGCCGACTGGCCTATCGCAAGCGGATCTCCCCACAGAGGCCCACTGTGAGGAAATCTGAAACAATTTTGCAGACAAAATTGAAAGGATTTATTCATCCTTTGAGACCCAGTCACCTTTGGATGAATTTTCATGGGATTCTCACCCAGATGCAAATACCCATCTGGGCGCTTTTGAAAGAATCGAGGTTACAAAGATGATGACAGAAGTTAAATTGAGTTCTCCACTTGATCCTTGCCCTCATTTTATCAATTATCAACTAACCACTACAGCATGTCCCCATTGCACTCCAATTTTTAACCAATCCCTTTCAGAGGCATTATATCCAGAGATTTGTAAAGAAGTAGTATTATTAACCTTAGTCAAAAGGATTTGATTTTTCTATCCTTTCCAACTATCTGCCAATATTGCTTTTTCCTTATATGTCAAAAAGTTGGAAAAAGTTGTGAATAGTCAGTTAATAATTTATTTTTGAAAAAATAAAATACTAGACCCGTCACAGGGTGGTTTTCGTGAAAGAAATAGCAGTCTTCACTGTTAAGCATTTTGGATGACATCAGGTCAGTGGTTGATCAGGGCAAGGACACCACTCTGATTCTACGTAACCTATCTGCACCCTTCACCATCATTTCCGAAAGTCTGCTGATCAAGAACTTTCATGAAATTGGCTTACACTCGAAATCACCACAGTGGTTTTGCTCATTCTTAAAGGATAGAAGGCATTCTGTCCACCTGGGTACTATCAGATACAGGTCCTTCACTTCCAAACGTGGAGTCCCTCAAGGCCCCTCTTTGAGTCCTACTCTTTCTAATGTTTGTTTCTTCATTAGCAGAAATTGCAAGGGAATGGGATTTCGAAGCATCTTCTTATGGAGGTGACACCCAGCTAATTATATCACTGGAAGAGACAACAGACGAAACACGAGTCAAAATAATTGAATGCCGATCACTGTTTAAAACTAAATGCTGACTAAACAGAGATCCCACTATTCGGTGGGGCCCATTTGATTTGGGATGACTCCTGGTGGCTGGATTCACTTGGGGATATGCCCACTCCAAAGAAATCAGCGAAAAATCTTGGACTCTCCAGAAAAAGGTTAGGGTCACCTGTGGCCAATACGTTGGCATCCTCAAACATTTGAAAAAGCTGTTGAAGTGGTTCCCAATAGCTTGACAAAGATCCATAGTCCAAGACCTTATAAAAAGCTGATTTGACTATGGCCATGCCCTTTGTGCGGGCATGGCTGATTACCTCCTCACAAAATTACGGGTAATCCAGAATGCTGCTGCCAAGCTGATTTGTAAAATGGACAGATTCAGTTCGCCACCAGCTTGCTTGCCATCTTTACAATGCAAAAACAAAAAAAAAGATTTAAGTTTCTATGCCATGCTCCTAGGGCACTGTATAATACTGGGACTGAAATTCTATAGGAAAGAGTCGAATTCTATAGACCTAAGGGTGATCTGAGATCCTTCAATCTAGCTCTAGCCAAAGCAAAATGAATAAGGAAAGTCAGAGCTGGCAGCAGCTCATTTTCTTATCTGGCAGCAGTCAAGTGAAACTTGATCTCTGCCTTACTGACAACCACCTTTGGTTTGGGAAATAATTTAAAACCTTGCTTTTTTCGAGATGACATCCCTCTTGTATATGATTCATCATTGCTCTCACAGTTGAAAGGATAGGGAAGATCCTAGTGCTGTGATATTCCCTAGGGGATAAGTGTGGCGCTTTATAGCAATGTAATATAAAAATAAAAAGAAACACCCCTTGTCAGTAAAGTGGTGTGAGTGGCGTGAGTAGAGGAGATGGGAGGTGGTGTAAAGTTTGCTTGATTCAGAGCTCTCAATTCCCCATCACGGGATCTGAGAGAGCTTTGGCCTCAAGACATTCTTGCCACCTTAGCATGCCAAGGATAAGTTTGGCAAGCACCCTTAGATCATCAATATAAGGCTTGGGGATCAATGAACAGTGTTTGAAACAGATACAGGATCCTGGGATAGGATTACATTTTGAATAGAGCTATCAATACCAGTAATGAAAGTGGTTTATATTTCCAGTAACTAAGGTCTAGTATCACTGACTTTTTCAATCTGTGGATATTCAGGTATTCAACGTGTGAGGTGGCCCATAGGATTGGGGTAAGCTGCTCTAACATATCGGACAATTGGGCTGAAGCAGAGATATTGAGAATCACTGGTTTTGTGAGATTTGTTTTGAACCCCGAAACAGCCTGATAGTCCGTGAGCTCTGTCAGGAGCTGGGGGAGGGAGTGGCTCGGGTCAGTGAGTGACACCAGGATGTCATCTGCAAATGCAGTTAGCTTAATGTTCTGCATGACAAACAGAATACCCTGTATCTGGGGATAATCTCTGATCTTTTGGGCCAATGGCTCTAGCGTTGCAGCAAACAAGAGCGGGGATATAGCAGACACCCTTTCCTCACCCCCTGTGGGATGTGCACCTATCCAGAAAGTACTGAAAGTACCTGGTGTGGGGCTTGGGGCCTTGTAGCCCAACAGCAGCCATTTAATAATAAGTCATTGAAGCCCATCGGTGAATGACATTGTCCAAAACGTCCCAGTCCACCCAGTCCAAAGCCTTTTCAGCATCCAGTGAGACCAGGACTGCCTGTTTGGCCCTGGTTTTGTCTATATCAACCAGATGTAAAGCCTTCTTGGTATTATCAATAGTTTGGCATCCCAAAATGAAACCTGAATGATCTGGAAGAATGAGGTCCTCCATCACTGATTGAAGGAGTAAGAAGGCAATTTTGGTGAGAATTTGACATCCACATTCAGCAGGGATATCGGGCAGTATGAACTACTCTTACTAGCCTCTTTCCCTGGCTTAAGTATGAGCAATATCACAGTTTCCACCATGGTATCACTCTCCCTTCGCGTATCATTTCCAAATATACTTTATGCAGAAGTGGTAGTAGGATGGGCACAAAAATATATAAAAGGAAGCTGTGAAGTCACCAGCATCTGGATGTTTCACACTTTTAAATTTAGCGACCATCTCTAGGATCTCTTATTTGGCCAGTGGTTTATCTAATTTGTCCCTGTGCCAACCAGCCAACATTAGAGGGTCATTCTCTTCAGGTAAGACTGTCTCACCATCAAGAGTGATCCTCAGAGTGTCCATGAGGGCAACCCAACATGAAGCTTTATCTCTTCAAACTGACTCTACCCATAATGGGTGCCATGAGTGTACCACCCCACCTGTATTTTTCTCTGTTATAGAAAGGAATATGTGGACCTCAGGCGTGTCCAATCATGCCGTAGAAGGTGGGTTTTCTGGGGTAATGCTAAATCATTTTGGAGACTAACCAGCTCTTGTAGCATCAAAAGTATCTTTTGAGGGGGTTATTAATACCCCTCACATTATATGTTGTTATGAGGGCTGTGTGTCGGAATAAGTGTCAGGTGAATGCTCATCAGTGTGTGCCTCCCAAGCTCCTGGTAACAGTGACGTGGAGTGGACAGAATTCTTCCTCCCTCCCCACATTCCCTTCCTGTCTCCCCATCCCACCCCCAAAATTATAAAAATAGAACCAACCAACTGAAGAACAAATAAACCCTCCTATTCATAACATCCCACCAATCCATCTCTAAGCCACTGAAGGCCAGAGAACCCCCATCTGTGCAGAGGCCATGGGGGCTCTGTGAGGTCTGGCGGACCCTACTCTCCTACTCTCTCCCCTGACATTGGTCCAAGAGTCTTATCTGTGGAAGGTGGTCCCCTCATGTGGAAATCCCCTCCCTACGGCCTTTGTGAGAACTCTCTCTGAACTGGGGAATGGAAGGGCACCCTGCTGTGTTACTGTCAGGTTCAGTGGAGTGTGTTCTGGGCAATTACAAGGCTGAGGAGCCACCACTTACTCTCTGTACCTGAGCTAAGAATGCTTTGTATTCTGTCAGACAGTTTTCTCTGCTCAGAGACATCCATCCCATTTTCTTTGATTTCATCCTTCAGATTGGACTATGGGGTTGCTGGAGCTTCTCTGGGATGATTTGACTGTCTGCTGGCTGTTGGAGCTCGAGGATTTGACAGGCTTCTTTAAGTAATTACATTGCCCATCATTTGCTCCTCCATTCAAAGCGGAGACAAAAGTGGTGTCTCCACCTGTAGTGTATTTTGTAATCCTTGAGAAAGGTGGTGACGGGGCAGAAGACCCTGCACCTAACCAGTGTGATTGTTAACACATCCTAGAAAATTTGGAGAAAGTCACAATTGTAGAGCTAATTCAGTCTCCTCGCCCACTGACTGTTTTAGAAATAGAAGGTTTACATCTGGGAGGTTGTGGTTGGGGGGGTAGCTTTCCAAATAAATGTTTTAGAAGTAGTTCTAACATTTAACTTTAATCCAGCCAGCTCCAACCCAATTTGCTAATGCAAGTTTTGACTCATATGAATATGTGATAGAATGCACTGCATGGTTTGAATGCCACATCCATTCCAACCCAAGAAGATCCACAATCTTTCCATTTAGTCCTAATGTGAATGCTATTGTTCTGTCAGTGTAAAGAGCAGCCTTTTGGCTATGAGGCGAGTAGTCATCACCTCCCAGTGCATGCAGTGGCATCCCTTATGGAATGCAAAGGTTGCGGCACAAAGTAGAGAGAGTGAGTTCCTACCATTAACTAGACAGCTCAGTTGTCTTAATATTTAGGAGAAGATTTAATGTGCAACTTGGGAAGCCCTAAATCAAATATCTCAGAATGTGTCTGTGTTGCACTGTTGTAAAAGTGCATGTAGGACAGCTTGCACATTTGAGACTTGAAGAATTACAACATCATAGTGGGAGTGTTTACTTTATACTATGAAAATGAGGGCCACTAGTTGTGTGTAGCCCTTGTATCGTGAAACCTTTACTGAATTTCTCAAGCAAGGACAAAAGATCTGCTCTCCCTTGCACTAGTGTCACTACCTGCATTGAACTTGCTATACTATAGATGAAAATCCAAATCAAAACCTTAGTGATTAGACCAGTATAGTGCACTGCTTACTGCTGGTGTCCAACCTGTCTGCTGTTGAAGCCAGCAGTCCCAATGTCCTTTAGGTTCTAGGACCCGTGATAGCAGATTAACTAGCCAATGCAGTGAAAACTCTTTATCATGCAAATCCCTGTTGTTTGACTGTTTGTAGGAGGCGTGAATAAATATTTTGCCAAGATGATCTATCTGTCATATAACTGAAAAACCTTTCTGAGAACCATTGGAAAACCAGATTTAAACACATGCATCTGTCTGCAAAATAAATTACCTCTATACCCATCTCCAATACATTTACCAGATCTGATCTTTCCCATCCTTGCAAAGATCTTAACTATGAGTCCCAACCACCTCTGTTTAAGGGAACAGACCACTGTTCAACACAGTGTGCTTATCTTACCTCTCAGAGAAATTCTCTTTTTCACAAAGAGTAACTAATGGAGCAAAGCCATACACCTCATTCGGCAGCCTCAACTCTAGCATTGGTCGTTGAGATACACCTACTACCACATAAAATATTTTGTTATTTTCCTTCACCAGGGCTATCTGGCCTCTCATCAGACCCTGTGGAGATTTCTTTAGGTATAGATTTGTTGACCCTCCCTTAACATGTCTATAATTTGTTTACATAAATAAGTGTTATTGCATCTTGGTTCACCTGGCTCAATCTTCAAGAGCTAGCTAACCTTCTGCACTACCTTTTACTGAGGTTCAGCTGAAGAAGCAGTGACCTTTATAAGTAAGTGTCCTGTATAAAAAGTAGGGAACTCAATTAGTTTGCTGTATTGTAATTATGCCAAATTACAGTATGTTTATGCAAGATTATGCAGAATTATGCAAGGAGCATAATGTAGCATTTTGTGCTATTTTTCTTAGTGCAACCTGCACCCTTGCATCTAAAATGGACCCAAGCATGCATATGTTCGATAAGGAATTAGAGCTAAAGGCAACAGAACAAGAACAGCATAACCCAGCAGCCACTCGTGATCTAGGTACGTTGTTCCTAAGCCTCTGTAATAGGGATTTTGTGACAAATTATCCACAATTATGCAAATGGGTGTAATCACATAATTTGCAGTAATTGTGAGTCACAAGAGTAATGTGAAACTACTCCATTTATTCTGACACAATTAAAATTTTCCCCAAGCCTACTAAAAAGGCAATTCTTTAACTATCTCCATAAAATCAAATCAATCTTTGTTGTAGGTTCATTTTAGCACCTAGATTGGGCACTCTTTTTTTAGCTCTAGGTCCGTAGCCTGTGCCCTTTCACATACATGCGCATTTAGTACAGCTTTTCAGCTGGTTGGTTTTTATATTTTATAGAATTTTATCAGCTGCCTGTCTGAGAAGTCCCAGTTGTTCATGTTCTACATTTATCAGTCCTTTGCACGCATTTCACTCGGTGCCCTGTTCAAGGCTGTCGTGTTCCTCACACATTAGTTTACCTAGTATTATCACTCCAAGAATTACTGAGACAAACCTCAACCATAGAAATATCATCACGTCAGGCCTGTTTTTAGAACACAATGGCCCTCATTACAACCTTGGCGGTAAATGCCACTTACCGCAGTGCATAAGACTGCCAACATACCGCTGCGGCAGTGGAATTCCGCTACAGGTATTAAGACCCACAGCTCTGAATCCGCCATAATACAGACACCCACACAAGTCCGCCACACCAAAGGTCAGTGATAAACTGGCGATAACAAAACCGACACCGTCACGCCAACAGGAATACGCCCACACTATCACGACCCACGAATCAACGCAGCGGTCTTTCAACTGCAGTAAACCATTGGCGGTACACACCGCCGCGCTCAAAATACACACACATTTACAAAACACAACCACATTGGACAAATCGAAATACACACACCTGATACACATACACACGCCCACTCACCAAATCCAATATAAAGCACACACCCACATCACCCACAAACCCTTACTACCAGAAATTTGAAACCATGCCAGAGAGCGACACTACCTTAAACAACACCAGCATCCACAGACACACAACACCATCACTTAGACAACATCCATGCACCTCAAACAACACACACCAACACATCCCCTCACACATCACAACAGACACCACCTCACACATCAGCCACACCACATCATGGCACCTCAAAGACACCCCAGGTTCTCTGAGGAGGAGCTCAGGGTCATGGTGGAGGAAATCGTCTGGATAGAGCCCCAGCTATTCGTATCACAGGTGCAGCACACCTCCATTGCAAAGAAGATGGAGCTATGGTGCAGAATTGTAAACAGGGTCAACGCAGTGGGAAAGCATCCAAGAACTAGGGATGACATCAGAAAGAGGTGGAACGACCTACTGGGGAAAGTGCGTTCCGTGGTCTCCAGACACCAGATTGCTGTACAGAGGACTGGCAGTGGACCACCACCTCCTCCCCCACAACTAACAACATGGGAGGAGCAAGTCTTGGCAATACTGCATCCTGAGGGCTTTGCAGGAGTAGCAGGAGGACTGGACTCTGGTAAGTCAAAGCTTTACTACTACATCCCCCACCCTACCTGCATGCCATCACATACCCACACCCTCACCCCCATCACTCCAACACCTCACATATGCCCCACCATGACAACCCACCCATCCCAATACCAAGCCCTGCATGCAACACCAAAGCATGGACACCCATCACCAAAGCATGTCCACTACAGATACCCACACAGACCCCAAACCAAATAGCACACAAAGACCAAGCCAAGAATGCAAGTCTGGTGTTCACGGTCACTCACCCATTGCACACAATGGCACACACAGATGCAATAATCATGCTGTTACACCCTGTACGGCCCCTACCTAACGTCACCGGACAGGAGGTACCAGACATATCCAGTCCCCCCCACAGAAGAGACCCACAGTGATGACAGCAGCTCTGAATAACTGAATCAAGATGACCAGCCCGGCACATCAGGGACCTCAAGACAGTCAGTTCCCCTGACACTGGCACAACCCACCACAGAGCCTCCCCTCTAAGGAAACACCACCACAGAACCAACCCAGAGGGCCCATACCTCTGTCCCCAGGACACGTAAATCAGCAGTCTGTCCACCACTACAGGAAACCCAGGCAACCCCACTAACACAGGACGATCAGGGACCTGGGGGCAGTGGTAGTGGGCACACAGTTCAGGGGACAGAGGCTCAGGAAAAGAGGGAAGCTGGGAGGACTGCTGCACCACAGGGGGAGGACAGGCCCAGGGAACCCACTCTCCACGAGGCACTCTCCAACATCATGGGAGCTTACCATCATTCCCAGGAGACGATGGCAACGGTACTGGCCAAGTTTCAGGAGACCCAGCTGCAGGAGGAACACTATCTGGGGATCAGGGAGGACCTGAAGTCCTTTAACAACACCCTGGTCACCATTGCTGGGGTGCTGCAAGACCTTGTCAACACCAGGAGGGACACAGTGGCACAACAAGGGGCCCTTGACACTAGCCTGGATGATAAACAGCCCTCCACCTCCACCGGCACTAATGGACAGGAGGCACTGCCACAATAACACAACACCAGCACCGCACCCCCTGCAGATGGAGAACCACCCCGCAAACGGTCCCTGAGATCCAGGAACAAGACAGAGAACATTGCCAAGACCCCCGACAGGAAATGAGACTCCCCTGAATGTCACCCTTCTGTCCCACTTTGTAACCCTGTCCATCCTCCACCTGTGAAACAAATAGACTGGACTCCGCCATGGACATTTCTCCGCCATCCCCCCATCCCATTTTACATCCCCTCTATTTATTTGCACAGAAATAAACACACTTAAATCACAAAACAATCTGGAGTCAGTCTGTGCTTTCACAAACGTGTAATTGCAATAACCATGGAATATAGCAATGTCAATTTACTTGTGCACATACCAATGTAACACAGCTGTAGGCCTGGAGGAAATATAGCAGAGGGCACAAAGTGGGACCCACATCTGTGAAATGGAAAGGCAAAGTGACAAGTCAGGGTCCATACACTGAGTGAAAATGACAGACTAATGCTAGCTCCAATAATAGTATGAGATATAGGAGGCAGTGACATCTTCTTACCTGTGTCTCACTGGAAGTATTGCATGATTATGTTGTTTCTGTTGTCGATATCCTCTTCTTCTGTCTCCTCTTCTTCACTGTCCACAGGCTCCACAGCTGCCACAAGACCACCAGCTGGACCATCCTCTTGCAGAAAAGGCACCTGGTGTTGCAAAGCCAGGTTGTGCAGCATACAGCAGGCCACGATGATTTGGCACACCTTCTTCTGTGAGTAATAGAGAGAACCACCTGTCATATGGAGGTACCAAATCTGGCCTTCAGGAGGCCGAAGGTTCGTTCAATCACCCTCCTAGTTCGCCCATGTGCCTCATTGTAGCGTTCCTCTGCCCTTGTCCTGGGATTCCTCACTCGGGTCAGTAGCCATGACTGTTTGGGGTAACCTTAGTCACCTGCAAATATCGAATGGCAACTGTTAGACACACACTAACCCTTATTGACAACCCCATACCCAGACACTTATTCACATTGTATAGGGTCCTTTGCCTCACCTATTAGCCACACACGGTGCCTCTGGGGTTGCCCCATCACATAAGGGATGCTGCTATTCCTCAAAATGAAAGCGTCATGCACTGAGCCAGAAAACTTGGCATTGACATGTGAGATGTACTGGTCTGCCAAACACACCATCTGCACATTAATCGAATGGTAGCTCTTCCGGTTTCTGTATACCTGTTCACTCCTTCGGGGGGTACCAATGTGTCATGACCACACAAACTTGGCAAGTCAAATCAAAGAAGTGCATGAGAAAAGCAAAGAGATATCCTCAGTGGAGACAGCAAAGTCCAAACTGGAAGAAGGTTTGCAGAGTAATCTTGCGCTTATTTCAAAGGAAGAATCAAGAAGAGAAGATCCAAAATGGCCGCTGTGAGTCTTGAAGGTTAGTTACAGTTCTAGTCTTGCAATTGTTTGGTTGCTAGGTTACGAGCTCTCCAGCTGGAAGCCTTGCACTTCAACTGAGGTCTGACAGGAATCAGCTGTGTGGAGAGAGAGCGCGCTTCAGAACAGAAACTCCTGTGAGGTAAAATTACATTTAAAGATTATATTACAGAAAACAGATAAATATTGTTAAGGTTTATTCGAAGAGTTTGATAGTAGACCGTTCCTGTGGAAGTCGGCAAGGCTACAGAGTTAATGTATGAATTAACCTTATGTTTACAAGGTTCCTGTTTAAGATATTAAAGTCAAAGAAAAAACGAACTTTAAAAGAGCAAGTATCTACAAATGTCAAGGTTATAAACAAAGGCCAAGTTTAAAGGAGAAACGAACTGTTAACAAATAAGCATTTACAAATTCAATGGTAATAAACCAAAATAGAGTTTAAAAGAGAAACAAACTTAAATAAACAAGCATTTACAACTACAATTTATCGACAGATGTCGAAGTAAGGAAGGAGAAACTAACTGTAATAAACAAGCATTTACAAATACAAGTTATCCTCAAATGTTGAAGTAAGAAAGGAGAAACGAACTTTAATAAACAAGCATTTACAAATACAAGTATTGACAGAAGTCACAATAAGACAGGAGAAATTAAATAACATCAGCTGATTTGAAGAACGCATTATTACCAACTATATATTTATATATATAGCAACATAAAACCAATCTCTAACAAAGGTTGAGAAGTTCTTCCAGAATCAGTAATAAGCATTTTTTAAGAAGAGCTATCATTTATAGAGAGAAGCAAGGCTACAGAGAACTCAGGGTGAGTGAAGAAATAATAGAATTAAAGAGAATTAAGTGTTGAGAGTAGAAAGTGAAAAACTGATGTTGTATGTCCCTAGTAATTGCAACTGTGACTCTTGCAGGTGCTGTATCCAATCTTAGATGTGAAGAGGCAGATTGAGTACTGGCGTTCATCATCTCTGTGGCAGTCTCTCTACCATCCCATTCCCCTTTACCCTTCCGGGGTATTCAGCACAAAGGATTAATATTCGTTGTGAGTAGCTCGGGTCGGGACTGAGGAGTTATCTTCTGCTTCTGAGGAAATCGAATTGAAGTATCCTGACAGATTGAAGTGCCATCATCCTAATTTTAGGGAAAAAACAGATTTCCTCCTGAGCAGAATGGCAGAAGGAATTGATATAAAAGCATTAGCCACCGTTTTGGAAGGGTTACAGAAACAATTAAATAACACCATAGAAGAAACAGTCCAAATAAAACAGCGAATAAATGAGTTAGGGAACACCGCTAAATCAAATGAATCTGTGTTTTCACAAATCCCTAGCCCTTCACAGTCTGCAGGTATATCCACTCAAGTAATTCATGCGGTTTCCCCTATTATTCCTTTGGCTCAACCCGAGCGCTTCGGTAGGGATCCAAATAAGGCGCAGATTTTTCTGACCCAATGCTCATTGCATTTTTTATGTAGACCAGTCATTTTTTCCGAAGACCTTTCCAAAGTGGCATTTATATTGTCTTATCTGACAGGAGATGCGGCCGCATGGTCCATGCCAATAATTTCCAGAAAGGATCCTGTTTTATATAATTTCCAAAATTTCAAGGAAGAGTTCTTAAGATATTTGATCGGCGAACTGCAGCTCAAGCCACTGACAATGAACTACTGGAAATCAGGCAAGGTAATAAAAATTCTAGTAGCCTATCTGGCTCATTTCAATAAACTCATTGTAGAGACTGCCTGGCCGGAGTCAAAAAGAGCCGCCATATTTTATTGTGGACTGAGAGATGAATTGAAAGATGCCTTAGCACAAGTTCCAAATAGACCCACCGAAATTTCGGAGTTAATTGATCTTGTGTTACAGATTGACCACCGGTTAACTGAACGAAGAGCAGAAAAGAGAAGAGAGTATCGACCATTTCCCCTGAGAATTGAGCGTGTAAGAAATGATCATACGAGAGCCGGAGAAGGGATAACGATAGAAGAACCAATGCAAATTGGTTCCAACCGAGGTCCTTTATCTAAGGAAGAAAAAGAGAAAAGAAGAGTGAATCAACTATGTTTATATTGCGGTGCATCTGGGCATTTTGTTAAAAACTGTCCCAAGAAACCCAAAGCTCTTCAGTCGGGAAAAGGCCAGCTTCATCAGTACAGGGAGTTGCCCTGATGAAAGCAGAACCCAAGACAAGTCCTTTAGATCAACGAGTGGCGAATACCTTACAAACCGCAGCGCCACATTTGGTACAAACAGTATCAGTTAAGACCCTTGAGAAGGAAATTCAAGGGATCTCAGTTATGATAGACTCTGGAGCTATGGGCAACTTCTGTGATATCAAATACGCTCGTAAAATGGGTATTCGATTTATCAAGAAATCTACTTTGGAAGTAGTAAGAGCTGTGGATGGAACCAATCTTTCTTCAGGACCCATTTCCAATGAGACCGAACCAATTCAGATGCAAGGTTTTGTTGGACATCAGGAGCAGATAATCTTTAATTTGATATATCCTCCACAATTTCAACTCATTTTGGGTCTGCCCTGGCATACAGAACAGAATCCACAAATTGATTGGAGCAAAAGAACGATCAAGATGAATTCCTCTTACTGCAAAGAGAATTGCTTTCATGATGGAGTGGAAGTGTCCACCAAGTCCCAAGCGGCCTGTTTATCATCACACTCTTCAATGATCTGTGCACTAAAGACAGCAGAAATCCCAAAAGAATATGAGGATTTAATCGCCGTTTTTGATGAAAAGGAGGCTGAGAAATTGCCACCACATCGACCCTACGACTGCAAAATTGAACTGGAGCCAGGTGCGATATTGCCAAGTAGCAGAATATACGCATTGACCGAAGCAGAGAATCAACATTTAAAGGAGTATTTGGATCAATATCTTGCTAATGGTTTTATTCGTCCTTCTGAATCTCCAGTGTCATCCCCACTATTTTTCATTCCAAAGAAGGATGGGAGTCTTCGAACTTGCATTGATTATCGAGCCCTCAATCAGGTTACCATCAAGAATCGATACCCACTGCCTTTAGTGTCAGTTTTATTAGATCAAGTAAAGAATGCTAGAATCTACACCAAATTGGACCTGCGAGGAGCATATCATTTGATTCAAGTGGCTTCAGGGGATGAATGGAAAACCGCTTTTCGGACTCGATACGGATTATTTGAATATCAAGTGATGCCTTATGGGTTATGCAACGCTCCCGCTGCCTTCCAGCCTTTGGTTAATGATATATTACGAGAATTCCTCGACCGGATTGCCGTGGTTTATATAGATTACATTTTAATCTTTTCCGACAATCTACAGGAGCACATTTCCCATGTTCGATCCATCCTCACAAGGTTGCAAGAAAACCATCTCTATGTAAAATTGGAGAAGTGTGCATTTCATGTGGAACGAGTTGAGTTCTTAGGATTCATTTTGTCACCAGAAGGAGTTAGTATGGACCCTGCCAAGATAAAGACAGTGCAACATTGGCCTTCTCCTTGCAATGGCAAAGAGATCCAGAGTTTCTTGAAGTTCGCTAATTTTTATCGAAGATTCATATCCAATTTTTCTCAAACAGTTACACCCATTACTCGATTGTTGAAGAAAGGAGTGAAGTTTGAGTGGACAAAAGAAGCTGAAAATGCTTTTAATTTTTTGAAGAATTCCTTCGTCTCAGCTCCAATCTTGCTCCACCCCAATCCAGATGAGCCATATTATGTGGAGGCAGATGCTTCAGATGTTGCCATAGGAGGTATCCTTTCCCAGCGTTATAAAGAAACAGGTCAATTACATCCAGTGGCCTATTTCTCTCGAAAATTAACACCACCAGAGATAAATTATTCAATTGCGGATAAGGAGCTATTGGCAGTCAAAGAAACTTTTCGTTGGTGGAGGCATTACATTTTGGGAGCTAAGCGTAAAGTGACCGTTTACACGGACCACCGAAATTTACAGTTTTTAAAATCAGCTCGAACTCTAACAGCTAGACAACTGCGTTGGTCCCTATATTTTGCAGACTTTGATTTTGTTATCACTTTCAGACCAGGAAAAGTAAATGGGAAGGCAGATGCTATATCTCGAATTGATACCGGTGCAGTTAAAGAGCCTCCAGAAAAATAATTGATTATTCCACAAGAGAAGTTCATATCTGCCATATTGTATGAAAATTTAACCAAAGAAATTCAAGAAAATTTAACATTCGAAGGAATGCTGAAGTGGCACAAAGAAGGCCAAGGAAGAGAAATCAAAAAAGGTTTGCCATACTTTAAAGGTGCACTGTATGTTCCGACTGTGGAGCTGCAAGAAAAAATTCTTCAGGCTTATCATGACGATCAATTGGCTGGACACAAAGGAATTCAAAAGACTCAAAATCTAATACAACGAGAATTTTGGTGGCCAAAAATGAAAACTCAGATAAGACAATATGTTTCAACTTGTGACAAATGTCAAAGAGGGAAATCAAATAGAACAGCTTCACAAGGTCTGTTAAGACCTTTGCCCACTGCACTCCATGCCTGGCATACTGTTACTATGGATCTTATAGTGGACCTCCCTAGTAGCCAAGGTTTTAACACTATCCTAGTTTTTGTAGACACTTTCACTAAAATGGCACATTTCATTCCTTTGAAAGAAATCCCTCGAGCCCCACAGGTTGCACAGTTGTTTACACAACACATAGTACGCGCCCATGGTATCCCAAAAATTCTAGTTTCAGACAGGGGGTCCCAATTTGTTTCTCGCTTTTGGAAGGCCTTTAGTAAAAGATTAGGAATTGATTCTCGTTACTCTACCAGTTACCATCCTGAAACCGATGGGCAAACAGAGAGAGTGAATCAAGAGTTAGAACAGTATTTAAGACTCCATTTATTCGATAAAGAGAAGGAATGGCCCGAGTTGATATGGGCAGCTGAATTTGCTTACAATAATGCTGTTCATTCCACCACTGGGTTCACCCCCTTTTATCTGAACCATGGTAGACATCCTAATGTAATGTTGGGTAAAGAAGATGATTCAGTGCCTGCAGTAGAAGAGATGGTGAGGGATTTGCAGACCACGTTAGTTAGGGCTAGAAAAAACATCATTCAAGCAAAAGACTCATATAAGACTCAGGCTCATAGAAAACGAAGAGAGAGCCCCATTTATTCGAAAGGAGACAAAGTTTGGTTATCCACTCGTCATTTACGTCTCAAAGGAAATCGCAAATTTCAGCCACGATTTATAGGCCCATTCAAAGTTGACAAGATGATCAATCCAGTGGCAGTTAAATTGCAGTTGCCAGCTCATCTAAAGATACATCCTGTTTTCCATGTCTCCTTGTTAAAGAACAGTCCTCCACATTTACGTCAAAACTCCTCTCCAATTCCTATCCAGATTAGCTCTGCAGAAGAGTATGAGGTCAATCAAATCTTAGATTCCAAAATCCGTAATGGCCAGCTTTATTATCTAATTGATTGGAAAGGTTATGGTCCAGAGGAACGATCGTGGGAGTCGCACGAGTATGTACATGCTTCAAGATTAGTGAGAAACTTTCATAGAACCTACCCAAGCAAACCTAAATTGGAGAACTGTTCCTTGAGGGGTAGTACTGTCATGACCACACAAACTTGCCAAGTCAAATCAAAGAAGTGCATGAGAAAAGCAAAGAGATATCCTCAGTGGAGACAGCAAAGCCCAAACTGAAAGAAGGTTTGCAGAGTAATCTTGCGCTTATTTCAAAGGAAGAATCAAGAAGAGAAGATCCAAGATGGCCGCTGTGAGTCCTGAAGGTTAGTTACAGTTCTAGTCTTGCAATCGGTTGGTTGCTAGGTTACGAGCTCTCCAGCTGGAAGCCTTGCACTTCAACTGAGGTCTGACAGGAATCAGCTGTGTGGGGAGAGAGCGCGCTTCAGAACAGAAACTCCTGTGAGGTAAAATTACATTTGAAGATTATATTACAGAAAACGGATAAATATTGTTAAGGTTTATTCGAAGAGTTTGATAGTAGACCATTCCCGTGGAAGTCGGCAAGGCTACAGAGTTAATGTATTAATTAACCTTATGTTTACAAGGTTCTTGTTTAAGATATTAAAGTCAAAGAAAAAACGAACTTTAAAAGAGCAAGTATCTACAAATGTCAAGGTTATAAACAAAGGCCAAGTTTAAAGGAGAAACGAACTGTTAACAAATAAGCATTTACAAATTCAATGGTAATAAACCAAAATAGAGTTTAAAAGCGAAACGAACTTAAATAAACAAGCATTTACAACTACAAGTTATCAACAGATGTCGAAGTAAGGAAGGAGAAACTAACTGTAATAAACAAGCATTTACAAATACAAGTTATCAACAAATGTCGAAGTAAGAAAGGAGAAACAAACTTTAATAAACAAGCATTTACAAATACAAGTATTGACAGAAGTCACAATAAGACTGGAGAAATTAAATAACATCAGCTGATTTGAAGAACGCATTATCACCAACTATATATATATACATATATATAGCAACATAAAACCAATCTCTAACAAAGGTTGAGAAGTTCTTCCAGAATCAGTAATAAGCATTTTTTAAGAAGAGCTATCATTTATAGAGAGAAGCAAGGCTACAGAGAACTCAGGGTGAGTGAAGAAATAATAGAATTAAAGAGAATTAAGTGTTGAGAGTAGAAAGTGAAAAACTGATGTTGTATGTCCCTAGTAATTGGACTGTGACTCTTGCAGGTGCTGTATCCAATCTTAGATGTGAAGAGGCAGACTGAGTACTGTCGTTCATCATCTCTGTGGCAGTCTCTCTACCATCCCATTCCCCTTTCCCCCTCCGGGGTACTCAGCACGAAGGATTAACATTCGTTGTGAGTAGCTTGGGTCGGGACTGAGGAGTTTTCTTCTGCTTCTGAGGAAATCGAATTGAAGTATCCTGACACAATGCCACATGTGTCCCATCAATGGCACCAATGATGTTGGCGATATGTCCAAGGGCATAGAAGTCACCTTTCACTGTGGGTACATCCTCCACCTGAGGGAACACGATGTAGCTGCGCGTGTGTTTCAGCAGGGCAGACAACACTCCGGACAACACGTTAGAGAACATTGGCTGGGACATCCCTGATGCAATGGCCACTGTTGTTTGAAAGGAACCACTTGCCAGGAAATGGAGTGCTGACACGACCTGCAGTAGAGGGGGTATCCCTGTGGGATGGCGGATAGCTGACATCAGGTCTGGCTCCAAGTGGGCACACAGGGCCATATTTATACTTTTTGACGCAAAACTGCGCGAACGCAGTTTTGCGTCAAAAAAATTAGCGCCGGCTAACGCCATTCTGAAGCACCATGCGGGCGCCGTATTTAATCAATGACGTTAGCCGGCGTTAGCCGCCGGCGCTGCCTGGTGTGCGTGGAAAAAAACGACATACACCAGGCAGCGCTGGCGTAGGGGGATATGGAGCTTGGGCGTCAAAAAATGGGGCAAGTCAGGCTGAGGCAAATTTTTCACCTCAACCCGATTTGCGCCATTTTTTTCGACTCCCAACCCCCATAGAAATGACTCCTGTCTTAGCAAAGACAGGAGTCATGCCCCCTTGCCCAATGGCCATGCCCAGGGGACTTCTGTCCCCTGGGCATGGTCATTGGGCATAGTGGCATGTAGGGGGGCACAAATCAGGCCCCCCTATGCCACAAAAAAAAAATATATATATACTTACCGGAACTTACCTTAATGTCCCTGGGATGGGTCCCTCCAGCCTTGGGTGTCCTCCTGGGGTGAGCAAGGGTGACAGGGGATGTCCCTGGGGGCATGGGAGGGCACCTCTGGGCTCCTTCCGAGCCCACAGGTCCCTTAACGCCTGCCTTGTCCAGGCGCTAAAAAACGGCGCAAAAGCGGCCGTACGTCATTTTTTTTTGACCCGCCCACTCCCGGGCGTGAATTTTGCCCGGGAGTGTAAATACGGCGCACATGCCTTGGAGTCAATTTTTTAGACGGGAACGCCTACCTTGCATCTCATTAACGCAAAGTAGGTGTCCACGCTAAAAAATGACTCAAAGTCCATGGACTTTGGCGCTAGACGCGTCTAATGCCAAAGTATAAATATGGAGTTAGTTTTGCGTTGGAATTGCGTCCAAAAAAACGACGCAATTCCGGCGCAAACAGAGTATAATTATGCCTCACAGTCTCTGGATTGTTGCACAATCGAGTCTGTATGTGACTATGATGTGTCTCTCTTCCATTGTCGACAGGTCCACCAGAGTTCTGTACACCGGAGGATGCCGCCATCTCATCACCTGCCCCAGCAGACGTGCCCTATGGAGGAGAACAGCGAGCAGAGAGTCAGCCAACACTGAGTTATCACAAAATGTCATTTGCAGACATTTATTAATCTGCAATGTGCCTGTAAATGTGTGTATTCCAGGCCTACATTGGTGTGACGCAGTTATTATTAATGCCATGTGGTCTCCTGAAATGGCGGCTGCCTGTCCCGTAAGGTGGGACAAGGGGATATGAGGTAACTGCGCTGACGTTCTACACCGTCGCAGTGGGCGGTCGAAGACCGCGGCGCAATTCTGCATTCGTTAACATTGGGCCCTATGAGTCCGGGGAGCCAAAGACGATGCACGCCGGCGGTCACAGTACGCACCGCTGCGGACGTGACCGCCATTTTCTGTCTGTTCACTCACTTGATACCTGACCTTCAACAGGAGAGGACTTACACTGCAAGTGCTGCTCTAACCTGTGTCTGGAAGTGACGATGGCTACAGTGTCTGCGGAAAGGGCCCCTGCCTTCACTTCGGAGGAGTTGGAGAAACTAGTGGATGGGGTCCTCCCCCAGTACAGACAACTGTACGGTCCTCCAGACAAACAGGTGAGTACACTGTGATTATGCTGCATGGGCAATGCCTGTTTGGAGTGGTGTGGATGGAAGATACATGGGGGGGCTGAGGCCTGCATGTGCGGGTGGTGAGTGTATGTGCATCAGGGCAAGGGTGGGAACGGGGGCCAATGAGTATGATGGTCCGGACGGGTAAAGAATTTCCTTCCCCCTATACTATTCCTCTAGGTCAGCACCCACCAGAAGAAGGCTATTTGGCGTTCCATCGCCAAGGACGTCCGGACCCTGGGGGTCTACCACAGACGGAGCACCCACTGCTGGAAAATATGGGAGGACCTGCGCCGCTGGAGCAAGAAGACGGCGGAGGCCCAGCCAGGGATGGCCTCCCAACGTGGGAGGGGTGCCCGTCGCACCATGACCCCCCTGATGTTCCGGATCCTGGCGGTGGTGTATCCAGAGTTGGATGGATGCTAGAGGGCATCACATCAGCCACAAGGGGGTGACTACACTCTCATTCAGCTGACTCTGCGTGCATTAAGAGGTGTCTGGGTGGGGGAGGTGGGCAGTGGGTTCCCCTAGGCCAGGGCGATCTTCGTAGGCAAGGTCCCTTGTGAGGCAGGCTATGTGGCACCCCAACCCCACTAGTGGTTAGAGCCATCTACACTTAGGGGGTCATTCTGACCTCGGCGGTAAAAGGCTCTTACCGCCGGTCAGAAGACCGCCATTCTACCGCCGCGGTAAACCGCCACGGTCATTCTGACCCACAACTGTAAAAACCGCCAAAAACCCGACATCCACGGAAGGCAGCCTCATCAGCGGTCATCGATAAACTGGAGATGACCAAACCTCCACCGTCACGCCAACACAAACACGCCCATGCCATTACGACCCACGAATCCACGCGGCGGTCATTTAACCGCGGTATACCATTGGCGTTACACACCGCCGCGGTCAAAATACACACCCAGCTCCAAAACACAGCCACATTGGACAATTTGAAATACACACACCTGATACACATACAAACACCACTCCCACACATCCAATCAACTATAAAACACACACCCACATCACCCACAAACCCCCACTACTAGAAATTCGGAGAGAAGGCGAGAGAGAGAGAGAGAGCACAGCTATCGAAAACCCCAACACACAGAGGAACACAACATCATCACCCACACTACATCCACGCACAAAACACCACACACCACCACACACACCACACTCATCACCACAAACACCACCCCACACCACCCCATGGCACCCCAAAGACACCCCAGGTTCTCGGACCAAGAACTCAGGGTCATGGTGGAGGAAATAATTAGGGTAGAGCCCCAGCTATTCGGCACACAGGTGCAGCACACCACAATAGCCAGGAAGGCGGAGCTATGGCAAAGGATCGTCGACAGGGTCAACGCTGTGGGACAGCATCCCAGAAACCGGGAGGACATCCGAAAGCGCTAGAACGACCTACGGGGGAAGGTGCGGTCGATGGTGTCAAGACACAACATTGCTGTGCAGAAGACTGGCCGCGGACCCCCACCCACTCCACCCGAATTCACAGCATGGGAGCAAGAGGTCTTGAACATCCTGCATCCTGAGGGCCTCGCTGGAGTAGGCGGAGGAATGGACTCTGGTAAGTCTAATCTCAACTACTTCACCCCCCCAACCACCAGCATGCCAACCCACACCCCCACCCTCACCTCCAAAACCCCAGCACACATCCTCCCTGCCAATGTCTCACCAGCACAACCCACCCAACACAACACCAATCCCTGAATGCCAACACAAACCATGGACAACCATCACCTAAGCATGACCACTGCACATACCCATCCCCCCCCACAAACCACCCTCACAACTCCTCCCACAAGGGAATGCCAGCACTGGGGGACAAGGGCACCCACAAATCGCATGCCATGGCACATACAGAAGCAATAACCATACTCTTTTATCCCTGCAGGGCCCGAATGCCAACACACCGGCCAGGAGGGTCCAGATTTGTCCATCCCGCCCCCAGAACAGGCCCCCAGTGATGACAGCAGCTCTGTCGACCTAGAACCTGATGACCAGCCCGGACCATCGGGGACCTCTGGACAGTCGGTTCCCCACACACAGACACAGGGCACAGCAGACCCAACCCCCTCTGGGAATACCAGCACAGCTCCCACCCAGCGGGCCCATGCCTCTGTCTCCAGGACGCGCCAATCAGCGGTGTGTCCACCACTACAGGGCACCCAGGCTGACCCACCACCCCAACAACAACAGGGACCTGGGGGCAGTGGTAGTGGGCACACCGTCCAGGGGACAGAGGCCCGGGGAAACAGGGGAACTGGGAGGGCTGCTGTGCGAGAGGGGGTTGACCGGCCCAGGGAACCCACTCTCCAAGAGGCCCTCACCACCATCATGGGAGCATACCACCACTCCCAGGAGACGATGGCGACGGTACTGGCCAGGTTCCAGGATATCCAGGCACAGCAGGAGGAACGGTACATGGGGTTCAGAGACGAACTCAGGAACATTGGTACCGCAATGGGGACCATAGTCCTGGCCCTCAACCAGATAGTCACCACATTGCGGGACCATGTGGCACCCCAAAGGGCCCCTGTCACTAGCCCGGACGACGAACAGCCTACCACCTCCGCCGGCGCTAGTGGACAGGAGGCCCCCACACAACGACAGGCCACCAGAACCCCACCTCCTGCTGAAGATCAACCACCCCGCAAGCGGAACCTGAGATCACACAAGAAGACAGAGTAGGATGCCAAGACCCCCGCCAGCATAAGATACCCCCTGATGTCATCCCACTGTCCCACAGTGTCACCCTGTCAAACCTTAAATAGCCCCTGCTCCATCCTTCCACAGGCATATGGACAATGCACCTGTGCTACTGAGAACTGGACTCTGCCATGGACATTACTCCACCCCCACCCATCACCGTTTTACTATCATGGACCTATATGCAGCACTTAAAATAAATCACCAATTTCACTTCAAATTTCAGGAGTCTGCTTGTATTCTTTACAAATGTATTACACATAACGGTGCAATAATGTTCAGTTACATTGTGATGACAACATACCAATGTCAATAAGCATTAGTCCATGGGCAAACAAAGCAGAAGTCACGCTGTGGGTCATACAGCTCTGAAAAGGAAAGGGAAAGTCAAAAATCAGTTAAAAGGAACTGGGGGAAACACAGAAAGTAGAGATGCAGGAGGCCAGAAGTAAATGTAAATTGGCGTGGGTGATTCTTACCTGTGTGCTACTGAAAATAATGTTGTATAACTGTGTCACTGTTGTCCGTGTCGTCCCCGTCGTCTTCCTCCTCTTCACTCTCCACAGGCTCCACAGCTGCTACAACACCACCATCTGGACCATCCTCCTGCAGGAAAGGCACCTGGCGTCGCAATGCAAGATTGTGAAGCATACAGCAGGCCACGATGATATGACACACCTTCTTTGGTGAGTACATTAGGGATCCACCTGTCATATGCAGGCACCTAAACCTGGCCTTCAGGACCCCGAAGGTCCGTTCTATAATCCTCCTAGTTCGCCCATGTGCCTCATTGTACCGTTCCTCTGCCCTGGTCCGGGGATTCCTCACTGGGGTCAATAGCCAAGGCAGGTTGGGGTAACCAGAGTCACCTATTAGCCACACACTGTGTCTCTGTAGCTCTTCCATTACGTAAGGGATGTTGCTATTTCGCATGACATACGCGTCATGCACTGACCCAGGGAACTTAGCATTTACATGGGAGATGTACTGGTCAGCCAAACAGACCACCTGGACATTCATCGAATGGTAATTTTTTCTATTTCTGTACACCTGCTCATTGTCTTTTGGGGGTACTAAAGCCACATGGGTCCCATCAGTGGCACCAATGATGTTGGGGATATGTCCAAGGGCATAGAAATCACCCTTCACAGTGGCCAAATCACCCTCCTCAGGGAAAACAATGTATCTCCGCATGTATTTCATCAGGGCAGACAACACTCTGGACAAAACCTTAGAAAACATAGGCTGAGACATCCCTGATGACATGGCCACTGTTGTCTGAAAAGACCCACTTGCCAAAAAATGGAGTACTGACAGAACCTGCACCAGAGGGGGAATCCCTGTGGGTTGGCGGATGGGGGACATCAGGTCTGGCTCCAGCTGGGCACACAGTTCATGTATAGTGGCTCGGTCAAGTCGGTATCAAAGTATAATATGTCGTTCTTCCATTGTCGACAGGTCCACCAGCGGTCGGTACACGGGAGGATTCATCCTTCTCCTCGCAAGTCCCAGCGGACGGTGCCTAGGAAGACAACATGGAGCACAGAGTCAAGCAACCCACAGGTACGTTCACCCAGCTTGCACAGTACACGAATCACTATGCATTGAAAGGCTTGTATGAGTGGCAATGCAAGGCCTAGGCCTGTGTGACGCAGTAGCAATTAAGCCATGTGGGCCCTTGTAATGGGGGCTGCCTGACCTGAGAAGTGTGACAGTGGGATGTGAGGTCAACGCGCTGGCGTGGCACACCGTGGCGGTAGGCGGTCGAAGACCGCAGTGCGAAGGCGCATTGGTTAACATTGCACCCTATGGTTCTCAGGAGCCAATGACGATGTGCGCCAGCGGTCGCGGTACGCACCGCGCCGGTACGCACCGCCGCGGGCTTGACTGCCATTTTCTATCTGCTTAATCACTCGAGACCTGATCATCCACAGGAGAGGACCTATACTGCAAGTGCTGCTGTGACCTCGGTCTGGAAGAGACAATGGCTGCTGCGACTGGGGAAAGGGCACCTGCCTTCACTTCAGAAGAGTTGGAGAAACTTGTGGATGGGGTCCTGCCCCAGTATGCGCTACTCTACGGTCCTCCAGACCAACAGGTAGGTACACTGGGTGCACGTTGAATGGGCTATGCCTGGGTTGTGTATGGTGGATGTAAGATGGTGGGGTGGGGAGCGAATGAGGAGTGCAAGGCACGACAGATGAGAGCATGTGCCACATGGCAGGGTTGGGGAGGGGGGGGCAATCACATCTAACATGCAGAAAAATGTTGAAATTTCCTTTCCCACCCTGTACATGTCAAATAGGTCAGCGCCCATCAGAAAGTCGACATTTGGCGTGCCATCGCCAAGGAAGTCTGGAACCTGGGGTCCACAACAGACGGGGCACCCACTGCCGAAAGAGGTGGGAGGACATCCGCCGTGGGACCAGGAAGACCGCCGAGTCACTGCTGGGGATGGCCTCCCAACGTAGGAGGGGTGCCAGTCGTACCTTGACCCCCCTGATGTCCCGGATCCTGGCGGTGGCCTACCCCGATTTGGATGGGCGCGTGAGGACATCACAGCAGACACAAGGGGGTGAGTACCAGCACATTCTGCTATCTTTACGCGCAGTGGATGTGCCTGGGTGGGGGAGGAGGGCTGTGGGTGACATTAGGCCAGGGCGCTTTCTGTAGTGTAGTCCCCTCCTTTAGGCATGGCCCTGTGCCCCCGCCCCCCACCTCTGTAGGGTGCCAAGTACAGCAATCCATGGTCCAGCATCACCCATGTGTGCATTTGTTGTCCATAGACCTGTAGGCCTAGTCACAAGTACTGAGTAGTGTACCCCGATTGCGCGGCGTAGTGCTGGAGGCTCCTGTGTCTGTCCTCTCCGACAACGGTGTTGACAATGCATGCACTCAACCTGTCTTTATTTCTCCCCCCACCCTTTTTCTTTATCTTCTTGTGCATGTGTGCATTAGCATCATCAGGCGGAGGAGAATTGGCATCAGAGCACGAGGGAGCTGCAACTCACAAGGCCCCGGTGGGCCATGCTACAGACACCGAGGTCACCAGTGATACGGAGGGCAAGGGGAGCTCCACAACGGGGACCCGTGGTGACACCAGCGACACTGACACGTCCTCGGAAGGGAGCTCCCTAGCGGTGGCGGCAACATCCGTGCCCCCCGCCTCAACAGGTACAGCCGCCACCCAGCGCACCAGCTCCGCCCTCCCAGCAGCCCCTCAGCCTTTGCTCCGTGCCCGCTCGCCCAAGAAGGCGGGCATCTCCTTCGCCCCAGGCACCTCAGGCCCTGCCCCAGTTACCCCTGCTGCCCTCAGTGAGGAGGTCATTGACCTCCTACAGACCATCATTGTTGGGCAGTCTACCCTTTTGAATGCCATCCAGGGGGTAGAGAGGGAGGTGCATCGGAGCAATGCATACCTGGAGGGCATTCATTCGGGTCAGGCTGCCCATCAACGATCGTTCAATGCTCTGGCCTCAGCACTGACGGCAGCCATTGTCCCTGTTTCCAGCCTCCCTCTTCTAACTGCCTCCACCGTCTCCCAGTCTCCTGTTCCTCAGCCTATCCCATCCACACCATCAGACCAGCCTGCACACACCTCAACACCCAAGGGCAGCTCATCCAGACATAAGCACCACAGATCCCACAAGCATTCACCCAAGCAACATCCAGATGCAGCCATGGCAACAATTACTACCACCTCTGTGTCCCCCTCCTCCTCGTCTCCCTCCCCCCTCCCTGTGACGTCTCCACTCACACCTGCATGCACACCACCATCAGCCAGTACTTCCATCACCACCACACCCTCCAGTACAGTCCGCACACATGCAGTCACCACCCCCACTGCCATTTACACGTCCCCTGTGTCCTCTCCCACTGTGTCTGTCACCCCCTCTTCCAAAACACACAAACGCAGGCAGCCACCCACACAACAGCCAACCACCACACAACAGCCTACGTCACAGGCACCTGCACCCATAGACAGCACACCTGACTCTCCTATAACCACATCCTCTCCCTCCACTCCCATACCCACTGCACCTACTCTTCCCATTGCTCCTAAAAAACTTTTCCTCTCCAAACTTGACCTCTTTGCACCACCTGACCCACCCCCTCCATCTGGTAAGAGTCCGAAGAGCACCTCAGCCACCACCAGCCCTGCATCAAGTCTGACCATTGTGCACGGGTTTTGGAGTCCACCCTTTCCCAGCACAGATACATCGGCCAGCAGCAAGGGAACAGCCAGCCCCCCCCTGGAAAGAGAACCCGTAAAACCAAGGCCCGCCGTGAGAAGGCTGACACGGCTGCCCCCAAGGAGCAAAGTCGTGGCCCGTCACCTGCCACAACATCAAGGGCGGAGAAGTCAGCCAGCAGGGGCGCGGACCAGGAGGGCCCCACAAGCCCCATCCCGGGTGTGACGGAGGACACCCACGGGCCCAGGACTCCGTCACAGGAGGGTCCAGCAACTGCACGGTCGGAGGGCGACTAAGCAGGGAGTCCTGGCCAGGTCTGGCTCCCTTGATAGACAAGAAAGGCACTGCTGAACAGGGCCCCGCCGTGAAGACAGGCACCGCTGAACAGGGCCCCGCCGAGAAGAAAGGCACTGCTGAACAGGGCCCGCCGTGAAGAAAGGCACCGTTGAACAGGGCCCCGCCGTGAAGACAAGCACCGCTGAACAGGGCCCCGCCGAGAAGAAAGGCACCGCTGAACAGGGCCCCGCCGTGAAGAAAGGCACCGCTGAACAGGGCCCCGCCGTGAAGACAGGCACCGCTGAACAGGGCCCCGCCGAGAAGAAAGGCACCGCTGAACAGGGCCCCGCCGAGAAGAAAGGCACTGCTGAACAGGGCCCCGCCGAGAAGAAAGGCACCGCTGAACAGGGCCCCGCCGAGAAGAAAGGCACCGCTGAACAGTGCCCCGCCGTGAAGACAGGCACCGCTGAACAGGGCCCCGCCGTGAAGACAGGCACCGCTGAACAGGGCCCGCCGAGAAGAAAGGCACCTCTGAACAGGGCCCCGCCGTGAAGAAAGGCACCGCTGAACAGGGCCCCGCCGTGAAGACAGGCACCGCTGAACAGGGCCCCGCCGAGAAGAAAGGCACCGCTGAAAGGGCCCCGCCATGAAGAAAGGCACCGCTGAACAGGGCCCCGCCGTGAAGACAGGCACCGCTGAACAGGGCCCCGCCGAGAAGGAAGGCACCGCTGAACAGGGCCCCGCCGTCTCAAGCACCGCTCCGCTGGGCCCCGCCGACTCAAGCACCGCTCCGCTGGGCCCTTCCTCTCAAGCACCGCTCCGCTGGGCCCCGCCGACTCAAGCACCGCTCCGCTGGGCCCTTCCTCTCAAGCACCGCTCCGCTGGGCCCCGCCGTCTCAAGCACTGCTCCGCTGGGCCCCGCCGTCTCAAGCACCGCTCCGCTGGGCCCCGCCGTCTCAAGCACCGCTCCGCTGGGCCCCGCCGTCTCAAGCACCGCTCCGCTGGGCCCTTCATCTCAAACACCGCTCCGCTGGGCACCGCCGTCTCTGCACCGCTCCGCTGGGCCCTTCATCTCAAGCACCGCTCCGCTGGGCACCGCCGTCTCTGCACCGCTCCGCTGGGCCCTTCATCTCAAGCACCGCTCCGCTGGGCCCTTCCTGTCAAGCTCCGCTGGGCCCTTCCTGTTAAGCACAGCCCCGCTGGGCCCCGCCGTCTCAAGCACCACTCCGCTGGGCCCTTCATCTCAAGCACCGCTCCGCTGGGCCCCGCCGTCTCAAGCACCGCTCCGCTGGGACCTTCCTCTCAAGCACTGCTCCGCTGGCCCATTGACAGTGCTGGTTCTGTGTCGAGCTAGTGTTCATGCTGCACTCTGGGCACCCTGCCTCCTCCATGACCAGTGGAGTCTGTAATCCACCTGATGGACTGTGGCTTTGCACTCCCCAGGATGGCACAGTGGGCATGGTGGCCCCTTCGTGGTTCTGGCGTCGTGGACTCCTGTGGCTGAGGTGCCCCCCCCTTCCCTTCCCCCTGAGGTGCCTGTAGTTTTGTCATCTGATGCCCCAGCAGTGTTCTCTCCAACGGACTCAGGTCTCCTGTGTGGGCTTTGCCCATGTGTTTGGTAGACATTGGCACACGGACTGTGGATATTTGACACACTGAGCAGGACTTATTGACTATGTACATAGCTTTCGCACTGTTCATGATTTTTGCTTTGATATTTCATGACGATAATTTTCCATGACTTCAATGAACCTAATTTATACATAAACGTTAAAATTTTATTGTGTCTTTGCATTTTTCAGGGGGGTTTGGGGGGTGTCACTCAGTTGTTGCTCTGCATTGGTATGTTGATAGTTGGGGGGGGGCCTATGTGTGTGCCCGTAACCTTTCATCCTCCCCCCTCCCCGGTGTCGTAGGTGCAGTACTCACCGTTGTCTTCTGCGCCGGAGTTCGTACTCGTGGTAGATGAGCAGGTAGACAAGAGCTGGTAGGATGTTTAATTCGGGTTCCATGCTGTCCTCCGTCCTCGTGGAGTGTAGAGAGGTGAGCGTTTTCTCGTTCGTAGTCTGTTTCCGCCGTGTTTTTATCGGCGGGGCTCCCGCCCCGGAAAAGGTGGCGGATTGGTGAGTTGTGATACTGTGGGCGGTACATTGTCTGCCGCCTGCCTGTTGGCGGTGACCGCCGCGCTGTTTGTCTGTCCCGCCGTGGCGGTCGGAGTGTTAAAGTGGCGGCCTGTGTTGGCGGTTCCCGCCAGGGTCAGAATTCCATTTTTTGTACCGCCTGCCTGTTGGCGGGTTGGCCGCCGCTTTATCACCCACCGCCAGGGTTGGAATGACCCCCTTAGTCAGGCTCCTGTGACTTCCAGGTGTGCAGCAATCAGGCTTAGGCCTTGTACCCCATAGGCATGAGATTAATCTAGGAACTATAGGTGCATGGCGTGGTGCAGAGGGCTGCTGTGTCTGTGGTGTCCGCCAGCGGTAGTTCTTGTGTGCAATCGCATCATCAGGCGGAGGAGCATTGGCACCGGAGCAGGAGGGAACTGCATCCCACATGGCCCTGGAGGGTGAAGCAACAGAGTATGAAGCCACCAGTGGGACGCAGGGCGAGGGGAGCTCCACGGTGGGGACAGGAGCAGAGACCAGCAACAGCGACTCCTCCTCTAGAGCCAGGCTTTCCAGGTCCCAGCCCAGCACCTCAGCCACCAAAACTCCAGGCAGAGTGGTGCCAGCAACTGCAGGGTCAAGGAGTGCGCCAACCATTGGGCTGCCAGTGTGCCACGTAGCGAGGGAAAGGTCATTCCACCACCTGCCAAGGTTAAAAAGGTGCCCACATCCCGGAGGGAGAAGCCGAAAACACCTGCCACCAAGGGGTCAGCGAAAAGGGGATAGTGGCAAGACAACTGCGCCAACATCAAAGGTGGGGAAGGGCAAAAAATCTGAAGGGCAGGTCAGGAGAGGGCATGGTGGCACCTACTGAGGGACCAGTGTCGCACCTTCTGTCCACGTCCACGCCAACCTGTATGGCGGTGAACACCGCCACCTGCACCACCACCTCCGGCACAGTCACTGCGACAGTCCCCAGCCTCTTCCCCGGTGGGCTGCTTTCTCACTCAGCAGGTGCTGCCACAGGCTCCGCCGACACAGACCCCGCCGTCAGCACCACCGCCACAGACCTTGCCGCCAGCACCGCCGCCACAGAGCCCGCAGGCAGGACCGCTGCCACAGACCCGCAGCCAGCACCGCCACAACTGACACCGCCGCAAGCACCGCCATGACTGACACCGCTGCAAGCACCGCCAGCGGCCCCGCGACGTCCTCAGACAGTGGCAACACCGCAGACATGCCTACCATCCCCAGTGGTCCGTCGTCCGGGATATGGAATGCAAAGCCGCAGCAGTGTGGGCTATGTCTCTGCCTCCATGGCGTATCATGCTACCTGTACCTCGGCAATCTCATGGCACACACACCCAGGCGAGTGTATTGTACCGGCCACACTGCACGTGGAGCACTCTGGGCACAAAGCACCCTCCAGAACCAGTGGAGAACTGCATCCACTTCCTCAGTCCTTGGCAGGATGAAGAACTCTGGGCACAAAGCCCCCTCCAGAACCAGTGGAGAATGGCATCCACTTCCTCAGTCCTTGGCAGGATGAAGCACTCTGGGCACAAAGCCCCCTCCAGAACCAGTGGAGTATAACATCCACTTGGGAGACTGTGGCTTTGCACTCTCCAGGATAAAGCAGTGGGCAAACCACCCACTAGAAAGACTTGAGAGACTGTGGCTTTGCACTCCCCAGGATACATCAATGGGCATGGAGCCCCCTCGTGCAGCAGTGGCGTTGTGCATTCATCTGGCTGAAGTGCCCCCCTCCTCCTCCCCCTGAGGTGCCTGTATATTTTCGGTCTGATGTGCCAGCAGTGTTCTCTCCGTTTGGAGTCAGGTACCTAGTGTGGGCTTGGCCCATGCATTTTGGGCCCAGTGGTCCACGGACAATGATTGGTGCACTATCCGAACTTGTGTAGTTGGTGTACATAATTGCATTTACTGGATTTTGAACTTTGATAATGAGATTTCACATGATTACATTCATTCAAATCAATTCCTTTTGTCCTTGCGTTCTTCCGGGGGGTGGGTGTGTATGTAATGTTGCTGCATGTATTTGTGTGTATGTTGTTGTGAGTGAGGGTGGGGGTGGGATTGTTGCGTGTTGTGTGTGTGTGTGTCACTCTCTTTTCCCTCCCCCTCCCCTGTGTTGTAGGTGCAGTACTCACCGTGGTCTTCGCCGCCGTCGTTGGAGCTCCTGATAGAAGAGAAGGAAGACCATCATCGGCAGTATCTGCAATTCGGGCTCCATGGCGTCCTGGTTCCTCGTGGGGTGTGGAGAGGTGAGTGTTTTCCCTTCTGTGTACTGTTTCTGCCATGTTTTTGTTTGCATTGCTTCCGCCCCGAAAAAGGTGGCGGATAGGCCTGTTGTGATAGGGTGGGCGGTACATTGTCTTCCACATGTCTGTTGGCGGAGTCCGCCGCGCTGTTTGTTTGTACCGCTGTGGCGGTCGTAGTGTTAAAGTGGCTGTCTATTGTGGCGGTTTCCGTCAATGTGGTAATCCCATTTTTTTCTCCTCCGGCCTGTTTGCGGTATTACCGCCACTTTAACACCGACCGCCAGGGTTGTAATGAGGGCCATAATTTCTTACATTAGCTTTGTGCAATTTTTACCAGCCTTCACCCCTGATAACTCAATTCCTATGCCCAATAGCTTATTTGTCATTCTGCCTTCAAAGACTCACCAATCCCCCGTCTCCGGGGACTTTTTTCAAGGCAAGAATAAGATCTCTGTGAGCTTTGGGACACATTCCATCAAACCACCTTTGCAACCTGGGCTCTCTAACGTTTCTTTCAGTTGTCATAATGTTAGTGACAAAATTGCAGATTTTGGCAAATGACTGCAACATGCTCGTATTGTCTGATTCACTATGTAAACAGACCATTACCTGCTGCCTACTTCTCTCTACTAGTTCTTCCACTTTGGCCCCTGGGTCCACAATAGAACATTTACATAAAATGCCCTTATTCTTTGTGAGTGCCCTGCTGCTTCTCATTGTCCACAATGAAAGAAATAGCTAGGGAGTGATGGTGACTCAAACATTTTTGTAATATTGATACATTGATAGCCTTGGGCTTACAATGCTGAGAGAGAACAATACAATCACTAAATCTACCCAATCCTCTTCCAGTATAGGGAATATATCCTGTTAGAGGGTGAGCAGCAAGGTCAATAGCAAGAAAAAGAGAATACTTCAAAATGTAGTTAAAAACATCTTCACCCAAACTCTGCTCAAAATGGTAGTAATCCTCAATATCACAACCCATCACCAAACAAACAGGACCTTTAGAGACTGGGCACAGCCTACAATTAAAAGTCACCCTCCCCAGATCACTAAAAAATCCATATTGGGCTCACTTAAGACCGTGCTAAGAGTATGTTCAAGGTATCTAAGTACTGGAGATGAAATTATTATGATAAAAATTTATAATAACAAACATCTCCCTACATTTATGCAAGAGAATAAGAATTTGAAAATGGGGGGTCGAGGTATATTTTGGTGATCCTCCTATGTAAGGAAGTTGAAATCAATGTTAACAAGCCTCTCACTGGTGCTCCCCTCTTGAAGAAGGCGCTTAGGTGTGAATAGAAAGAACCCTCTCTATGTAAACTGCTTCGAAGGCCAGGTCTCTTGCAGACAGACTATATTCAAAATCCTTTTCTCTGCCTTTTTAAGAAGACCAGCCACATTCCAAAACATACATTTAATTTTACACTTATGTTCTATAGATTTTACCGCAGTCTAGGATTGGCCCAGAGCAAGTATCCATGGCAGAATTGGTATTGTTAATAATCATCTGTGTTTGTTCGGCCACAGAGGGAACTGAACTCAGTGTCTCTATTTTCAAGGGCTCTATCATCTTTTCAGCGTTTGTAAATACACATTCCAAAAGGTGACCACCCTTCAGTATCACACTTAAAGTTCATAGCCCCAATTCTTCCAGTCCGCAGACCATGATCTGAAGAGGTCTTTGTATTAAACTGTCAATCAACCTGTTCTAGGGGTGCAAAAACATTGCATGTTTATATTCTGTATGGTCTGTAAACAGGGGACTCATGAGTAGGGAGTTGCACCACCATAATACGTCTAGGAGAAAAGCCAGCTGAGGTCAGCCTTTCCAACAAAGTCCCAACAATGTATTGATTGTTAAAGTTGTTAACTATGCAGTCCCCTGACTTCTCTTTTGGATTGGATCCTACACAGCAGATTGGTTGCACATTAATTATATTACCATATAGAGTTTCACAGCTGTATAAGTCTGATGATTTTACCAACAAATGTACAACTTTATTTTTTAGCTTGAGAGAATCCTTCACCGGTATGTGTTTAAGGCTGGGACGAATTTGAAAACTGTCACCAGCAGGGTGGCTTCAAGTGGCAACTGGAGAACCCTGTTAAAAACTCTTGAGTCCAATATTTGTTTCTGGTGACCATCTCTAATTGTCCTGCTTTTGTCTATATGTAAGGGCAATGAGCAATTCTCCGTTGGTCTGCGACTGGAGTAATACTTGTGAAAGGAACATCATTATCTTAGGGGTAACAGGTCCAGAATGTACCATGTTTCCACAGTGACCACCTCCTAATGTGGAATTAATGCCATCACAAGAAGTTTAAATATGAGAGGGGGCTTTGTGTTTGAAATGGCTCAATGGGACTGTGCCATCATCAGCCACCTTCATATTTCCTTGCTTTCAGTGAGGAATTTATATTCTTAAGGACAGCAAAAACTGGATACATTTTTTTGGGCAAGTTTGTCTCAAGGCGAGGAATGACCATAGCGTACTGTGGCTCCTCTCCATGAGAACTCTTCCCTCAGCAAATCAGCAATTTAAGGAGACCGCACAAGCCCCTGAAGCAATTCCAGCTCTGATGATGTTTGCAGACTTTTTACTGCATGTAACAGTTGATCTGGTATTGCTCTTAACGTTTTTTGCTGAGTGTTAGACTTTTCATTCTTGTCGTGGTCTCCCTTAAATTTTGTGGTCTCCGTTTCCCAGGTTGTTGCGCTCTGGACTCTGATTTTGCTGTTTTTGCTACACTGGGCACTTTACCACTGCTAACCAATGCTAAAGTGCAAGAGCTCCTTTACAAAATGTGTATGTAATTGGCTTATCCATGATTGACATATTTGATTTATTAGTAAGTCCCTAGTACAGTACCCTGGGGGTGCCCAGGTCCTGTAAATAAAATGCTACTAGTGGGTCTGCAGCACTGGTTGTGCCACCCACATAAGTAGCTCTGTAATCATGTCTCAGACCTGCCACTGCAGTGTCTGTGTGTGCAGTTTTATCTGTAAATTCGACTTGGCAAGTGTACCCACTTGCCAGGCCTAAACCTTCTCTTTTCTTACATGTGAGGTACCCCTAAGATAGGCCCAAGGTAGCCCAAGGGCAGGGTGCAGTGTATGGTTAAGATAGGACATATGGGTGGTCATTACAACCCTGGCGTACGGTGTTAAAGCGGCGGTAAGACCGCCAACAGGCCGGCAGTAAAAAAATTGGAATTACGACCGTGGCGGAAACCGCCAACAAAGACAGCCACTTTAGCGCTCCGACAGCCACGGCGGTACAAACAAACAGCACGGCGGTCACCGCCAACAGACAGGCGGAGGACAAAGTACTGCCCACAGTATCACAACCTAGCAATCCGCCACCTTTTCCGGGGCGGATTCACAGTGGACAAAAACACAGCGGAAACAGGACTTCCAAGGGAAAACGCTCACCTCTACACACCCCACGAGCAACCAGGACACCATGGAACCAGAGCTGCAGATCCTGCCAGCCCTTTTCTTCTTGATCCTCTACCAGGAGCACGAACGCCGGTGGAAAAGATCACGGTGAGTACTGCACCTACGACACAGGGGAGGGGGGGAGGGAAAAAACAGGGACACACACAAGCAACACCCACACCCCCACCCTCATCCACGACAACACACACACTAATACATCATGATACATATAGTTACACCCCCCAACCCCCTCGGAAGAATGCAAAGACCAAAGAAAATGAGTGTAACCATTGTAATATATGAAAATGCAGTACGCAAAAATATACATATATACACTATAAACAAAATATACACCAAGAATAGTAGTCCAGGTAGTGCTCCATTGAAATCTGTGGAACACTGGGCCCACACGGTATGGGCGAGGCCCGCACAAGATCCCCGACCATGACAGAGAGAACACTGCAGGGGCATCAGATAGCAATAAAACAGGCACCTCAGGGGGAGGGAAAGGGGGGCACCTCAGCCGGTTGAGTGCACAACGCCAAATCCAAGAGGGGGCCACATGCCCACTGTTCAATCCTGGGTAGTGCAAAGCCACAGTCTCTCAAGTATCTACAGTGGGTCGGTTGCCCACTGCTTTATCCTGGGGAATTCAAAGCTACAGTCTCTCAAGTCTCTACAGTGGGTGGGTTGCTCACTGTTCAACCCTGGGGAGTGCAAAGCAGCAGTCTCTCAAGTCTCTACAGTGGGTGGGTTGTCCACTGTTCAATCCTGGGGAGTGCAAAGCCACAGTCTCTCAAGTCTCTACAGTGGGTGGGTTGCCCACTGTTCAATCCTGGGGAGTGCAAAGCCACAGTCTCTCAAGTCTCTACAGTGGGTGGTTTGCCCACTGTTCCATCCTGGGGAATGCAAAGCCACAGTCTCTCAAGTCTCTACAATGGGTGGTTTTGCCTACTGTTCAATCCTGGGGAGTGCAAAGCCACAGTCTCTCAAGTCTCTACAGTGGGTGGTTTGCCCACTACTTTATCCTGGGGAGTGCAAAGACACAGTCTCTCAAGTGGATGACAGTCTCCACTGGTACTAGAGGGGGCTTGGTGCCCAGAGTGCTTCATCCTGCCAAGGACTGAGGTAGTGGATGAATCTCTCCACTGGTTCTGGAGGGGGCTTGGTGCCCAGAGTGCTTCATCCTGCCAAGGACTGAGGTAGTGACTGGATCTCTCCACTGGTTCTGGAGGGGACTTGGTGCCCATAGTGCTTCATCCTGCTCGTGACGGACTCAGTAGCGTCAGTGCCCTTGGCGCTCATGGGCCAGCGGTACATGTGGCGGTGGAGCCCTGTTCAGCGGGGCTTGTTGCGGCGGTGCCCTGTTCAGCAGTGCTTGTGGCGGCGGTGCCCTGTTCAGCGGTGCTTGCTGCGGCGGGGTCCTTTGCAGTGACTCAGCTGCTGGCGGTCCTTCAGGGCCCAGCGGGGCTGGTACTGGCAGTGCTCTCTGGCCCAGCGGGGCTGGTGCTGGCGGTCCTGTCTGGCCCAGCGGGGCTGGTGCTGTCGGTCCTCTCTGGCCTGGCGGTCCTCTCTGGCCCAGCGGGGCTGGTACTGGCGGTCCTGTCTGGCCCAGCGGGGCTGGTGCTGGCGGTCCTCTCTGGCCCAGCGAGGCTGGTGCTGGCGGTCCTCTCTGGCCCAGCGGAGTTAGTGCTGGTGGTCGGTCCTCTCTGGCCCAGCGGGGCTGGTGCTGGCGGTCCTGTCTGGCCCAGCGGGGCTGGTGCTGGCAGTCCTGTCTGGCCCAGCGGGGCTGGTGCTGGCGGTCCTCTCTGGCCCATCGGGGATGGTGCTGGCGGTCCTGTCTGGCCCAGCGGGGCTGGTGCTGGCGGTCCTCTCTGGCCTGGCGGTCCTCTCTGGCCCAGCGGGGCTGGTGCTGGTGGTCCTCTCTGGCCCAGCGGAGTTAGTGCTGGTGGTCGGTCCTCTCTGGCCCATCGGGGCTGGTGCTGGCGGTCCTGTCTGGCCCAGCGGGGCTGGTGCTGGTGGTCCTGTCTGACCCAACGGGGCTGGTGCTAGCGGTCCTGTCTGGCCCAGCAGGGCTGGTGCTGGCGGTCCTCTCTGGCCCATCGGGGATGGTGCTGGCGGTCCTGTCTGGCCCAGCGGGGCTGGTGCTGGCGGTGGCCTCTTGGGCAGCAAGGCAGGTGCTGGCGGTGGCCTCCTGGGCAGCGGGGATGATGGCAGTGGCCTCCTGGGCAGCAGGGCAGGTGCTGGAGGTGGGCCGCCTGGGCAGCGGGGATGATGGCGGTGGCCTCCTGTGCAGCGGGGATGATGGCGATCTTCTCCGCCGTGATGCTCTTCCCAGACCTGCTGACTTTCTTGTGGCCCTTCCCCACCTTGGAAGGTGTTGCAACTGACTCCACACTCCCACCTGTACCCCTGGGAGCGGCTTTGGTGGCTGGAGTCATCCCCCTCTCCCGCCGGGCACTGGCCAACTTTTGATGCTTCACAGGTGGGGGACTGTCCGTGCTGTGGCTCCGTGCCACACTGGCTGCCCTGGTGGACGGTGCACTCCAGATTCTGGTGACTACAGGCACCACTGGTCCCAGAGATGTTGTGGCTGAGGTGCTAGGTTGGGACCTGGAGAGTCGGGCCCTAGGAGACGGACGGGGTGGGGGAGGTGTGGGAAAGAGGTCAAGGTTGGACAGGGAAAGTTTTTGGGAAACACTGGTACGGGTAGCTGGAGGGGGTTTGGGAGTGGAAGAAGAGGTTGTGGTTGTAGGAGGTGATCGTTTGGTGACTTTGGGTGAAGGTGCATGCGCTGGAGGCTGTCGTGAGGTGGATGGCTGTTGGGTGGGTGTGTGCCTGCGTTTGTGTATCTTGGGAGGTGGTGTCACAGACACACTGGAAGAGGACACAGGGGATGTGTGAATGGCAGTGGGCGTGGTGAATGCACGTGAGCGAGTGCGGTGGTATGTGTGCTGGTTATGGCAGTAGTGGCTGTAGATGTAGTTCATGCAGGTGTGAGTGTAGACGAGACTGGGAGGGAGGAGGGAGACGAGGAGGAGGGGGACACTGTGGAGGCAGTGGATGTTGGTGGATCTGCATGTGTGTGGTGCTTTCATGAGTGCCTGTGGGATGTGTTTGTGCTTATGTTTGCCTGAGCTTCCCTTGTGTGTTGACGTGTGTGCATGCTGGTCTGAAGGTGTGCTTGGGATAGGTTGAGGTAGAGGGGATTGGGTCTGGGTGGAGGAAGTTGGAGGGGGAGGCTAGACACAGGGACAATGGCTGCCATCAGTGCTGAGGCCAGCGTCTGAAAAGCTCGCTGAAGGGCCGTCTGACCAGAATGAATGCCCTCCAGGAATGCATTTGTTTGTTGCAACTGCCTTTCTACACCCTGGATGGCATTCAAAACGGTAGCCTGCCCAACAGTGAGGGACCTGAGGAGGTCAATGGCCTCCTCACTGAGGGCAGCAGGGGTGACTGGGGCAGTGCTGAGGTGCCTGGGGCGAAGGTGATGCCCACCCTCCTGGGTGAGCGGGCATGGGGCAAAGGCTGAGGGCCTGCTGGGAGGGCGGTGCTGGTAGGGGGTGTGGCAGCTGTACCTGTAGATGCGGGGGGCACAGATGTTGCCGCCACCACAAGGGAGCTCCCATCAGAGGACGAGTCCGTGTCACTGGTGTCAGATCCTGTCCCCGCCGTGGAGCTCCCCTCGCCCTCCATCCCACTGGTGAACTCCAAGTCCGTTGCCTTGCCCTCCAGGGCCATGTGGGATGCAGCTCCCTCCTGCTCCGGTGCCACTGCTCCTCTGTCTGATGATGTTAATGCACACATGAACAGGGAGACCACAAAAAGGGGGGGACGAAAGAAGAAAGACATGTTGAGTGCATGCATTACCGCTAACGTTGAGGGACACGACAGACACAGAAGCCCTCTGCACTACGCTGCGCACTTGGCCTCCACTGTTCAATCCCTGGGACATGACCTACAAGGCTATGGACGTCATCTGCACACATGGATGACACAGGGGCCTGACTAGGTGTACTTGGCACTGTACACAGGTGCGGTGGGGTGCCACAGGGTCTGCCAGAACAAGGGGACCTTGCCTACTAAACTCGCCCTGGCCTAGGGAAACCCACAGCCCACCTCACCCACCCAGACACCTCCACTGCACGCAAAATCAGCAGAATGAGAGTGTACTCACCCCTTTGTGGCTGCTGTGATGCCCCCAAGCGCCCATCCAACTCCGGTTACGCCACCGCCAGGATCCTGAACATCAGGGGGGTCATGGTGCGACGGGCACCCCTCCCACGTTGGGAGGCCATCCCCAGCTGGGCCTCCACCGTCTTCTTGCTCCAGCAGCGAATGTCCTCCCATCGCTTACGGCAGTGGGTGCTCTATCTGTGGTAGACCCCCAGGGTCCGGACATCCTTGGTGATGGCACACCAAATATCTTTTTTTTGGTGGGCGCTGACCTACATGAATTGTACAGGGGGAAAAGAAAAGTTATTACCAAATGCACCATCACAGCCATTGGCCCCCATCTCTACCCTTGCCATGATGCACATGCACTCACCGTTGTTTCATGCACGGCTCAATCTCCCCCCCCATCTGTCATCCACCCCACTCCACACAGGCATAGCCCATACAGCATGCTCCCAGTGTATTTACCTGTTTGTCTGGAGGACCGTAGAGTAGCGTGTACTAGGGGAGGACCCCATCCACGAGTTTCTCCAACTCCTCCGATGAAAAGGCAGGGGCCCTTTCTCCAGACGCACAAGCCATTGTCTCTTCCAGACCGAGCTCACAGCAGCACTTGCAGTGTAGGTCCTCTCTTGTCGAAGATCAGGTATCGAGAGATTGAACAGATAGAAAATGGCAGTCACGTCCGCAGTGGTGCGTACCATCAGCGCCGGCGTACATCGTCATTGGTTCCAATGTTAACCAATGCAGCATTGCGTTGCGGTCTTCGACCGCGACGGTGTACAACGCCAGCGCAGTTACCTCACATCCCATTGTCCCACTTTACAGGTCAGGCAGCGGCCATTTCAGGGGCCCACATGGCTTAATTTTTAACTGCGTCACACATACCTAGACTTAGCCTCAACACACATACAGGTCAATTTTCGGATTATGATTTGTGTTCTGTGTAAGCTGTGAGTACGTACTGAGTTGTTTGACTCTGTGCTCGCTGTTGTCCTTCATAGGCAACGTCCGCTGGGACATGTGAGGAGATGCCGGCATCCTCCGGTGTACAGACTGCTGGTGGACCTGTTGACAATGGAGGAAAGACATGTGATCATCACCTACAGGCATGACCGTGCCACAATCCAGGAACTGTGTCCCCAGCTGGAGCCAGACCTGATGTCAGCTATCCGCCATCCCATAGGAGTCCCCCCTCAAGTGCAGGTGCTGTCAGTACTCCATTTCCTTGCAAGTGGGTCATTTCAAACAACAGTGGCCATAGCATCAGGGATGTCCCAGCCTATGTTTTCCAATGTGTTGGCCAGAGTGTTGTCTGCCCTGCTGAAACATATGCGGAGCTACATCGTTTTCCCTCAGGTGGAGGATTTGCCTACAGTGAAAGGAGACTTCTATGCCCTGGGACAAATCCCCAACATCATAGGTGCCATTGATGGGACCCATGTGGCTTTGGTCCCCCCCGCAGGAGTGAACAGGTGTACAGAAACCAGAAGAGTTATCATTCCATGAATGTACAGATGGTATGTTTGCCATCCCACAGGAATCCCCCCTCAAGTGCAGGTGCTGTCAGTACTCCATTTCCTAGCAAGTGGGTCTTTTCAAACAACAGTGTCCATAGCATCAGGGATGTCCCAGCCTATGTTTTCCAACGTGTTGTCCAGAGTGTTGTCTGCCCTGCTGAAACACGTGCGGAGCTACATTGTTTTCCCTCAGGTGGAGGATTTTCCTACAGTGAAAGGTGACTTATATGCCCTGGGACATATCCCTAACATCATAGGTGCCATTGATGGGACACATGTGGCCTTGGTCCCCCCTGCAGGAGTGAACAGGTGTACTGAAACCGGAAGAGTTACCATTCGATGAATGTGCAGATGGTGTGTTTGGCAGACCAGTACATCTCCCATGTTAATGCCAAGTTCCCTGGCTCAATGCATGACGACTACATCCTGCGGAATAGCAGCATCCCTTATGTGATGGGTCAACTCCAGAGGCACCGTGTGTGGCTAATAGGTGAGCACCTGGAAGCAAGTCAGTGGGAATGGTTCTCTGGGTCTGGGGATATCCCTACAGGTTAGTGTGTGTCTAACAGTTGTCCCTCGCCATTTGCAGGTGACTCTGGTTACCCCAACCTGTCATGTCTACTGACCCCAGTGAGGAATCCCAGGACAAGGGCAGAGGAACGCTACAATGAGGCATTTGGGCGAACTTGGCGGAAAACAGAGCGGACCTTCGGCCTCCTGAAGGCCAGGTTCAGGTGCCTCCATATGACAGGTGGATCCCTATTCCACTCACCAAAGAAGGTGTGCCAGATCATCGTGGCCTGCTGTATGCTTCACAACTTAGATTTGCGACGACAGTTGCCTTTTCTGCAGGAGGATGGTCCAGATGGCGGTGTTGTTGCAGCTGTGGAGCCTGTGGACAGTGAAGACGAGGAAGCAGAAGAAGAGGACATGGACAACAGGAACTCAGTGATCCTGCAATATTTCCAGTGAGACACTGGTAAGAATACAAACCGGCCGACTACATGTACTTTAACACTACTACCTCTCTACTGTCTGTTGTTTTCACCCAGTGTATTGTCACTGAGTTGTCACTTTCCCTTACGATTTCACCGATGTGTGTCCCACAGTGTGACATCTGCTTTGTTTCCTCATGGACTAGAGCTGTGTAACATAGGTATGTTGACATTACAATTGAAAGAGCATTTTGCCACTGTTATTGCTAATACACTATTTCGAAATCACAGACTGACTCCAGATTGTTTTGTGCTGCAAGGTTGTTTATTTAAATGCTCAATATTGGAGGGGGTTGTAAAATGGTGAGGGGTGATGGTGGAGGAATGTCCATGGCAGAGTCCAGTCTATTAGTTTCACAGGTGCATTGCCCAAATGGGCATAAGAAGTGGAGGTCAGGCAATTTGAGGATGGGCCGGGTGACAAAGTGGGACAGTAAGCTGACATTCAGGGTGGTCTCATATCTTGGCGGGGGTCTTGACATTGTTCTCTGTCTTTGTCCTGGATCTCAGGGACTGTTTGCGGGGTGGTTCTCCCTCTGCAGGGGGTGGGGTGCTGGTGTGGTGCTCCTGTGGCGGTACCTCCTGTCCACTAGTGCCAGCAGAGGTGGTGGGCAGTTCATCGTCCATGCTAGTGTCAGGGGCCCCTTGTTGTGCCACAGTGTCCCTCCTGGTGTTGAGTACTTCCTTCAGCACCCCTACGATGGTGCCCAGGGTGGAATTGATGGCTTTGAGTTCCTCCCTGAAGCCCAAATACTGTTCCTCCTGCAGGCGCTGGGTCTCCTGAAACTTGGCCAGTATTGTTGCCATCGTCATCTGGGAGTGGTGGTAGGCTCCCATGATGAAGGAGAGGGCCTCGTGGAGAGTGGGATTCCTTGGTCTGTCATCCCCCTGTCGCACAGCAGCCCTCCCAGTTCCCCTGTGTTCCTGGGCCTCCATCCCCTGGACCATGTGCCCACTACCACTGCCCCCATGTCCCTGTTGTTGTTGGGGTGTTGGGTTAGCCTGGGTTCCCTGTAGTGGTGGACACACTGCTGATTGACATGTCCTGGGGACAGAGGTATGGGCCCGCTGGGTGGGTGCTGTGCTGGTGTTTCCAGAGGGGGGAAGGTCTGTAGTGGCCTGTGACTGTGTGAGGGGAACTGACTGTCCCGAGGTCCCCGATGGGCCAGGCTGGTCATCTAGATCCAGTTGGACAGAGCTGCTGTCATCTCTTTGGGCCTCTTCTGTTGGTGGTGTGGACATGTGTGGACCCTCCTGTCTGGTGACGTTGGGTAGGGGTCCTGCAGGGGTATAAAAGGATGTTTATTACATCTGTGTGTGCCATGGTGTGCAATAGGTGGGTGACCGTGTACCCCAGTGCTTGCACTCCTGTGTGGGACCTTGTGTCTTGGTGGTTTAGGGGGGTGTATGGGTATGTGCAGTGGCCATGCTTTGGTGATGGCTGTCCATGCTTTGTTGTTGCATGCAGGGCTTGGTGTTGGGATGGGTGGGTTGTGATAGTGGGACATTTGTGAGGAGTAGGAGTGATGGGGGTGAGGGTGAGGGTGGGGGTATGTGATGGCATGCAGGTAGGGTGGGGGATGTAATAGTAAAGCTTTCACTTACCAGAGTCCATTCTGCCATCAGGATGCAGAATCGCCAAGACCTGCTCCTCCCATGTTGTTAGTTGTGGGGAGGAGGTGGGGGTCCGCCGCCAGTCCGCTGAACCGCAAGGTGGTGTCTCGAGACCACGGAACGCACCTTCCCCCATAGGTCGTTCCACCTCTTCCTGATGTCATCCCTATTTCTTGGGTGCTGTCCCACTGCGTTAACCTTGTCCACTATTCTTCGCCATAGCTCCATCTTCCTAGCTATGGAGGTGTGCTGCACCTGTGATCCGAATAGCTGTTGCTCTACCCGGACGATTTCCTCCACCATGACCCTGAGCTCCTCCTCAGAGAACCTGGGGTGTCTTTGCCGTGCCATGGGGTGGTGTGGGTGATGTGTGGGGTGGTGTGTATAGTGATAAGTGGGGTGATATTTAGTGGTGTGTTGTGTGAGGTACGTGGAAGTTCTGTGGGTGATGGTATTGTGTGCCTGTGGATGCTTGGTAGTTGTTTGTGGTGTCTCTATCTGGCTTTCTCTCTGTATTTGTGGTTGTAGGGGTTTGTGGGTGATGTGGGTGTGTGTTTTATATTGTAATGGGTGTGTGGGAGTGGGGTGTGTATGTGTATCAGGTGTGTGTATTAGGAATTGTCCAATGTGGTAGTGTTTTGTAAGAGTGTGTGTATTTTGAGCACCGCGTGGATTCGTGTGTCGTATTAGTGTGGGTGCATTTCTGTTGGCGTGGCGGTGGAGGATTTGTTTTCGCCAGTTTATCACTGACCTTTGGTGTGGCGGACTTGTATGGGTGTCTGAATTTTGGCAGATTCCGAGCTGTGGGTCATAATAGCTGTGGCAGAATTCCACGGCTGCGGTGGTGTGTTGGCGGTCTTCTGCACGGCGGTAAGCAGCTTTTACCACCAATGTTGTAATGAGGGCCACAGTAATGTGTTTTATATGTCCTGACAGTGATATATTGCTAAATTAGTTTTTCACTGTTGCAATTTATGTCCCTCTCTTAGGTTAACATTGGGGCTACCTTTAAATAAATCTGATTAAAGTGTAGATTCCCTTTGGGAGCGGATGACATGTGGAGTTTGGGGTCTCTGAGCTCACAATTTAAAAATACATTTTTTAGTGAAGTTGATTTTAAGATTGTGTACTTGAAAATGCCACTTTTAGAAAGTGAGCATTTTCTTGCTTATACCATTTCTGTGACTCTGCCTGTTTGTGGATTCCCTGTCTGGGTTAGTTTGACAGTTGGCTGGTTGCACCTCACACTAGAAAGTGACATAAAGGGAGCTGGGGTGTGGTCTGCATTTCCTGATGAGCCATATGTGCTAGGAGGGAGGGGAGGAGTGGTCACTCACACCTGAAAGGGCTGTGCCTGCCCTCACACAATGCAGTCTCCAACCCCCTGGTGAGTGTCTGGGGCCTGGCCTGGGCAAGGCAGGATTTCACATTCAAGAGAGACTTTGCTTTCAAGTAGGCCTACTTCAAAGGAGAAATTGGGTATAAGAAGGGCACCCAAAATCACAGACTTTAGAACACTTCTGGAAACCAAGAGGAACCTCTGCCTGGAGAAGAGCTGAAGAGCTGAGGAAGAAGAACTGCCCTGCCTGTGACTGTGCTTTGGGGAGCTATCCTGCAGTTGCTGCTTCCACCAGCGTAAGAGGGCAAAGACTAGACTTTGTGTGCCTTCTATCTTGTGAAGATCTCCAAGGGCTTGATTTAGAGCTTTCCTCCTGTTGTTTGAAGTCTCAAGGACAGCAAAGACTTCTCTCTGCCAGTACCTGGAGTCTCTGGAGAGACCTCTACTCTGCCAAGTGGTGCCCATCCAGTTCCTGGGACCCTGAAAGGAGAAGCTGGCAGCCCAAGTGTAAGAAATCCACGCACAGAATGCTGTGCGGGGAAAAGGTTGATGAGACTCCAATCTGCAGCTGAAAAATCAAAGCGCTGCAGGCTTAGCAGTTGAAAATCCACGCTTGCCTGCAATGTGACCCGAAGATCGACGCCTGGGGCTGGAGAAACGATGCACAGTATCGCTGACGGAGGCTGGTGCGATCGCAACCCATGCTGCGTGGTTTTCGAATCATCATGCGGCTGGATTTCCAATGCAAACACCGCTGGGTGTGTAAAAAATGACGCAAGGCCTGCCCGGACCTGAGAATGCTGTCCGGATCAACCCATCACTCTCCTGCGGAAAGAAGAAACGACCCGACCGACCCGATGAAAGGTGAACCGACGCAAGGTCTCACTTATGAGTGAAATCAATGCATTGTAAGCCCATTTTTGATGCACCGTCACCTGTGCAGGGTTATTTTTTACGCCCCTAAGGTACATTTTGACGATAACAGTCTTAGGCGGTCATTCTGACCGCCGCCCGCCACGCGGTTACCGCCATATGGCCGCTCCGCGGTCAAAAGACCGCGGCGGCCATTCTGGCTTTCACGCTGGGCCGGCGGGCGACCGCCAAAAGAGCGCCCGCCGGCCCAGCGGGAAAGGCCCTGCAACAAGGAAGCCGGCTCCGAATGGAGCCGGCGGAGTTGCAGGGGTGCGACGGGTGCAGTTGCACCCGTCGCGATTTTCACTGTCTGCTAAGCAGACAGTGAAAATCTTTATGGGGCCCTGTTAGGGGGCCCTTGCACTGCCCATGCCAGTGGCATGGGCCGTGCAGGGGCCCCCAGGGGCCCCACGACACCCGTTCCCGCCATCCTGTTCCTGGCGGTAAAAACCGCCAGAAACAGGATGGCGGTAAGGGGGTCGGAATCTCCATGGCGGCGCTGCTTGCAGCGCCGCCATGGAGATTCAGCCCATGCAGGGGAAATCCGGGGGGAAACCGCCGGATCCCCTTTTCTGACCGCGGCTTTACCGCTGCGGTCAGAATGGGCTGGGAAGTACCGCCAGCCTGTTGGCGGTGCTTCCGTGGTCCCCGGCCCTGGCGGTCTTGGACTGCCAGGGTCGGAATGACCCCCTTAGTGTGTGTTTAAAATTACATGAAGACTCTTTTTTGACTTGTGTATTGTGGATTATTGTCGTTTTGGTCTTGTTTTGTTTAGGGAAATATTCTCTATTTTTCTAAACCTGTGTTGTGTCATTTTGTAGTGTTTTCATTAAGTTACTGTGTGTGTTGGTACAAATACTTTACACCTAGAACTCTGAAGTTAAGCCTACTGCTTGTGCCAAGCTACCAAGGGGGTAAGCAGGGTTTAGCTGAGGTTGATTCTCTTTTACCCTGACTATAGTGAGGGTCCTTACTTGGACAGGGGCGTAACCTGACTGCCAACCAAAGACCCCATTTCTAACACTGAAGGAGGGCTAGTGTTTTCATTACAATTGTTCTGCGTATTACTAGAGTCAATCACAAGGTTACTATTAAAGACACATGGATTAAAGCCTTCAGAGATAACTTTGTTATTCACATTGTGACTTGATGTAAGGGAGTCCACTGCGGTGCCTGGGATCAGGCTAGTTAGAAACGTTTTTTTAGTGGCCCCCAATCTTTCCAGTACCCATTTAATCTCACAATTGAGTGCTCCCATGTCATTCATGAGAAAGTTTGTAATAGTGTCAGTTAGTAGGCATTCTTTAGTGGACAATATTGCAGATTTTCTTTTCCCCATCAGGCCTTACTTTCAGAAATAGAAAATTTCACCAGCGTCAATGGTTAAAAAGCAATTAATAAATGAGTAAAGGAGAAAAGAGTGGGGGCCCAGTCCTGGCTTGAGTGGCCGCTGATGGGCACAGATGGGTCCTCCCTTGGCTCGGTCTTTGCCCGGGCACGCTCCCGGTTGCATCCCACTCTGCAGTGTGTCCGCACTTAACTACACAATATAATCCCCTCTGAGCCCAAGGGAAGCAGGGGAACATAGTCCCACCACAGCCGCGGGCCGAGAGTCAGTGCAAACAGTGTGGGCAGGAAAAGACAACAGAATCATGTCCTGTGCATCAGAGTGTCCGGTGCTTGAATGTGCAATGTAACCCCTCCTGGGCCTAAACGAAGCTGGAGGATGTTGCCCCACCCCAACTACATGTTGAAAGTCAGTGCAAACAGTTCTGGCAGAGAAAGCCACCAGGATACATAATTCATAGTATTCCTAAAGGATCTTTCTTCAAGGTATGGGGATGTAAAGTAAAAATAGTAAATCTACACTTGCCTACCTACATGTATCATCATAATATTTTTGGTTCTCGATATTTAGGCTCTAATACATTTGCAGGACGATATTTCAGTATTATATTTTCCAGCATACTATCAATTCTTCTGTTAAGCCACCCTACCCAAGTGTGAGACCTTGACTCTTTAAAAGAGTCTTTTGGATTGGTTCTGTGGCATTGCCTTGTCAGGGTGTTTTGTAAACCTAGTTGTAAGACATGTAAATTTCTTTGAACACACATTTCCTTCAATTTGCCATGAGGATTTTTTGCATATGCTACTCGGTAATTTGGGCTAATTGATTTGCCACCCTACCCAAGTGTAAGACCTTGATTCTTTAAACGAGTCTTTGGATTGGTTCTGTGGCATTGCCTTGTCAGGGTGTTTTGTAAACCTAGTTGTAGGACATCTAAATTTCTTTGAATACAAATTTCCTTCAATGTACCATAAGGATTTTTTGCATATGCTACTCAGTAATTTGGGCTAATTGATCTGATAACACCTGATATTAACTTTATCAAGCTGCTTGGAATCTTGAGGTCCTATCCACGAAACTAACTGTTCCTACCCAATCTAGTGACAATTGTCATCAAATCAAATCATGCCTATTGTCTTCCTAGCTTTTGCCTATCCACAAATGCAAGCACAACTTCAATTTATTCTACATTTGTACTATTCTACTGTTCTCAAATATCAAGTTTTTATAACTACCTTTGCATAGATGTACTCCACATATTTTGCTTGCACTGTACTGTCAAGGTAAGCAGATGCAAAATTAGAATAGTATATTTGTTGTATGTACATTCTATGTACACATATATTGACGTAATTGTTGTAGTCGATATTTGACCACAATATTTTGACATTCATCCCATCATGATAAACACTTCGAAGTAACTTTTTGTGTTTATGTTGATTCAATAGAATCTGTACTATTCTGTTCCAGTGTTGTAATGATTTAATTTCAAATTCCTCAAGTTATAAGCATTGTTAATAATTTGCCACAAACAACTACTTTTTAAAAGGAACATTTAATGTCTCTCTTGATTGATTGGTAATGCGAACAGTAAACAATGGAACATACGCTAAATGTATTTTCCTTCTTTTCTCCAAAATGCTAATCTTGCACTTTCTATTTAAATGTATTATTATTGCCATGTATTTAGGCCACCCATCTTTTTTGCATAAAGCCTTGGTCAATGATCAGGTGTATTACAGATCTAGGCCCTCATTACGACCCTGGCGGTATAGAACCGCCAGGGCCGCGGGACGCGGTGGCACCGCCGACAGGCCGGCGGTGCCCCGCGGGGCATTCTGACCGCGGCGGCTTAGCCGCGGTCAGTAAAGGGAAACCGGCGGTCTCCCGCCGGTTTCCCGTTGCCCCCAGGAATCCTGCAAGCCGGCGCAGCTTGCTGCGCCGGCTTGGGGATTCCGACTCCCCCTCCCGCCATCCAGTTCCTGGCGGTTCTCCCGCCGGGAACCGGATGGCGGGAGGGGGAGTCGCGGGGCCCCTGGGGGCCCCTGGGGGCCCCTGCAGTGCCCATGCCAATGGCATGGGCACTGCAGGGGCCCCCGTAAGAGGGCCCCTACAAGTATTTCACTGTCTGCTTGGCAGACAGTGAAATACGCGACGGGTGCAAATGCACCCGTCGCACCTTCCCACTCCGCCGGCTCGATTACGAGCTGGCATCCTCGTGGGAAGGTCGTTTTCCCCTGGGCTGGCGGGCGGCCTTTTGGCGGCCGCCCGCCAGCCCAGGGGAAAACTTGAAATACCCGCCGCGGTCTTTTGACCGCGGCGCGGTATTTTGGAGGGCGGAATTCTGGCGGGCGGCCTCCGCCACCCGCCAGAATCAGAATGAGGGCCCTAGTATTTCTCTCATGACGTAGTAGAGTTACTGAAGTACCCACATAATACAGTTATACGGGCACATATCCAGCTCTAGGTGCTACACTTTGAAAATTTGAGATTAATGAAGCCTTTTTAAATAGAGTCTATTGCTATATTCACACACACAAAATAGACACCCACAGAGTCACAAAACGTCCAGGGGCTAGCAGAAGTCACATCATGTAACACTTGACCCCTAAAGCCATCGCAGAGTCCATCGCCCCGGCCTTCACTGCTCCGCAGCATAAAACTTGCAACTAAGAGGGTGTTAGACCTGACAGCCTTAGGGTGGTCACCCATAACTTTTTGCCTGCCTCCCTCCACTTTTTGGACGCCGTTTTTGCTGGTTTTAGACTCTGCGCACTTTACCATTGCTAACCAGTGCTTTAGTGCATATGCTCTCTCCCTTTAAAAATTGTAACCTGGGACCATACCAAATTGGACTATTTAATTTACTTATAAGTCCCTAGTAGAGTGCACTATATATGCCCAGGGCCTGTAGATAAATGCTACTAGTGGGCCTGCAGCACTGATTGTGCCACCCACTGAAGTAGCCCCTTAACCTTGTCTCAGGCCTGCCCTTGCAAGGCCTGTGTGTGAAGTTCACTGCCAATTCGACTTGGCATTTAAAAGTACTTGCCAAGCCTAAAACTCCCCGCAACCCGAAGAGGATCCAAAACCGCGTGTCGGAAATCAATGCAACGTCTTCCCCCACGTGGAAAATAACAACGCAAGTCTGTGTGCGAAGGGGTGAAACCGACGCACACTCACAGTTTTCCACGCATCTCCTCCTCTGCGGTCCCTTGCGAGTATTATTCAACGCAAACCAGGTACTATGCCCTGCAAGAGACACTTGCTGTTTCTAGGAGAACTTAAGACACTTTTTATTGCATTTAGAGTAATCTTTGAACTCTAAATACACTTGATATCACTTTCAGTAATAACCCTACAATTCCTTATTTCAACTTTAATCGACCTGCGTTTATTCAGAAAAAAATATATATTTTTTTCTAAACGCTGTGTGGTGTATTTTTGTGGTACTACATTGTGTTATTGTATGATTTATTGAACAAATACTTTACACATTGCCTTCTAAGTTAAGCCTGACTGTTCAGTGCCAAGCTACCAGAGGGTGGGCACAGGAAAATTTGGATTGTGTGTGACTTACCCTGACTTGAGTGAGGGTCTTTGCTTGGACAGGGGGTAACCTGACTGTCAACCAAAGACCCCATTTCTAACAGAGGGCTAGTGCAACATCAAGAAGAGAAAACTAAAGGAAATTAAGCAGAAATTTAGATGCATTGTTTACTTTCTGTTGCTGCCTTTATGGCACTTGAAATCAAGATTATTGAGGGCAAATAATGAGGTATTGAAGCAGCTGCTACCACTTACAACCTACAACTTGCATCGATGCTGACATCTACCTCTGCAAACACCTTTGTCAGAACATTCACTTTGGCTTTCACTTTACTCTTCGGGTTTGTATTACTTTCGTCATGTGTTTGTAATTCTTCTCCTCACGAACTGGTTTGTGTTGAGTTCAGTGTAATATGTAACACACAATGTCGGGGAATGTTTCCAGTAAAGTAGCCTGTAATAAATATGGCCAACATCCAAAAATGTCGGAATAACATTGAAAGATGACACCTTGAACTCAGAATCTGAACTAGTCATATCAGCAATCTATAAACTCAAGAGTGGAGAGAAGTCTCATACTTTGTTACTGTGTGTTTAATATCAGAAATCTAAACCAACACAAAAACAAAAAGAAAGACCTGTTCTACAAAACATTAGGGGTGCACATTCCAGACAATGCTTGCTAAGAACAACATTTCAGAAATCCTGGGTGGTATTAAACTCAATACCACCATTACATATGGCAGCACTAAAAAGCCCATCATTTACATATTTACTAATGGAGCTATCATGATTCAGGGCAACAATTGGTACCCTCTGGTCCACAAGAATCTCAAAACTAGAAAACATCACACTACTGAAATTGGTAACCTCTCCAGCACACTACTACAAGATAGTGCCAGTCCATCTACTATACCATCAAATGTTCACTTACCCCATAACCACCATCATCACCATCAACACACCACTGGCCACTACATTTCCCCCCAATACAATCCATCTCAGTCAGCCATTATCACATCTCCACTCCACTGGGGCATTACCCTGCCTATGCCTTTCTGAAAACACCACTCCACCGCTTCCTCCAAGACAGAGCAACTCAGTGCCATTGACAATTTATAGCCATCATCTGAAGGAATGACCAAGACCAGCCAGACCAATTATTCTTATCCTTTTTTTAAAAAATTAGTGAGCTTCCATGCATATGCTTAATACCAAAGACCTCCATGCAGACTCAAACTGTCATTTAGTAGGACACGTAGAAACATGCCTCAAAGAGAAGTTCATTACTGCCTTCGACATTAGACTGATCATGGGTCCACTGCAATCCACAAGACAGCTTTTTCTTCATATGAGTGCATTGATGCATACTCTTCCACCAGTCCAAACATTGCTCTCAACACTGTAGTGGTATACTGTGGTCCTTAATTTCATGCAGAAATGTCTCAATATCACACTACATCTGCAGCCCTCACCAAATAAAACGATGTTCATGATTGGCCTCAACTTAGGCGCAGAAAAGCCTGTAACAAGTCCCATTGAAAATATGGAGGCTATTGGCTTCCTACAGGTTGTGGGTGAACCAACACTTACCACAGGCCATAATCTTGGCCTTATATTCACACATAACCCACAAACTTTGACCTTAGCAATGATACCTCAAAAATAGTCAAATCACTTAATTGTCTGAATCAACCTGTTCGACCTGCCATACACATCCATCACCTGCATCACCAAACCAATACATATTAGTCCCATAATGCATTTTAATTTTACCTCAAAGGATTATAAATTAACATACAACACTGTGAGGACTAATCAATCCAAATCATCAGACATCTAAATTACGGACCACTTTTACCATAACAAAACATCACAGCCACCTTCAATATCCTACCTCCAGCAAAATCTCAAAAATCGTCCAAAGCACCAAAACATTGAATAACATGCATCAAATAAAACAACCAAAATCTGGAAACCTAATGGCACAAGTCAAAAAAGATGAAGACAAAACCTGCTTCAAGTTACACAAGGGAGGCTACCACAAAGCAATTAAATGAGAGCCAAGAATGCCAGCTTCACCAAATATATCAATGAAGCATTTAACCAAATGAAGGAAATATTCAATTTATATAAAGAATGATTTATGTCTGATGGCCCAAAAAGAGACCCTTGCTCTGCTTAACAACACTGTGGAGACCTTGACTTAGGCAAATAAAATATTGCCAAAATCAGTGACTCGAGGCCTGATTTACATTTCAGTGGATGGGTCACTTTGTCACAGCGGTGACAGATATCCTGTCCACTGGAATATAACTTCCACTGGAAATAATGGGATTTATATTTAGCTGGAGGGGCTATCTGTGACTGTTGTGATGGCGTAACCCATCTGCGGAAACCTAAATCAGGCCCTCAATCTCTAAAACATATGCACAGTCATTCTTGCCACTTATTACACCACTACTCGTTTAATACTCCTTCTGTTCATTGAGTCCGCGTGAGACCATTCAGTTGTTGAGCTCGGCTTCCAAGATAAAAGTGTCCAGCTTGCACATGGAGCCACTGCTTCACTCTCATGCTTCAAGCAATTCCTATCTTCTCTGGCATAGTACATCACAAACCCAGAAGTCATACCTGAATCTCTTGAGCATCCCAATGTCACCGAAATTGAAAAAAGCCAACCGGAGTTCCTAAGATTTTGGTAAACAATCATCTAGCTCCAATAGCCCCATTCCAGTGATGATAATGGAAAGGAAGGTAAAACAACAAGTGCAAGAATATGTTGATCTAAACCATCTCTACCATGGCCACTAGTCTGGATTCAGTCCCCAGATGGAAACGGAATAAGCCCTAGCCAATACAAGGGAAACATGTCTGCCTTCCATGGACGAAGAAAAGAACATTCTCTCAAGATTTCTGCTGCCTATAGCACTGTCAACCACAGAAAAGTTTGGAAAGGTCAGAACTCAGGTCACAAATAACTAGACATGTTTTGTTAAGGATGCCACCATTCTTCTCCAATCACTTAAAAAGATTTAGGATTGGGATAAGAGTCATTCATGTTCCATTTGGCATATGGTGTCTCCCAAGCTGCATCCCCCTTCACTTTCTGTTGAATATCTATGGATGCTGCCTGGCATAGCTACTTGATACCCCATATATATTCCAAATGTACCTAGACAACATAGAAGTTCTCTCCTAGCCAGAGAACCAAATAATCCCACCAGTGTATCCTTGTACTAGAATATTGTTCTCCATCGAATGATGGAGCTCTATCTCTGCATGAAAGCAGCCAAAACTGAGATAGCTCTTATTGGATAAATAAAGGCTGTCCGCCTCCCCCACCCATCCCACTTTTTCAGTTGCCACAAGGCCTTGGAAACCCTCCCTCATCTACCCATAAACTCGGACACTAATGGATAGTCTTTGACACAGAGCGTCTGCCCCCAAGTCACCTTGACTTGGGGGCCTCCAGCTAGTCCTACCAAATAAATTCCTTCCACTGCTCAAGATCAATCATCCAAGGGCACGAAGATGTGTTCCACATACTGTTTCACCTTCCGCATGTTTCCTTTTTCTTTTTCGTGTCATCTAATAGTCGTACATACTCCTATCAACAGTTATCAAGGACCACTCGATTGAATGAGTTTCTGAAGGATGTTTTTCTCTGTAGAATAATTTCACTTAATAGATCGAGTCTACCATTTTAGAACATTTAGAGTGCAAATGCAATTACCATTTCCACATCCTTGATCCCATACTCTTAACGCAGTCACGTTAATTTGTAACGTTTAGCAATGCATTGAAAATGTTTCCTGTGCAATGCCATTGCCTTTTCATTCTGCAGAAGTGAATGCTGTTTTTCGTACAAGGTCCTGAAATGTGGGGCATTATGTATAAGTTATGCTAATTTGTTTGGGCAATGCATACATTCATTTCATTTGCAAACGGCCTTAGAGCAATAATTACCAGTGTAGGTGTGTCACATTCAATCATGTTCATTTTTGCCAGTTAATTATTAAGATTTTGTTCCCAGGGACGCTGATTTGACATCCAGCGTTAATTTAACCATAAAAAGTCTAAAATATACAGTGAGAGAGAAGCTAAGCAATTTCCTATATTTACACTTTTATGTCATTTGGACTGCCAGCAAGTTGCCAAAATAATTAGTGTAAATTATATGAAGTTAATAGGACTTACCCAAAAAGGCACACAACAAAGAAAATAGCAATTATGCTTTCTTCCTTCCACTATTCTTCGGATGTAATGGAGGTTCGATTTCTTACTGGAAGCACAGCTGGTTAAGAAAGAACCACGCTTACATTTCTGATGGTATTATTAAAAGGGAGAGTTCGTTTTTAATGGGATCTACTTTGAAAGCGTGTCCTAAATCCATTCGTTTTTGAAGAACATTGTTCTAAAAACATATGGCTAAACCATTTGTACAACATTCTCGAGTAAGTCGCATTATTTTAATAGCATACATTCCAAGTACTTCAGTCAGTCCCAAGACACCAGGAGTAATTATTATTCAGAGAAAATGAAAGAAAACGATTTCCCTAAATGTTTCTGGAAGGAGAACAAGTTGAACTCATTTAATGAAATGGTAAGTGTAAGAAATTAAAAAAACACATCAACATGTTGTTTATGTGAGTGGCCCTTTCATAAGAAGCTCTGTACATTGTTACAGCCCATTCCATAATATTAGAGACCAAAGTAGGGTGACCATCTGCTGTGGAGGCAAATTCTGGGTAATGATTGTAAAAATTCAGGACTACATTTCTGATAGAAGGTTAATTTTATGGATCCATTTTACATGGTCAAGCACTAATATACATGTAAGTAAATAGCTGACACGTTTACAGGTCAAAGTCAGTAGTGGCTCGCGCTAATTAAAAGATGTGAGGCGGCACGTGCGTGGGAGGGAGGGAAGAATTAAATTAAATAAACAATAATTAAATAAAAAAACTCACTACTTTTCCCCGCCGCTCCTCTGCCTCCTACTGTCTCGCTGCAGGCAGGCACAATCTCCCAGCTTGCCCTGCGCCAATCCAGCCGCTGCTTAGAGCAGCATTAGGATTGGCTGGGAGCACCCAGCCAGGGCACCAGCCTTGGCGCTCCCAGGCAGACTGGTAGCCTGTGTGGCTCTTTCCAACTGCGTTGCTGGGCTGGATATAGACCACTGCGCATGTGTGTTTGGCCGGTCAGAGATGACCGGCCAAACACACATGCGCTCTGAGGGGGAGTGCTATGCCCACATGGCCCGCCCCTTTTTCCAGGACGCAGTTTATGATCGTATTTTGGGACGTGTGCAGCTGCCGCTGCTGGCAGGGGTGACAATGCTCCTCCACCCTAATGGAGTAGCCACCCCTGGTCAAAATAGGGTTAAGTAGCAGAACTGAGCATACAAAGCAGGACTGAACTTTTATGTCCTCCACATCCTGGGTACCCGCCAATGAATGTGCACGCATGGAGCTATGTATCACACATCTTTATTAACTCAGCATTCTAAATCTGCATTCACTTCACTGCGTTCTAACCCTTACGTAATCACTCCACTGAGTCTTTCAAGAGCTAATAGGGTTCCATCAGACACTACATGAGAAAACAATTGTAAGGTAATTGGGCTTACTTAAAGATTTAAAACATTGCTACCCTGAAGCCTGCTTTACTCTTGCCCCTCTTTTATTGGACACATAACATTATTACACTGGACTGCACTCACCTAGTGTTGACATTTTGGGGCTGTGGCTTAGAAGGCTCTCTGGCCCCCTGGTAACTTGCCAGAACGAACACACCCTTCCAAAGGAGAAATACTAACCAGACCACCAATGGAAAACACAAACCTGGTGTCCCACCATAGAATACAATTACACAGGGAACCAACTAACAGTGCAATAAATGCCAGATAACTCTCCCTCTTGAACTGGATCCTAAAGAAATTTGGAATAAATATCAATATTTAGACCTCTCCTGTCACCTGTACAAGACCATCCTCAGGATCATCTGCCAAGGGAAAGGAAATGGCTAAAAACTGTCACTTGATGTGTTCTAATATTTGAGATGTTCGTGTTATTTGCTCATATATGAAATGTTCTCCATATGCACATACATGAGATAGTGACATTCTTCTGTTATGATGATTTCCATATTTCATTTATCTTTATCTTCTTTATCGTTAGGTGGTAATTTTGGCCAGTGTTTTACCTTGACACAAGGTCTTGGGGGTGATCTCAAGTATGGATGACCCAGGAGAACAAAATGTCCAAGTTCATTCTGTATCACTTTTGAGTGGGGCTACCTACTTGTTACTGGAGACTCTGTGTAACTATAGGCCCCACTTCCACTGCTGCTGCAGTGATGGGGTGGAGGAGGTTGACTCTTCCTTCTTGGTGTTGGTGTTGCTGCTAAGCATTTAGGATGTGCCTGGGGAGAGGACTGGGTAAAAATGAGTCCCACTGAGCCTGTCTGAGTCGGACCGAGGCTGGGCTGGGCCACCAATATGATATTCGATCTATTTGTTCATTTGGGTTACTGTGCATAGTTTTGTCAATGGGGAAGAGAAATATGCAGGAAACAAATGATAAGGAGGCTTTGATTTCCAATTCTATAACTAATTATGTGTTCATTGCTATGTGACTAACAGCAAGATAGAATTTGTGCAAGAAAGACTTGAAGCAACCCAACACGTTGTAAGTGATGCCTCTGACAAGTCACCACTTTCTATTTCAGGTGGGCGAACTCTTACTCTTTTATTGGAAGAGAAATCACTCATAAGTTAAAGAAAATATTAGATCCTTCCATTCTAAATGAGACTCTCAACATTATTACTATCTGTCCTATTGATGTTTTAAACTTTTTCCTGGCAATGAAGAAAAAAGACTCAGCAAGGGTCACGCAACCAAAAACAAAATTGACACAGTCTTTTAAAACTGGTCCTCATTGTGATAGTGGCCAATCACAGACAACAGAATACCATGGGGAAACTAATCTGTTGCTAAACTCTTTGCACAACAATCTGGGTCTATGGAGACCTATGAAAAGTATACCCTGGAAAAAGTAAAGTGCAAAATGGAAGCATATTATGAAGCTGGTATGAATATAATGGACAGTATAAACACGTGTTCACCCCTGCAACTAAACCAGGGTGGTTGCTCAGTCCATATGAGCAATACAAACATGGATAAGGCCCCTGTTAATACTCCAAATAGGGGTAGCTGCATATGCATGTAAATGAAAATAGCTTGGTGTGATAATTTCACCAAGGAATCCAAGGGGCTAGGGGTAGACACTCTAGATATCTTTAAGACAACAAAATCTAACATGGAATGGGAATCTAGTAAAGGACCTAATAGCTCACTGACCTATCAAGTCCATATAATTGATATCACCCTAAAGAAGATCCTTCATTTACCACCAGAAGCACGTTATGTGATTGTCTTAAAAGGTGTTACCCCCCTACACCCTAATCATGCAGAAAAGTGAAGTTATTTGAAGAACAAAATTGTTCATTGGTTATCGCAAAAGGTTGCTGGCACCAATCAGCTTTATAATGACATCTTAATGGTGAGAATTGTCACATAGATAGATAGTTCTAGAAAAACATGCCATGGTGACTGGGAGGGTATATATTTTTATTGGTCCGGATGAGTTTCTACTGATATTTTGGATTATATCATGAAAAAGACAAATATTAAATTAATCTCATGGAATGTAGCAGGATTCTGAATAATATGTAATGTAATGTAATGAATGGCTTAACTAGATATCAGAAGTCCCGCGACTATGTTTGCAGGAAACATGGTTGGTAGATGACTTCCACATGTAGGGTTTTCAATCATGTGTTACTTCAGCTAAATTATCAACTTTGTAGAGGGCAACAAGTGGGCTAGCTATTCTAATTTCAATTCGTATTGCCAGTGAAAGCCCAGAAGTCCTTTGCTGCATCTCAATAGCATCAATTAGCCCAAATGAACACAGAAAACAACCCAGCTATAGTGTGCATTATTATAATAATAACAATTTTGACTCTACCCAAACTGATGTAGTCAACAGTATGGAAAAGGAATTAGATCAATTTTCAGCATCCAGGAACAGAGATATTTTTATAGTATCAGCAGGGAACTGTATTAATAGGAGCTGTGCACTTTCCTCAAAAGAAGCTTGTAGGTTAATGGCTATGTAGGGTGAGAGTCAAATACACTTTTTACACAATCGATATTGTAAGCATAAGAAATTAGTTTACTGGGTTAAGGGAGTGGTGACACTCTTCTGAAGCAGCAACCACAATTCTCAGGTTAAAGTCACAAACAATCCTTCAATTAACCTGTGCTCAACCATCCGGTAGTTGGCACAGAGGAGTAAGGCTAAACCCAGCTGCAATGTTAAAGTATTTATGCAACACTTCCAAAAGTAATGCAGTGAAAACACACCAGAAAAGAAGCCCACAACAAAGTTAGAAAATAGTGTAGTTTTTAATAAATAAATCAAGACCAAAATGACAAAAATCCAATCAATAGATTTGGAGATATTGAATTCCAAAGATTTTAGTAAAAATAGTTCCAAAAGGAGTGTTAGACTTTTAATCCTTGCCGTGGTCTCTCTTAACTTTTTGCCTCTGTTTCCCAGGTTGTTTGTGTGTGCTGGACCTTGATTTTGCTGTTTTTATTACCCTGGGCACTTTACCACTGCTAACCAGTGCTAAAGTGCAAGTGCTCCTTTACAAAATGCTTATGTAATTGGCTTATCCATGATTGGCATATTTGATTTAAAGGAGAAGCTGGCAGCCTAAGAGGAAGAAATCCACGCATCAACACGACTCCAATATTCGGCTGAAAAATCGGCACGCCGCTAGCTTTGCGGCTGAACACCAAAGCTCACCTGCAATGCGACCGGGCCTGGCAAGTGGGTTCACTTGTCAGGTCAAAATGGCAGTTTGAAAAACTATCCACACAGGCTCTGCAGTGGCAGACCTGAGACATGGTGTTGTTAGGGAGGCCCTGGGCAATGCAAGCAAACGGGCTCATTGTGAGCGATGCAGCAGTTTGTAATAAATGAGGCCTTAAATTGGGGAGTTAGAAAGTTTTTGCCTAAAACTGTTCTGGGAAATATATATATATATATATATATATATATATCTCTTCATGAAAAAAACAAAGGTCACAGAGACGTTATAGTTAGGTTCTGAATTTAATCGTACAGAACCATAGTAATTCAGCAGTAATAGTTTGAGCTCTTTCGTGTAACTATAACTTGCGCCCTAAGGAAACTATAAACCGCTCCCTGGCCATGCACAGTTTTCTCATCAATAATGTTATTGCAAATGTTGCAGTGATTTCAAAGATGCCATACAAGATCTCATCAAGTACATAATATGTGGAGTAATTAGCTCTGCCAAATTTGGTTAGATTCCATCCAGTGGTTCAGGCTGTAGACGTGTTGACAGGTCCTATAGGAATTAACATGAGAAATGCATTTTTTGAGCCCCCCCCTTTTCTCAACTCCAGCTTGACGGATCACCCCAAAACTTCCCATGCACAACAAGAGTCACTAGGGCACTGTTTTTTAAAAAATCTGGTGAAGATTCGTCATATGTGCCAGAGAATCCAGAACACAGCTGCACGCCTCGTCCTTGGCCTCCCCCGCCACAAACGAATCTCACCACACCTCAAATCCCTTCACTGGCTCCCAATAGACAAGAGAATCACTTTCAAGATCCTCATCCACGCACACAAATCCCTCCACAATACCGGCTCGACCTACCTCAGTGAAAGAGTGAACTTCCACACTCCCACCTGCAACCTCCGATCAGCAGACCTCGCACTAGCTACAGTCCCCCACATCAAACGAACCACCACAGGAGGCAGGGCCTTCTCCTACCTCACACCCTCAACCTGGAACTCCCTCCCCACCAACCTCTGCAAAACCAAAGACCTCCTACTCTTCAGAAAAAACCTCAAGATGTGGCTGTTCGAACAGTAACCCCCCTTCACACACACCCCCCCACAAGCACCTTGAGATCCTCACGGGTGAGTAGCGCGCTCTATAAATATTTTTGATTGAAAGATATAGGCAAGTCAAAAAAAGCCTTTCCTATAACAACATTGTCGTAACTACCACCAGTAGTTAAAATTACTTAGGCACCTGCAATGCACTGCTTATGACCTCACATATTACATCACTCATGACATGGTCAGTGACATCACTGATGACATCTCAAATGACATCACTGACAACATCACTGATGATATCATCCAATCTGTGTAAGTGTGTTAAAAATATTTAATTGAGTTAAAGATACATATTAAGGTACTGCAAACGTTAAATGAGTACTCTTCCAGAGCTACTAATCAGTGATGGTCTTTGTAAAGTATGTTATATGAGTGGATATGTGTGTCTGTGTGTCTGCATTTATATGCAACTGGCTGTGTGAGTGGCTGTACTGTTGGGTGATTGGCTGTGTCAGTAGCTGTTTTACTGAGTGAGCCTAATTCAGTGTAGCTTTATGGGTAAACAAGTGGATGTGTTAGTAGTCCTATGTGTGAGTGAGTGGTTTTCCCAGTAGTTGTAGTGGTAAGTGAGTGACTGAGTGATTCTATGGCTGAGTGAGTGGCAGTGTGAGTGGCTCTTTCAGTGAGTTAGAGACTGTGTCAGTATCCATATGGGTGACTTAGTGGGTGTGTCAGTGACTGTGTGCGTGAGTGTCTCTGTGAATGTATGGGTGAGTGAGTACTTTTATCAGTGTCTGGATATGGAAGTGAGTATATGTGTTGACATCTATATGACTAGGGGAGTGGTTGTGTGAGTAACTGCGTAGGTGAGTGTGGTTGTGTTATTTGTTGTAGGAGTGTGTGGGTGTATAATTAGTTGTATAGGTGAGTTACTTATTGGCTGGGTGGCTGTATGTCTGTATGACTGGGTGTCTGTGTGGCTGCACAGCCGAGTAAGTGGTTGTTTGAGTGGGGATATGGGTGTGTGAGTGGCTCAGTCAGTGGTGTATATGAGAATCAATGAAGATTGTACTTGCTGTGTATGTGGCTAGGTATCTGTCTGAATGGCTTTATAGGTGTATACATCAGTGTGTGAGTAATTGCATGGTAAAGTGAGTAGCTGTATGACTGGCTATATGAGTAAGCAAATGGGTGTGTGAGTGCATTTCAAAATGAGTATGTGTTTTTGTGTGTAGTTGTATGAGTGTGTGAATGGTTATGTAAGTAGATATGTAAGGGTGTGCGAGGGTGTGAGCCGGTGTTTGAAAGGTTTGTATGGGCATATGTGTTGGGTGTGAGAGTCTTTAGGTGGATGATGTCATTAGTGATGTAATCAGTGATATAATTTGGGATGTCATCAATGGTGTCACCAATGATGTCAATTACCATGTCATATGAGGTCTTAAGCAGTGCATTGCGGGGGCAAAAGTTATAGTTAGGGCTGGTAACTACAACTGCTGAATTTCTATAGTTTCTGTAAGTAAATTCAGTACCTAACTATAACATCCCTATAACATTTGTTTTTTTTCCAATTAATTTTTAAGGTTTTTATTTTTAATTCTATTTCCTAACTCTAATATCCCTGAGGAAAAATCAGCAAGAAACTTAGCAAGGATAGGAGAAGTGGGCATCCCCAGCCTCCACCATCCCTCAGGTGTGGCAGGCAAGGTGGCCCCTCCATTTCAATTTCCTCCATCTTGGATGATAGGAATATAGCCAATCAGGGTCAGGGATGTGACCCCTTCCCTCAGTAAGTGGTCACTTAGTCGGTGTAGCCACCCTAAGGTAGGTGGCTCATTGGCCACTACCTTGTACCCCCTCTAACACACCCTAAGTGCAATATTTGAGGGCATCCCTAAACCAAGTGATTAGATTCAAAAGACACCAAGAAGACCAGGACAAAGAAGACCCAAAGCATGCGAACAGAATCCCTGCTGCAGAAAGAAAAAGGCACCAAACCCCACTTGCTGCTCCAAGGACTCACAATGGACTCAACAAAACCTCAGAGCACCTCCAGCCTTCTGAAAATTGCCAAGAACCTCCCTTTGAGTGAAGGTATCACTCCCTGCACCCAGCAGGCAAGAAACCCACAAAGCCCAGTAAAGTGACCAGCTGCTGACCAATGACCTGGACCCAGCAGCCCAGGCAAATTCAGTACAACAGCCTTGAGGGACAAGACCTGCCACTGTACCAAGTTTGATGGTGCTACGCCTCTCCAGGGCTGTGGCGTACCACAACTAGGGTATTGGTCCCCCAACATCGGACACCCAGAAGCAAAGTCTACTCTGGACTCCCAAAAGCCCAGAATCAAGCACCAGTCAAGGGACTTCAGGAAACCCAAGAGCCACTCCCCAGAGTGGCCCTGCTGACCTGCGATCCACCCTCAAAGTCTCCTGCTCCTGACTCCAACTACTCCAAGACACACAACTCCTGGCTGACAGACCTGTGCTGGACCCGGCCTCCCTCAACCTGCGTTAAACAATGAGCTGTGCTCTAGAGGTCCCTAACCCCCTGCAACCTCCACCCACCAAGTTGACTCAACGGGCTTACCTTTAAATACAACTTTGCAGTGTGTTTCCAAGTGGTCCCCTTCTCCTTTGGACTTCAGCTCCAACATCTTCAGCCAAGGTTTAAGGCTAAAAATATTCTGTAGAGGAGTTTATCTAGAGGTGTTCTCAATGTATTTTTTTGTTTTTTACTATTTGCGAATTCCCTGCAAAATATCGAGTCACATATATTTCAGCGTCTTGAAGAAAAATATAAACCACACATATATATATACATATAAATGCATCTTGTAGTTAAAATTTGAGATGAGTATTTTACTAATATAAAGTATGAACTTGTATTTCTGTAAGTAACTTTATTGTTGAACACTATTGTTGACCTGTATTCATGATGATGCCTTTATTCACAATGATGTTGGCATTCACGAATATCCTATGACTATGCAAGAAAGAGATTTGATTAGACAAGGGACTTTTCAGTTACCTTTAAAGGGAGTGCACACAAAGTTTTCTCTTTTACACAATACCACTGCTGATATTGGAAGGTTATTGCTAGATCTCTTGTATTTTGTACTGTTACTACTCCCTTTTTGTATTTTTTGTTTAAATTCTGCCATAAAATGGCATATGGAGAAAGTGAGGACCAGGAGCCACGCCCTCAGGATGGAAGTATTTCTGATTAAGATCTTGCTCCCATGAGGCAGACCATCGCTTGGGATTTTTTCACCATCCCCTCTGGGGAAAAAAATACTTTTGCAAAGTATGATAAGTGCTCCTTATCTGAGAAAACTCTTTTTAGGGGCACTTCAAAAAAATAGTCTTTTTGGGCGACAACACGCATGCTGTCCCATTTGAAAACCTAACATAAAAGGCAACTGTCAAGAGCACAGAGGAAGTACTGGTGAACCTCTACTGCAACAACACCTACCGTAGGAGAGTGAATTCTTAACAAGTGATCCGGGAACCACCCAATGTTGTCTGGCTGGACATTTCAATGACCTTGACCTAAATAAAGAAGGTATCATTTGTGAGAGCATTGCCTGATTTTATATGCATTTTTTTCCCAGTGATTGCCATGGTGCATAATTACACAATAAAAACAGAACATTTTCTAAACTTTGAAAAATCATAACTAAAAAAATACTTACCATATATTGATGATCTTGGTCTTAAAAATGTTATAAAATGTGAAGTATTTGTGTGAATTTTTCTTAAGTTATTCTTCCGATTGTGTGCCCACATTTATTGCTACTGTGAGCACATCAAATGCTTAGCACAGCTCCTGGCTTAGCCCAACTGATCACCATCACTACCACAAAAACAGAGCATTAAGTGGTTTGACTTTTACCTCTGGACAAAAGGGTTGCATGGACTCTCTGGATAGTGCACATCATTTTCATACACTATATAGAGAGACAGCCTCCTACAGTGAGTGACTGAGTGTGTGAGTAGCTGTATGACAGAGTGACTGAGAATGTAAGTGCCTGTGTGAGTGACTAACTGGGGACATGAGTGTCTGTATGAGTGAGTGACTGAGATTTCAAGTGGCTGTATGGGTGAGTGACTGAGTGTGTGAGTGGGTCTATGAGTAAATGACTGGGTGTCTGAGTGGCTTTATGAATGAGTTACTGTTTGTATGAGTGGCTGTGTTACTGGATAGGTGGGGTGTTAGCTGTTCTATGAGTGAGAGAGTGGGTTAAAGTGGGTCTATGAATGACTAATTGAGTGTGTGAATATCTGTAAGGGTAAGTGAGTATGTGAGTGTTTATATGGGTTAATGAATGGGTGTGTGAGTGCCTGTAATGATTGAGTAGGTTTGTGTGTGAGTGCCTGTATGATTGAGTGAGTGGCTGTGTGACTGCCTGTATGCATGAGTGAATGGGTGTAATAGTGCCTGTATGTGTGAGTGACTGTGTATAAGTGTCTCTATGGCTGAGTGAGTAAATGTGTGAGTGCCTATATGACTGAGATAGTGGGTGTGTGAATATTTGTATGACTTCATGCCTGGCTGTGTAAGTGGTTGTATGGGTGACTGACTCGAACTGTGAATGGCAGTATATGTGAGTGACTGGAGTATGAATAGGTATATGGGTGAGTCAGTGGGTGTGAGTTTCTGTGTTACTGACTAAGAGTGAGTGACTATTTGTATAAGTGACTGTGTGAGTGGCCAACAGGGGACATGAGCGGCTGTATGAATGAGTTCCTGACATTGAGAGCGGCAGTATGAGTGAGCCACTGGGTGTGTGAATGTCTGCATTGGTGAGTGACTGGGAGAATGAGTGCCAGTATGACTGACCAAATGGGGACATGAGCAGCTGTATAGGTGAGTGACTGGGAGTGCGTGTAACTGTATCAGTGAATGAATGGGTGCATGAGTACCTGCATATGTGACTGAATGGCTCTGTTGATGTCTATTTGAGTCAGTGAGTGGGTGAATAGCTGTATGAGTAAGGAACTGGGGGTGTGAGTGGCTGTATGGGTGAGTGAATGGATGCATGAGTGAGTGACTGTGAGTGTGAATAGGTGTATGGGTGACTGAGTGTAAGTGTAAGTGGCTATATGAATGTGACTGGGACTACGAGTGGCTGTATGGGTGAGGGACTGGGTGTGACAGTGCCTGTTTCAGTGAGTGACTGGGTAGTTAAGTGTCTGTATGAGCAAGTTAATGGATGTGTGAGTACCTCTAGTTGTAAGTGAGTGGATGTGTGAGTGAGTTTATAAGTGAATGACTGGGAGTGTGAGGTGTTGGTGTTCTGTAAGTGAGTGACCGGCTGTGTGAGTAGCTATATGAGTGAAGAAGAGGATGGGTGAGTTGGTGTATGAGTGAAATAGTGAGTATGTGATTGCATATATGAGTGAGAGACATGGTGCGTGAGTATCGTATGGGTGAATAATGGATGCACTCGTTTTTGCATGAGTGAGTGGCTGAGTGTGAGTGGCTGTATTGGTGAGTGACTTGTGTGTGTGAGTTGCTGTATGAGTGACCAACTGTGGGTGTGAGTGCATCTATGACTGAGTGATTGTTTGTGTGAGTGCCTGTGTGATTGATCAACTGGTAACATGAGTGGCTGTTTGAGTGAGTGACTGAGTGTGAGTGCGTGCATTGGTGAGTCAGTATAAGTGTTAGTATGGGTGTCTTTATTAGCAAATGAGCGGGCGTGAACTATTATATGAGAGAGATACTGAATGGGTGAGTGGCTCTATGATTGAGTTAGTGGTTGTGTGAGTGGCTGTATGGGTGAGTGACTGTATCAGTGTGTTTGTGAGTGTGTAATTATATTAATGTTGGTGTATAGCTAAGCAAGTATATACTTGACTGTTTGAGGAGTGACAGGATGTTTTGTAGCTGTATGTGTAAGTGATTGGGTATCTCAGTAGCTACATAGCAGTGTGACTGGGTGTGTTAGTTATTGTATGCATAATTGTTATGAGTGAGAATTAGTTGCCACATTCTTTTGAAGATAGATATTTGGAGGACCATCCTTTAGTAACGTGACAATATATTAGACAGGAGAATTTGAGCATGCCCTACAGGGAGCTGGGGAACAGGGTGCATGTTGAGAACTATGTGAAGTACTCTTTCTATGAGAAGACCTTCTTCAGAACTACCTCAAGAAATGCTTTTGTTGCGGTACAAGCATGTTAACACGTCTGAAGAGATATCACTCCAAGCACTGTAGAAATAGGAAAATAATATAAATGTAAATTAGTATTACATTTATAAAATTTGAGAAACAGAACAGTACACATTATGTATACTGTAACAGTATATCACAATATGTTAACATTTTATGTTCCCCTTTTTCTGTTCTAAGCTTTCTTACTTATACAACTTAAAAATTGCTTTATATAAAGATTCATTTTTGAACAGTGGGGAAAAACAATCACATAGATTGTAGAAAAAAACAAAACTGCAAAGTGTATCACTATAATCAAGTGATACTATATATTGCTCTCACTGCAAATTATTAATTTATTGTTTTACATAGAATTTGTAAACTAATCTATTCAAATGTGTCCAAAAAGTAATTCTCTTATCGTTCGAGCTGGTAAAATAATAATACATATACATTAGATTTTTGCTGATGATTTGAAAACATCACCCCAGTTTGGCTGAATGATCCTTGTAGATGAAATGCCATATATATATATATATATATTTTTTCTTCGTAAAATATTTCATCGAAGTTAGTTTGGTATAAGAAAAGCTGAGACGTTTATACTTTCAATGGCTGTTTTGTATCTGATTAATGGTGAAATGATTTAATCGTATCCACCTAGGGTCACTCTTTAATTAGATAGTGTTGTGTCTAGATGGTATATTAACTCCTTTGTGGAAGATAAAAGTATTCTTTCATGTTAGAGAACTTTCTAAAGACATCACCCAGGGTAGGCTGAATTATGTCTAAAACACTGACAATGCATGTAGTGGAACATTGTTCATCAGTCTTGTCCAGGCATACTTCCTAGAATTTTGGTTGAATATACAAAAGGTAAGAATTTTATAGTTTGAAAGGCAGTTTTGGTTTGAATATAAGATTACTTTCATTGCATTATGTTCATTCAGTTTCACTCTTTTAATAGACTATGTAATGTACAGTTGTTACATTAACTCCTTCGTGAAAAAAATGGCTATACATTACATATATCTACAAGATTTTCAGTGCTTGAAACAGAATGGATTACAGCCCTGTAAGTTAATGTTGGAACAAATGATATAGTGCAGAACACAATATGTTACCTGTTTTTTGTTGAATTCTATTTACAACATGTGTTAAATGAAAGAGAACATTGAGAACAACATTGCACAGCAGTTGACACCTGAACTTTTTTCTAACTGGTAACCCACAATATCTTACTCATTTTCCAGTTTTTTTTTGCCACGCCTTCTAACTTGTTTTTCTTTTCCTTCTTTTCTTGCACATCCGTCAACTCTTTTGTAAGCTTCCACTATGGACAAATTATCAGTTTCTCATAAATAGGGAATTAACCTAAATGAGGAGAGTATAGATGTCTTAACCAATTGGACTCTCTTCACAGCTCACATCAGCACTAACTTTCATATCATCAAATTCAGCCAAAACAAACTGGACTATGTTCTATTGTGAGATAATTCTTCATATGATATACCTCCTTTAAATACTCTACTTCCAATGTTAATAAAAGGTGTGTCTACACTTAAACCTTGAGATTTATGGAAAGTTACAGCATATGCTAGAGAGAGTGGGAACTGTTGCCACAGGATGTATATGTTTTTTACAAGCAAGAAATGTACAGTACATTGTCAAACCTGCTTCCTGGAATTATTCTGATCAAATTTGTTAGCCAAATATTCAAAAAAATTACTTGACAGCTTTTGCGCACATGTAAATGCTTTTCTAATCCTGCAGTCCTGGATAAAGACTTCTCCAAACAATCCAATTTAACTTATAGTTTTTCAGTGATCAGTATTGTCACTCCCTGATGTTACATGTTATCGATAGCAGTCATTTCCAAAACAACTTCTTTCTCCAGTTTCAACAATTGTTTGTTGAAGTTGGAACACTTTTGAATTTTAGTAATTAAACACACGGATATGCACATTATTCAGCTGCTGTACTGTTTGGTGAAAATAATTTCTTCATATGTCAACTTTCTAAAGCACGTTTACCATCCTTTGTCAAAACTCCTACTCTAATGTCCTTCAGAATATTTCCATTTCCACATCAGATGCTTGATGCATATTCTTACATAGTTCCTTGCATTCAAAATGAAACCAAATATTTGCATTGCCAATACTCCCCAAAGAATTTTGTTTTTACATTATAGAGATGTTTCTTAAAAACAGGGTGTCCTTTCACGTTGGTAAGTTTCAGTAGGTCACGGAGGGCAATTACATGCTTTTCTCCAAATAGTATGTCATACTTTGTTTTTAAAATCAGCTGCATTCTTGAGCATATGAAATCAAGCATTACATTTGATACCATACTCACCTCATCAATAATTAAAAGCTTCAGTTTCTTCCATACTCTTGACACCTCATTACAAGCTTCACCAGATAACTTCTGGTATTCCAGTTTATTCTCATGTTCAACAGGAAGCATAACTAGCTGGTGTAAGGTAATTCCTTTAATATTGTGGGAAGCTAATCCTGTTGGTGCTGTTACTACATATGATCAATTTGATTTTGTAGTCTTCTGTAGATAAGCAGTAAGAACATTAATTAGAAAACTTTTCCCAGTGCCAGCTTGATCATTGATGTATAGTAGTAATGGCTTAAACAAAGGACATTCACATTGTTTCTTCTCATGTAGAAATCTGTGCTCTATTTTATCTTTTGCTTCAACATAAATTTCTTTCTGTTCATCGTTCAGTTGTGCTACTATGTGAAATCAACAATTTTGTGAGAAAACAGGGCTGATTGCAGAGGTCCCCTAAATGTTTGCCCCCATTTTTTACTTTTTGCTGGTGTTTTCCTGAATCTGATGGTGCCCTGGGTTCAGCTAACCAGTCCCAGGGCCTGTGCTCTGTATAAAATGAGTATGCAAATTAGGCTAATTTTAATTGGCTATGTCAACCTACCTATAAGTCCCTGGTATATGGTAGGGCATGTAGGTTTAGGGAACCCAGCATAGATAGTGTGCCCACAGCTGCACTGCTGAGGTACCCAGTGTCATTTGAAAGGAAAGCCTGCCTTGCTGCCTGCTTTTAAATTAAAGTTACATGCAAATTTGACTTTGAAATTAAAAGTAGATCCAAAGCCTTAAACTACTTTATTTTTACATATAAGTCACCCCTAAGGTGTGCCCTATGTGCCCCTAGGGTTGGGTGCCATGGAGCTATAAGAAGGGACCTTATAAAAGTAGTTTTATAAGCCCTGGTGAGATAAAACAGCCAAATCCGTTTTCACACATTGTAGTGAATGGCCTCCATAGGCTAGAATGGGGAGACTTTATTTTAATTTATAAAGTCCCCTTAAGTGTCAGATACTTCAAGTTTGGTATCAAGTTAATTGTGATAATAAATTGGATTTAATAATAACTTGTTCAGGTAAAGAGTTTTAAATCCCACCTAAAAAGTTGCCAACTTCAGCCCTGTAGTCCTCTGGTCTGATTGGCCAGCCTCTGGACGCCTGGCCAGGCTTCCTTGATGAGGTGTGAAGTGGCCTGGGCTAGACAACACAAAGGAATGTGCCTGTGGAAGGAGATCTTCCCTCAGGAGATGGAGAAGCAGGAATAGGGGAGGGTCGCCAAACTGGTCATCAAAAGGCAGAGACGGACATTTGGAGCAACCCAGCACCTCCCTCACATCCTGCAAACTCAGACAATCAGGTGCCCCCCTGATTAGATTAGGAGAGGGCAGGAGAAGGGTGTGCTTAAGAGTTTTAGCCACACCAGTGGGAGGGCTCAGCCAGATGTAACCTCCAAAATAAATTTCAGCCATGATGGATTTTTGAAGAATGTTGCTCCCTGGGAGTGATTTTTGCCACACTTCCCAGGAAGTGGTCATCACAGAGGGGAGAACTCTGCATCTGATTGGAGAGCCAGGACCCCCCTGTTTTTCACCCAGGAGCAAGGATAACACTGGCAGAGCGGCACCCACACCTCAGTTCCCTACCAGTTCCCTACCCGATGCCAACAAGGAAGAATGTCAGAAGAAGAAGAACTGCCCTGCTGGACCCCTGACCTACACCTGGACACTGTACTCTAAATGACTACACCAGCTGCACACTTGGTCTTCACCACTAAAAGGACTTTGCCTGTTTACTACTGCTTCAAGAAGGGACTTCCTGTTTGCTACTGGTGCAATGGAGTTGCCCAGAGTCCCCTGCAACAAGTCCTGCAAGCAGAGCCCAGCTGACCAGCGTCCATTGGCCATGTGAGGATTCTGACCAGGTCCATTCTGAGAATTGTAGTCCCAAATCCCAAGGAGAAACTCAGAGCTTCTGGAACCTGGGATCAAGTTGTGAACACTTCAAGGACCCAAAAAGGACCCCTGGAAGAAGATCCAGAAGTTTGGAGATGTTTGGAGCAACTCCATAAGTTGAAGAGGTGCATTGTGGAAGTTGTAGTCCCAGCCCCCAAGAGGCAAACCAGAGCCTCTGAACTCTTGGCTAGTGCTGTGGACCACTTTCTTGAATCAATAAACACTTCTCAAAGTAGGTGTGACAGTGTTACCACATGAGTGGTCTGAACTCTGGACTTTGTTCCTTTCCAGTGTGACCTTTTTTTAACCCTTTGAGCACTAGTTGCTTCTATTCACTAGAAAGCATTAATTATTTAGAAATTCATATCTCCAGTTTCCCTCTATCCAATTTTAATCATTTTGGTGTCATTTTGAAGATAAAAATATAACCTATTCTTATAAATTGGTGTTGGATTTTTTTTTGTGTTTTACTTATTTACTGTTTTGTGATTTGTAAATTCTTTATACATTTGTCTCCTAAGTTAAGCCTTGTCGCTCGTTGCCAAGCTACCAATTGTTGAGCTAGGTTTAATTTATTGAGACCTCACTGGACCTAAGTGGAGGTTAGTGGCCTATTGCTAAGTGTAGGTACTTACCTGCCCTTACCAATAGTCCATTTTCCAACACATTTCCTCTCTTGCTTGCTGTTGCAGTCTCCACCTCATTTATAGCTATGACTGCTACATTTTGAATAATTGCTTCTCCAATAAGATCTTGACTCATTGATCCAGAACTTTGGCTGCTTTGTGGATCTCCTTAGGTATCTCAGCAGCAATCGTGTCTTCCTGTTCAATCTCATCTTTCAACATTTGCAAGTAGTTTGGAAAGACTGAACACTCCATGCAGCCTTTCACAGCTTTGAAAGAGTCTTTGTAGGCGTCAAAGTCTCCAAGTTATTCTGATTCAATATGCCACGGCTTGAACAGCAAGTAGAGCAACTCGTCTCTCTGTAGTTTTCTGTGGTTACTTAGATTTCCTTTGTTGTGTCTCACTAGCAACCATCACATGAAAGTAATGCATATCCCCCTTCCTCTATGTTTTCTGTTACATTACTTCTGTATCTGTAGTACTGAAGTACTTCATAGAGGCACATGTCTTCTAGATGAAGACTTCTTCTGGGGTAGTATGTGTCCAGCATATTAGATTTCACAATGTCTCTACTTTCTGGATCAAACTCTGCTAAATACTGAATTTCTGGAAAAGACTTTAAGACTCTACTTCGCGTCTTTGCAAGCCCTAGACTTACCTAAACAATTTCCCTTGACTTTGAGAACAAAATAGCTGAGCTCAACCTGTCTGAGCACTCATATGACCAGATTTCTCTGTGGGAAAGCATTTTGAAGTTGAAAATAGTTCTCAGTAAGGATCCTTTCTGCAGAAATCTCCCATACATCTCTTTCGTTTCTGTTTGCTCAGATTTTGTGATATATGAATTAAAATACCGAGCTACAGCAATGGAGTTATCTGCAACAAACTGTGGGCCTGATTACAACTTTGGAGGAGGTGTTAATCCGTCCCAAATGTGACGGATATACCACCAGCCGAATTATGAGTTCCATAGGATATAATGGACTTGTAATACGGCTGGCTGGTGGTATATCCGTCACTTTACCGTCACTTTTGGGACGGATTAACACCTCCTCCAAAGTTGTAATCAGGCCCTGTGTGTCCGTGTTCACCTTCCACATCTAAAAATGACAGGATTATAGTAATTAATTTACCTTGAGGCATCTGTTCTTTTCAGGTTATAAGTATTTTTGGTGACGTTTGCATCAGTGTATGTCTGACTGCAGATAAAAAGTTATTTACTCCTGCTTGTGAAATGGTGGGTTCGAAGCAATCCAAAATTGCATCTTGTGTAAAATGTTCCTTTGCATCTGTACTTCCCACATCTATGAGTTTGATAGCACAGAACTTTGGGGGTCATTCTTACTTTGGCAGGCGGCGGAGGCCGCCCGCCAAAGTAACCCCGTCAGAACACCGCACCGCGGTCGAAAAACCGCTGCGGTGATTATGAGATTTGCCCTGGGCAGGCGCGCCCGCCAGCCCAGGGCAAATCAACCTTCCCACGAGGACGCCGGCTCAGAATTGAGCTGGCGTAGTGGGAAGGTGCGACGGGTGCAGTGGCACCCGTCGCGTATTTCAGTGTCTGCATAGCAGACACTGAAATACTTTGCGGGGCCCTCTTACGGGGGCCCCTGCAGTGCCCATGCCATTGGCATGGGCACTGCAGGGGCCCCCAGGGGCCCCACGGCACCCCCTACCGCCATCCTGTTCATGGCGGGTTTCCCGCCATGAACAGGATGGCGGTAGGGGGTGTCTGAATCCCCATGGCGGCGGAGCACGCTCCGCCGCCATGGAGGATTCAGAAGGGCAGCGGTAAACCGGCGGGTGACCGCCGGTTTACCCTTTCTGACCGCGGCTGAACCGCCGCGGTCAGAATGCCCTTCGGAGCACCGCCAGCCTGTCGGCGGTGCTCCCGTGGCCGGTGACCCTGGCGGTCACCGGCCGCCAGGGTCAGAATCAGGCCCTTTGTGTCTGAGGCCTTTCTCAACCCCATTGTTCAAGACGGCACATGTTACATAGGCCCTCATTCTGACCCTGGCGGTTCTCTACCGCCAGGGCCAACGGGGGCAGGAGCACCGCCGACAGGCCGGCGGTGCTCCCTTGGTCATTCTGACCGCGGCGCTTTGGCCGCGGTCAGAACGGGAAAACCGGCGGTCTCCCGCCGGTTTTCCACTGCCCCTTAGAATCCTCCAAGGCGGCGCAGCTCGCTGCGCCGCCGAGGGGATTCTGACCCCCCCTACCGCCATCCTGTTCATGGCGGGAAAGCCGCCATGAACAGGATGGCGGTAGGGGGGGGTCGCGGGGCCCCCTAACAGGGCCCAACTAGGCTTTTCAGTGTCTGCAAAGCAGACACTGAAAAGCGCGACGGGTGCTGCTGCACCCGTCGCACGCCTTCGACTCCGCCGGCTCGATTCCGAGCCGGCTTCCTTGTGGAAGGCGCTTTCCCGCTGGGCCGGCGGGCGATCTGAATCAGATCGCCCGCCGGCCCAGCGGGAAAGTCAGAATACCCCTCGCGGTCTATTGACCGCGGGGCGGTATTCAGGCGGCTTCCGACGGGCGGGCGGCAACCGCCGCCCGCCTAGGTCGGAATGACCACCATAGTGTTTAATGTAGGACAGGACAGATTCATCACTGTCTTTTCTCAGTTTCAGTGTATATTTGATCCCTAACAGCATGTGAATATGAGGAGCACCTCTAGCTCGGTAAGACTGTGGTGCTCACAATATGAAAATTTTGAGAAAAGCTCCTGGAAGCTTGCACCGTCCAAATACAAGTGCCTTTTAATAAGATAGTAAAGTAACTACTTTACCCAACAAACTGAATTAGCTAAAGACTCCAATAATGAGCTTTTCCAAGTGGTGACTAAACTTACAACATTATCCAGTAGTAAAGTAGCAAACTATAGCCAATCCTTCTGTGATACACTGGCTCACTGCTTAATGGATATAGTCAACAAAAGCTGTTCTAAGTTTGAGATCTCTAACAACTCTGAGAGTAGTGTCCAAACTAATCATGCATTCTCTGGCCACATGTCCTTCACAGAATTCCACCCAGTCACCCCAGACCTGGTAGCCAAAATGATTATTACTGCCAAGTCTGGCTCTCCTCTAGACTCCTACCCTGCCAAACTCTAAAGCTGGCACCTGATGTTATTGGAACTAATCTTTTGGTCATTCGTAACCCTGTGTTTATCACAGGAGTCTTTCCCTCCCAAAGGAAAAGAGCCTCGATTCTCCGCCTCTTAAAGAAACCCAATTTGAACTCAGCTGACCCTAATAACTATTGTCTTATTTCATGCCTTACTCTCCCTGCAAAAATAGTGGGACAGGAAATGAACACACATCTTGTACAGTTTATCCAAGGTAATCATCTGCTGGACTCAACATAATTGGGATTCAGACATGGGCAAAGCACAGAAACTGCCTTGATCAAAGCCACAGAGGAAGATAAGGGCGGCCCTGGATAGAGAAGGTGCCACAGCACTCATCCTCCTCGATTTGTCTGTAACCTTTGATATGGTCCAACAAAAACTGTTGATCAATCGACTAGAGGATTTAGGTATCAAGGATGCCTTACTATAAACCTTTGCCCTGGACTAGTATGAATTCCCCACCTTCACTGGGAGTCCCATGGGGATCCTTGCTTAGTCAGACACTACTTAATGCATACATCATAGAGCTGGCTACCATGAGTAAAACTTTTGACTTCTCTCTAACCTCCTACACTGATGGCACTCAGATAGTTGTGTCAGCCTTCAACAATGTTATGAAAGTCTCCACTCACTTCAATGACTATGTGCTCACCAGTTTATGAACAAACACTGCCTAAAGCTCAACTAAGGAAAAACTGAGATGGTACAGTCGGAAACCTTTCTCCAGTATGGGCCCCTTCCTGGTTCTCTTCCTATTCCTGTGACCAAGGCTAAGCACCTGGGAGTTCAAAGTGACAACAAGCTGAACTTTGAAAGACAGTGGAGGTATTTTCCTCCTTCTACACACTTAAGATGATTAGGAAAATTTTCCCCTTTATTCAAACTAATTCCAAAAACTGTCATGGCTGCCTTAGTTCTATCAAAATAGACTATTGTAATGGCTTATATATGAATATGCAGGAACCGTATCTAAATAGGAAAAAGATGATACAAAATGCAGCTGCTAGACTTCTCTTAGGGATTCACAAATTTCAATCAATTGGCTTGAGTTAGAAGTTGTATCAAATTCAAAGCCCTTTGCACCACCCATAAGGCCCTGCATATTACTGGCGTGAGTTCCTAAAGTACAGCTTTGATTGGTACAAACCTAGTATACTTCTGCGCTCTTCAGGAGCCAAGAAAGTGGTTGTCCCTAGATTCCAAAAGACAAACTGGGGAGGCAGAAGTTTCAGCAAAGGGACATCCAAGCTCTGGAATAGCCTTCCCCCTCACATCAGATCCTTGCCTTCCCTGATCTCTTTCAGAAAGAAGCTCAAAACTTGCCTTTTTAAAATTTAAGGGTCTCTTTCAGTTGTGTTCAAGTGAAGTTCCGTGCCAAGACACATCAGGGTATTCAAGGGCTCTATAAATCACATAACATCAGTTACCTCACCAAAAGAAGGATTTGTTTTGTTGCCCGTGAAAGACATCATGGCTTAAAGCCAGTTGTTAAAATATCTACAGACATAGGCAGGATCTAAGGAGCAAAGTTCTCGAGCTGTCTTCAGTTTGTTATCCTTAATGTTTGGGTGTATTTCTCGCAATAATTCAGCAGGACACCCCACGCATACTCAGCACAACTTAGTGTTAGAAACCATGTAGGTTCACCTAGGTTTCTTAACATGCATTTCAGATCACCATGACAATGATACCAATACTCGTTGGTGCCACGTTGGCATGCCAACAAATTATTCAAGTTGTATTTCAGCTTTTCGTCCTTTCCTTGAACTTTGTCAACAAATTCCCTTGCAGAGAGGTTTTGCAGACTCACTTCTGTCTTTGGAATATGTTTTACTGCATAAAATAGTCCTGACAAGTCACTCTCAAATAATTAATTGAATATATAGGGAATTCACTGGTGAAATCTAGGATTCTCTAAATATAATCTGCTTGAGCAGTATTTAGTTGCTGGTATCTGTACAGGGCGGTCATCATAGCGTCCACCTTCTCCATTAGGAAACAGGTGTGGAAAACAGGAAACCTCTAAACTTTTCTTCAATACACTCATAAGAACAACTTTTGTTTGCTTCATTTGAAAAAGATCAGTCAAATCGCCAGTAACCATTTTAGAAGGCAGAGGATAGATGCAAAGTTTATATATTTCTTCTGATCTCAATCGATACACCATTCCAATCTGACCACTTGATGGTAATGTTTCATCCTCCAAATGTGTTATATGTTGAACAACTTCAGCATTTTTATCATAAATGTTATTTTGTACCAGGTATAATGTTACTTTATTAACATCCACTAACTCTTGCCATTTTTTTGTCCTTTGTAGAGACACCATTTACTAAAATAATAAGTGGATCTTCAAAATCTTTCTGTACTCCTATAGTTTCAATATTTTTTTAAACCTAATGGTAAGTACACAATTCAACCTTTAAGTCCTTTCTGTAGCTCTGCTGCAGATATTTTTTTCTGTTTTTGGTCCCATACAAAATATAGTACACATAGAAAAAGGAAACATGAGGAGAACTAAAGGTATTTCTCCTTGTTGCACCTCCCTTATGTCTCCCCTGGGGAGGCGTAGGCTTTTGAAGCATTCCCAGCTTCATTAAATCTCATAAATCTGGGAATGTGTAAAATGCCATGGGTGTTACGTGAGAGTATCCACAGTAACACCAACGGCAATAAAGCAACTTGTGCTGCATTGACTCAGTCCATATTTACAAGGCCATAAAAAGCCACACAGGGTGTCTCTATGTTGTATTGTAAATATGGCCCTGCAGTGTGCACTGCTGGACCATCACTAAAAGTGAGGTTTGGAAGCACACAAGGGCTTATTAATAAGTTCCCTCTGATGAAACTGTGTTAAACTTCCTGAACTCTTCTCTAAAGTTATTAACAGTAATACCTGTGTCCTATTCCTCTATACCTGCAGAAAACAACTCCTCATTTTCTCTACACTCCTGATCAGGAGCAAAGAAATGAAACTGAACATCTTCACAAACCTTTTCCACCTCTGCTATTATGCCATGCGAAAGAGCTCTATTCATTTCTCCTAAACATAGGGCTGGATTTTTGACATAGTAAACCCTCCTAACCAAAGATTGCATTTTCAAGTGGTAGACAGCTAACATTCTGAAGTGATGAAAGGTGCTTTGGCACACTTTCTTTGATAGATATGCCAGGAAGTGTCCCTGTAAGTTAGTATTTTTTCTTACTTTGCATGGATCTAGTCATTGCAACATACCTATTTTCTGTTTCAGACTTCTACAGGGAAACAAATGTAGGAAATCTCTCAACATATCAATAGATTCCTGCTGAATACTACACATATTGCTACAGTTCCATTATATGCAGGGGCCTGTCTACTCCTTCCCTGTACCTCTTCTGCTGTCACTCCTTCAACATTCCTAGTTATCGTCCCCTCTTTCGAAATGGGAGTAACATCATTGATCTCATAACATCCAGATTCTTTAACAATATGCACTAATGTGTTCTTTTGAAAGTAGCTTTTTTCATAAAAAAAGGCTGTGTGCTGGAAGAATGTTTCCATTTGCCACTGAAAGTTTTGCAAAAGTTACTTCCATTCACAAGTATTTTCTTGTGGCTACTTTTTCTCATAGACAACACTATTATATCCAGTTTTCACATTCTGTTTACAAACAAAATAAATTTATTTGGTCCTGTTCTTAGAACATTCTAACTCTGATTTCCTTAAACTGCCTCTGCTTCTGGCTAAACTCTCTCCTTTATTGTCCGATTTTTAACTCTCATAGCATATTCTTTTTTTTCCTTTCTCAGTTGATTTGAAGCTTTGTTTTTATTTACTTGGGTTTGCTCAGTTTGCAGTCTTCCACAAACTATTTTAATAAATGTCTTTGTTTTCTAACAAGCAGTTATTTTCCCTTTCACCATATTCTCTGCATTTTGTCCCATTTGTGTTTGACGTGTGAGGATATAGTTTCATTGCTTCTATATCTTTCTGCTTTCAGTTTTGATGGCATTGTAACTGTCTGTGTGTACGTAGACATTGGTGCCTGAAAAGAAAAAATCAAATAAGTACATTCACCTTTTCATTATGTTCTATTAGATTACATATTTTAAATATTTAACTGCCAACATAAACAGTTGTGTAATTATAATACAGCTATTCTTAAGATATGAATATTGATGTTTATTTCTTTGTGTCTTTGTCTGTATAACTGTCTGCATTAGTCTCTCCATGGATATACTACCATTTCTATTACTGTGCTCCTGTATATCTATTCATATTTAAGTGACTGATATCTGAGTGAGTGTATCAGTCCCTCTGTAGGAGTGGCATCAAATGTTTAAGTATGGGGATATATGATTGTCTCTTTTAGTAACTTTCTGGAGCTCTAAATGTATATTTAAGTGGGTGAATGAATAGCTTGGTGTCTGACTTAGTGGATACATGGGTATGTAAGTGTGTCTGTAACTGCCTCTGATACTGCTGGATACATAACTAGTTTCTGAGTAAGTGAGTGAAAGAATAAGTGGCTCTATTCCAGACTGACCGGGTGAGTGATAGCATGTATGCTTTTGAAAGTATGTCTGAGTTCCATTGTTGATTTCATACTCTATGTAGTACTGGGCATAGGGGTCCACAAGTGAACAAGTAACTTAGTAAACTCAAAAGGACATCTCTTACTTTGTAAGCACAAAGCATCATGCTTTATAGCAAATCTAGAGCCTACATCAGAGGTGAATTATGTTGATTGAAAGGTGGGTTTAAGGCTTGGAAAATGGTTTCTTCTTGCCAAGTTGAGCTGGCAGTAACACTGCACAGACAGCCCCTGCAGCAGAAGGCCCCGCCCATGTTGAATAAGTGACTAGGTTATTTAAGTACTTGACTACATATCTGAGTGATTGTATCAGTTGCCAACTGGCTCTGATACTGCAGTATACATCCCTGTTATCTGGATGTGTGCAAAAATGTGTAAGTGGCTCTTTCAGTGTCTGACTGGGCGTGTTCGTGGTTCTAACCTTTTATGAATAGGTTTGTAAGTTGCAGTATGGGTGAGACACTGTATATATAACTAGGCATAAGGATTTGCAAGTGCACACTAACTCGGTAAAACTCAGAAGGACATATTTCACCTTTTATTCACAAAGGATCTGCTCTATGGTCTACTTATAGCATACCAGAGGGGTGAGATTTATGTACTGAAAGGACAGTTTAAGAGTTGTCAAGCAGGTTTTCTAATGCCAAATCAAGCTGACATTAAAACTATACACTCAGGCTCAGCAACAGCAGGCCAGAGCCAAGTTTAAAGGACTACGTCCCTTGATGGATGACTAGGATGTGTTAGTACTTTCCTACATATGTGAGTAGGTGTATGAGTCCCTGTATGACTATGTCACCAGATGTTTAAGTAAATATGCCAGTACATCACTGCTTCTTGTAGCCAGTCTATAGGTCTCTAATTGTGTATGTAAATTACTATATGAGTAACTTGCTGGATGTGTTGGTGAGGGCAGGGTATATAACTGTGTGTGCAACTTGCACAAAAATTGTTAGATTCATAACTGTTGTCCCTGCTTGTGCATTAATGTATAAGTGATAGTTTCAGTATCGGACTGGGTGTGTGAGTGGCTCTGTCCTTTTGTAAGTAGGTAAATGAGTTGTAGTATGGGTTGGGGAATGAATATCTGACTGGTCATAGGAGCCTGCAAGTAGACATCTAACTCAGTGAACTCAGGACAAGTTTAATCTTTTAATTACAAAGGACCGTGTTCTATGGCCTACTAGCTAAGGGGTGAATTTTCTGTAGGTGAAGGAGAGTTGAATATTTTTCAAGCATGTCGAGCTCACAGTAGAACTACACACTCAGACTCTGCAGTAGCAGGCCTGATCCATGTTAGGTGACTAGGTTGTGTCAGTACATGAGTGAGTGAGCGTAGCAGAAACCTCTATAGGAGTATCACCAGATGTTTAAGTAAGTATGCTGGTAGATGACTGTCTCTTTTAGTAACTTTATGGGTCTCTAAATATGTATTTAAGTTATTGAATGAATAGGTTAGTGCCTGTGTTGGTAAGTACAAGGGTATGTAAGAGTGTCTACAACTGACTTTCATACTGCTGAATCCATAACTAGTTTCTGAGTATGTGAGTGAATGTATAAGTGCCTTTGTCGCTGTCTAAGTGGGTCAAATAAAATCTCTATGCTTTTCAACACATGTATGTGAGTTGCATTATTGGTGTTCTACTCTATGTAGACATTAGCATACCGTTCTGCAAGTATCAGTAGTTGGCTATATATCTAAGTGCTGCATACATATGTGCTGAATAGTCATGTCAATGAATATCTACATAGCTCTGTCTGTCTCTCACAGGCTAGGTTAATCATAATGGATTTCTACTTATGTATATAACTTAAAGTAATGATGAAACATTGCATATTATATTATTTGTATGGGTATCAGAATACACATGTGACTCAGTATGACTTAAAAGGGCATGTTTTACTATCTAAGCACATTCTAGCCTGCCCTATGATATACCTACACACTACCTAAACGGTATGCAAGTTTCACATGTGAATAGATGATATAGTATTCCATTCTAGTATTTTTACTATGAATTCTGGGAATTGTAGTGTAAAGTTAAAATGGATAAGAAAAATCTACAACTCCCAGCTTTCACACAAAAGCCTTGATGCAGGTCAGCACATCACACATGGGCCTGTGAAAGTTTCCAGGGCTACTTGCACATATTTAACTTTAAAGTTTAGGTACCAGTTTTTTATGGTAGGTACACCATACGGTAAAACAATATGGGGGTCATTCTGACCCTGGCGGCCAGTGACCGCCAGGGTCACCGACCACGGGAGCACCGCCAACAGGCTGGCGGTGCTCCCAAGGGCATTCTGACTGCGGCGGTTCAGCCGCAGTCAGAAAGGGTAAACCGGCGGTCTCCCGCCGGTTTACCGCTGCCCCATTGAATCTTCCATGGGGATTCAGGCACCCCCTACCGCCATCCTGTTCATGGCGGGAAACCCGCCATGAACAGGATGGCGGTAGGGGGTGCCGCGGGGCCCCTGGGGGCCCCTGCAGTGCCCATGCCAATGTCATGGGCACTGCAGGGGCCCCCGTAAGAGGGCCCCACAAAGTATTTCATTGTCTGCTTTGCAGACACTGAAATACGCGACGGGTGCAACTGCACCCGTCGCACCCCTGCAACTACGCCGGCTCAATTCTGAGCCGGCGTCCTCGTTGCAGGGGCATTTCCGCTCGGCCGGCGGGCGCTCTTGTGGAGAGCGCCCGCCGGCCCAGCGGAAATGTTTGAATGGCCGCCGCGGTCTTTTGACCGCGGTGCGGTCATTTGCCGGCGGGACCTTGGCGGACGGCCTCCGCCGTCCGCCAAGGTCTGAATCAGGCCCTATATGTATAGTGTAAACCTCCAGGACAACACATTGTTAACCAAATTGTTACTCAAGTATTCTCACCCTTAGGCAGGCACAGAGTCAAATATCCACAAACCTAGAAAGCGAGCTAGCCACCCATTACTACATCTACACGAATAGTCACACAACCACTAACAGGTCCCCAGAGAGTAGCAATACTTTTCAATATTTCATAGTAACTATTATGAACCTGAAATATACATATACATTTTAACTTGCATTTCTTTTATAGTTTAATCAAATTTAAATGTCTGCAAACTAAGTTTGCTGGTCAAATTGTTTGTTTTTCTGCTCTTATATATATTCAAGTCTCTGAGAAAATGTTAAAACTCAACATAAGTATGGCACACCACTCTCATACAAAGCAACCATTCATGGCAACCTTTTTAAACTTTACACTCTCTGATACTGCTGAAAACAACAAATCAAAACATGACGTTCATATTTCAGTTTCCTTACTCTACTTGTCAATGGTTGTTGCATGTTAGACCTTTCTTTACTTTTGTGAACAAGTCCAATATGCAGTTATTCATGAATTCTGTGCAACCTTCAGCGTGGTCCCCCTTGTAAACTCGCAATGATTTCACAAATATTTGCAGGGTTTCAAAAACATACTTAGCTTATTAAATTTTATACTTTAGAATTACATTACACTTCAGTGAGAACTAATCATTAGGAAAACAATTTCATATAATTCTATAATAATACTGAAGAACTCTAATTCAGCTAAAAGCTAGTACTATTTCTATAATACTTTTTCCCTAAGACTCATTTAGTGGAGTTACCATGGCAAACAACTAGAACCAGCAGGTTAGAAGTTCGCAATGTATTGTACAAACTGCACATTACTGTCCAACTCATCTGCACCAGTTGTGGTTGACTTTTCCAAATGTAAGCATATCAAAGACTACATTTTCTTTTTCTGTAAGCACAGCGCATCACAGACGTACTTACTTACTGTTAAAAATCACAACTTAAGCTTAACTACTTTCATGTTAACACCTTCTAATGAAACGTATCCTTTTTAAAAATAACTCTAGCCCTCCATTTTAACTGCCTTTCGTTCTTAAAATATCTCATTCTCTGTCTGCCTGCTCCTGTGTGCTATTCCTACTTGCCTTCAAAATGCATAGAGTGTAGATTATGAATCACAGCTTTGTGTTTTGGGCCAGAGAGTGTGCTGGAAAGGGTGGCAATGACAAGGACCTGGGTTTGTCAAATGTGAACATTACTTGGATTGTCCAGAGAGAGCTAAAGTAGCATCAATTGTTGCCTTTAGTTGAAAGCGGCACAGATCGCAAACACCCTAACCTTATGAGCTTGCACTATGTTGGCAATGACCTGGGCACACTTACTAGGATAGGACTAGAAGTCCTACTGAAGGACACCTTTGCTCAATTAATAGTATTTTTCCCTCAGACTGCCTTGGTATGATTGAACATTTGACAAAGGCAGAAATGGAAATGGTCAAGTGAATTTTGTCCACAGATGGACAAAGCCAGGAAACATGTTAATAAAACTGTTTCTGCATTACTCAGAGATAATAGCATGATCTCTATCTACAATAACAAATTGTGCTTTGACTTTGAAAGAATCCATAGAAGTGATGGAGTTTACTTCATAGACAAAGGCAACAGGGTGTTACTGAGCAACTTGAAACACTGCATCCTCTATTACGTGTAGTTATTATCCACACCACAGCACAATAAACACAAAGGTTCTTCTAAGAGCTATTATATTTCACAAACACTAGTTTATTTTATTTTAAGTTCTCTTTTAAAAAAATATAAACATTCTCAAATACATCACAAATACTCAAAATAAAAGTAGACATTCACTGCACACCAACATATTAAAAACTAACAAGTGCATAAATTATTGTGTCTATTACAATGGGTACATCAATGTCTCTGGGTCTCTGCGTGTGTGCATGAGTCTCTGAGTGGGTCTGTAAGTGTATGCATGAGTACTTCAGTGGGTGTGTGATTGGGTGCATGAGTCTCTGAGTGGGTCGGTGAGTGGGAGCATGAGCCTCTGAATCTATGATTGCATGCATGAGTTTCTGAGTGGGTCTGTGAGTGTGTGCATGAGTACCTCAGTGGGTGTGTGGATGGGTGCATGCGTCTCTGGGTCTGTGAGTGGATGTGAGAAAGGGTCTCTTTATACATGGGAGCCCCCACATTTTGCCTGGAAAATTATGTGGTTTCAAACTTTAAGTGCCCTGGGCCCCTGCTAAACAGGTTCCCAGGGCCAGATGTCCTTCCCCAAACTCTACTATGTCTGGTACGCTAGCCACCTTTGTAATTCCCTAGTAAATGGTACCCCTAATACATGGGGCATAGGTACCTAGGAGAGCCCCCCATAGCTGCAGCACCAATTGTGCCAATCTTAGAGGCCCCTCAATAACCTAATGCAGAATGCCATTGCATGGGCATGACAAGGTGAATCTAAAGTTGCAAACTCGACATGGCACTCACCCAGAGTGCCATGTCCACTAACACTGCATGCAATATAGGTAAGTCACCCCTTTGGCAGGCCTTACAAATCTAAGCCAGGGTGCACTATAATGCATATGAGGACATATATATACTTGAGCAAATATGCCCCCACTGTGCATTTGCTAAACATTAAGACATAGTAAGTGTACAGGGGAGCCATAGCAAATGCATGTGCTGGACAGTGGTCATTACTAGTTGCCCAGCTACATAACAGCCTCTCTGAACCCTGGGTTGTTTGGTATCAAACAACTCAGAATAATAAACCCACACTGATGCCAGTGTTGGATTTATTATAAAATGTACCAAGAGGGGACCTTAAAGGTGCTCCCTGCAAACCCTAACAGTCCTGGCATGGGTGCTGACTGGTCCTAACCAACCTGCCACCAACAGACTTGATTCTGGACTCCTGGGGTGACAGCCTTTTGCTCTCAGGAACCAGAACACAAAGCCTTTCCTGGGTGGAGGTGTTACACCTCCTCCCCCAGGCAGTCACACTGCACCAGCGGTCAGCTTCAAAGTCTTTACTGCCTTTGAAATCTAACCTCTGCCTCTGCTGCCAGCAGCAGTTGCCTCCCAAATGGTTTTGGCCCCACTTTTAGGTAGAAAAAACAGTGGGAAACCTAGCAAGGATAGAAGTGGCCATCCCCAACCTGCACTACCCTCAGGTGTGGCAGGTGAGACCACTCCATTTCATTTTCCCCACCTTTGATGGCCGGAAAATAGCCTATCAGGGTGAGGGATCTGACCCCTTCCCACAGGAAGTGGTCACTTAGTGGATGTAGCCATCTTAAGGTATGTGGCCCATTTGCCACTACCAGGTACTCCCCCTAAATGTAGTATTTAGTGTGCATCCCCCGACCAACAAAACAGATTTGATGAACACAAGAAGACCAGGAACAAAGAAGACCCGAGGCATGAGAACAGAAGTCCTGCTGCACAAAGAAAAAGGTGCCAAAGCCTGCCTGCTGCTCCAAGGACTCGACCATCACCACTGAGGTGTCACCTAGAAACCTGAAGGACTCTTCAAAACCCCAGAGCACCTTCAGCCTTCTGAAAAGTGCCAGCAACCTCCCTCAGATTGAAGGTATCACTCTCCTGCAGCCTACAGACAAAGAACCAGTGCAGTCCAGTTCACTCACTGGCCCCTGACTAACGAACTGGACCTAGCAGCCTGACCAAAATTCCATACAACAGACCCAAAGGGCAAATCTTACCAGTATGCCAATATTGGTGGCACTTGGACTTTCAGGGCCTGAGGCATACCATTGCTCGTGGTACTTGACCCCTAAAATCGGACAGCAAGAAGGAAAGTCCACTCCAGACTCTCAAAAACCCAGAAGCAGCAAGCACCAGTCGATGGACTTAGCGACACCCAAAAACTACCCCCATGAGTGACCCTGCTCAATCAATCAATCAATCATTCGCATTTATAAAGCGCGCTACTCACCCATAAAGGGTCTCAAGGCGCTGGGGGGGGGGGTCAGTGCTTGAAGAGCCAGGTCTTGAGCTGCCTTCTGAAGGAGAGGTGTTCAGGTATGGCGCGAAGGTGGCTGGGCAGAGAGTTCCAGGTCTTCGCTGCCAGGAAAGAGAAGGATCTTCCTCCGGCGGTGGCTTTGCGGATGCGGGGTACGGCTGCCAGGGCCTGTCCGGCGGATCGTAGAGTGCGCGGAGGAGTGTAGAAGGAGACGCGGTTGTTGATGAGTTTGGGTCCGAGGTTGTGAAGGGCTTTGTGTGCGTGGGTGAGGAGTCGGAAGGTGATCCTCTTGTTGACGGGGAGCCAATGGAGTTTTTTCAAGTGTCCTGAGATGTGGTGGTGGCGAGGGATGTCCAGGATGAGTCTTGCGGCAGCGTTCTGGATCCGTTGGAGTTTCCTCAGCAGCTTGGTGGTGATGCCCGCGTACAGGGTGTTCCCGTAGTCCAAGCGACTGGTGACGAGGGCGTGGGTGACAGTCTTCCTGGTGTCGGTGGGGATCCAGCGGAAGATCTTGCGGAGCATGCGTAGGGTGTTGAAGCATGCTGAGGTCACCGAGTTCACCTGACTGGTCATGGTGAGGGATGAGTCCAGGATGAAGCCGAGGTTGCGTGCGTGGTCGGTTGGGGAGTGCTGCCTAGGGCGGGGGGCCACCAGGAGTCGTCCCATGCGGTGGGGGTGGGGCCGAGGATGAGGACCTCCGTCTTGTCGGCGTTCAGTTTCAGGCGGCTGTCTGTCATCCAGTTCACCACTTCCTTCATTCCTTCATGAAATCTGGTCCTAGCTGAGGTGGGGTTGTTTGTGAGGGATAAGATGAGCTGGGTGTCGTCGGCGTATGATATTAGGTCGAGTCCGTGTTTGCGTGCGATGTTCGCCAGGGGGGTCATGTAGATGTTGAAGAGAGTGGGGCTGAGGGAGGATTCTTGAGGTACGCCGCAGATGATCTCTGTGGCTGTGGATCTGAAGGGGTGCAGGCGGACTCTCTGAGTCCTTCCGGAGAGGAAGGAGATGATCCATTCGAGGGCCTTGCCTCTGATGCCGGCGTTGCTGAGGCGTCGTATCAGGGTGCGGTGGCAGACCGTGTCGAAGGCTGCGGAGAGGTCCAGGAGTACGAGGGCCACGGTCTCACCCTTGTCGGTCAGGGCTCTGATGTTGTCCATGGCTGCGATGAGGGCGGTTTCGGTGCTGTGGTTGGTCCTGAAACCGAACTGTGTGGGGTCGAGGGAGTCGTTGGTTTCCAGGGCATTGGTGAGTTGAGTGTTGACAATTTTCTCAATCACTTTGGCGGGGAACGGCAGGAGAGAGATGGGCCGGAAGTTTTTGAATTCGGTGGGGTCTGCTGTGGCTTTCTTTAAGAGGGCGTTGAGCTCTGCGTGTTTCCAGCTCTCCGGGAAGGTGGCGGTGGTGAGGGAGGCGTTGATGACATCTCGGAGGTGCGGTGCGATGATGTCGTCGGCTTTGTTGTAGATGTGGTGCGGGCAGGGGTCCGATGGGGATCCGGAGTGGATCGAGTTCATGACGCGGGTGGTCTCCTCGGTGGTGGTTGGGCTCCAGGTGAGGATGGTGGCGATGTCGGTAGCGGGTTCCGGGGGGGGGTTCCCGTCGGTGGTCAGGAAGCTGTTGTATATGTCGGTGATCTTGTGGTGGAAGAAGGTCGAGAGGGAGTCGCAGAGGTCCTGTGATGGAGGGATGGAGTTGTTTTCTGCGTCCGGGTTGGAGAGCTCTTTGACGATGCCAAATAGTTCCTTGCTGTTGTGGGCGTTGTTGTCAAGTCTGATCCGGTAGGCTGTTTTTCGTGCGGCGCGGAGGCGTTGGTGGTGTTGGCGGGTGGCGTCCTTGAGAGCTGACATGTTCTCTTCGGTCTGGTTGAGGCGCCACGTCTTCTCGCGGGCGCAGCATTCTTTCTTGGAGTCCTTAAGGTCGGGGGTGAACCAGGAGTTTTTATTGTGGTTGTTGGTGCTGGCTTGAGTTTTCAGGGGGGCCAGAAGGTTGGCGCAGTCGGAGATCCAGTTGGTGAGGTTGTTGGCGGCTTCGTTTGGGTCGGTGATGCTGGTGGGTCGGTTCTGGGAGAGGGTTGATGAGAGCTGATCCGTGGTGATACGATTCCAGTGTCTTCTTGGTGGTTGCTGGGTGTGGTGGTGCACAGTGGTCTTCTTGAAGATGAAGTGGACACAGCTGTGGTCCGACCAGGTGAGTTCGGTGGTGTGGCTGAAGGTGATGTGTTTGCTGGAGGAGAAGATGGGGTCGAGCGTGTGTCCGGCGTAGTGGGTGGGGGTGTTGACTAGCTGATTCAGTCCCAGGTTGGTGAGATTGTCCAGTAAGGCGGTGCTGTTGTTGTCGGTGAGGTTCTCCAGGTGAAAGTTGAGGTCTCCTAGGAGGATGTAGTCGGTGGACGAGAGTGCGTGAGGGTTGACGAAGTCTGCGATGTCTTCGCTGAACTTGGTGCGGGGTCCTGGTGGTCTGTACATGAGGGTGCCTCTGAGGGTGGTCTTGGGGTCGCTGTGGATCATGAAGTGGAGATGTTCGGCGTCGGGGAGTGAGTTGTCGGTGTCGGTTGAGATGCGGATGGAGTTTTTGTGTGCGATGGCGATGCCTCCTCCGATGCGGTTGGTGCGGTCTTTCCGGATGATTTTGTAGCCGTCGGGGATGGCTATGGCGATGTCGGGTGCCGAGGAGGGATTCATCCAGGTCTCGGTGAGGAAGGCGATGTCCGGGTTCGTAGAGTTGATGAGGTTCCACAGTTCGATGGCGTGCCTGTGGACGGATCGGGTGTTGACCAGGATGCAGTGGAGATTGCTTCCGGGGGAGTCGTTCTTGACGGGAGCGGTGTTGGTCCGTAGGCAGGTGAAGTGACAGTTGCTGCAGGTGAAGGGTCCGTTTGGGGGGGGCGCGGTAGCAGCCCGGAGTGCGGCCGGGGTTGAGGTTGACGAGGGTGGCGGAGTCGTAGGTCAGGCGGGGGCGTGAGGGCCAGGGGTTCGGGCGCTGTGCGCGGTCCAGGCGCGGACGGGCGCAGACGGGCTTGCCTTAGGCGCGCCTTTGGCGCGCCAGCGGCGCGCCCGCTGCGCGGCCTCGCAGCGCCCGCCATATAAGGGGTAGCCGGGGATGCGGGGTCAGCTGGGAGGCGGGAGGAGGGCGGGTCGGGCGAAAAAAGTGGCAAAAAAGCGGCGGGAAAAAGGCTCCGAAGGCGAGGAGGCCTAGAAAAATGGCGAAGTGCCGAAAGGCGCAGAAAAACAGGAAAAACAAGGGGGAGACGGTGGGAGGGCAAGGGGGACGGCACTCAGAAGATGCAGGCACTCGGGGATACAGAAGAAAACCAGGGGAACGCGATCACACAACACAGGCACTCGGGGATACAGAAGGAAAAAAGGGGAGCGCGATCACACAGCACAGGCACTCGGGGATACAGAAGGAAAAAAAGGGGAGCGCGAACGCAGACACACGGCAACACAGACACTCGGGGCACAGGCAGCGATGCAGGCAAAAGAGAAGGCAGAACAGGGGATCTGGATCTGGTGGCGCTGTGAGGACAGGGGAGCGACCTACCCTGGGGTCAAGGGTCGCTACTACTGCCTCGCAGCGGCCGCCATTTAAGGGGTAGCCGGGGAGGCGGGGTCAGCTGGGAGGCGGGAGGAGGGCGGGTAGGGCGAAAAAAGCGGCAAAAAAAGCGGCGGGAAAAAGGCTCCGAAGGCGAGGAGGCCTAGAAAAATGGCGAAGTGCCGAAAGGCGCAGAAAAACAGGAAAAACAAGGGGGAGACGGCGGGAGGGCAAGGGGGACGGCACTCAGAAGATGCAGGCACTCGGGGATACAGAAGAAAACCAGGGGAGCGCGATCACACAACACAGGCACTCGGGGATACAGAAGGAAAAAAGGGGAGCGCGATCACACAGCACAGGCACTCGGGGATACAGAAGGAAAAAAAGGGGACCGCGAACGCAGACACACGGCAACACAGACACTCGGGGCACAGGCAGCGATGCAGGCAAAAGAGAAGGCAGAACAGGGGATCTGGATCTGGTGGCGCTGTGAGGACAGGGGAGCGACCTACCCTGGGGTCAAGGGTCGCTACTACTGCCTCGCAGCGGCCGCCATTTAAGGGGTAGCTGGGGAGGCGGGGTCAGCTGGGAGGCGGGAGGAGGGCGGGTAGGGCGAAAAAAGCGGCAAAAAAAGCGGCGGGAAAAAGGCTCCGAAGGCGAGGAGGCCTAGAAAAATGGCGAAGTGCCGAAAGGCGCAGAAAAACAGGAAAAACAAGGGGGAGACGGTGGGAGGGCAAGGGGGACGGCACTCAGAAGATGCAGGCACTCGGGGATACAGAAGAAAACCAGGGGAGCGCGATCACACAACACAGGCACTCGGGGATACAGAAGGAAAAAAGGGGAGCGTGATCACACAGCACAGGCACTCGGGGATACAGAAGGAAAAAAAGGGGAGCGCGAACGCAGACACACGGCAACACAGACACTCGGGGCACAGGCAGCGATGCAGGCAAAAGAGAAGGCAGAACAGGGGATCTGGATCTGGTGGCGCTGTGAGGACAGGGGAGCGACCTACCCTGGGGTCAAGGGTCGCTACTACTGCCTCGCAGCGGCCGCCATTTAAGGGGTAGCCGGGGAGGCGGGGTCAGCTGGGAGGCGGGAGGAGGGCGGGTAGGGCGAAAAAAGCGGCAAAAAAAGCGGCGGGAAAAAGGCTCCGAAAGCGAGGAGGCCTAGAAAAATGGCGAAGTGCCGAAAGGCGCAGAAAAACAGGAAAAACAAGGGGGAGACGGCGGGAGGGCAAGGGGGACGGCACTCAGAAGATGCAGGCACTCGGGGATACAGAAGAAAACCAGGGGAGCGCGATCACACAACACAGGCACTCGGGGATACAGAAGGAAAAAAGGGGAGTGCGATCACACAGCACAGGCACTCGGGGATACAGAAGGAAAAAAAGGGGAGCGCGAACGCAGACACACGGCAACACAGACACTCGGGGCACAGGCAGCGATGCAGGCAAAAGAGAAGGCAGAACAGGGGATCTGGATCTGGTGGCGCTGTGAGGACAGGGGAGCGACCTACCCTGGGGTCAAGGGTCGCTACTACTGCCTCGCAGCGGCCACCATTTAAGGGGTAGCCGGGGAGGCGGGGTCAGCTGGGAGACGGGAGGAGGGCGGGTAGGGCGAAAAAAGCGGCAAAAAAGCGGCGGGAAAAAGGCTCCGAAGGCGAGGAGGCCTAGAAAAATGGCAAAGTGCCGAAAGATGCAGAAAAACAGGAAAAACAAGGGGGACACGGCGGGAGGGCAAGGGGGACGGCACTCAGAAGATGCAGGCACTCGGGGATACAGAAGAAAACCAGGGGAGCGCGATCACACAACACAGGTACTCGGGGATACAGAAGGAAAAAAGGGGAGCGCGATCACACAGCACAGGCACTCGGGGATACAGAAGGAAAAAAAGGGGAGCGCGAACGCAGACACACGGCAACACAGACACTCGGGGCACAGGCAGCGATGCAGGTAAAAGAGAAGGCAGAACAGGGGATCTGGATCTGGTGGCGCTGTGAGGACAGGGGAGCGACCTACCCTGGGGTCAAGGGTCGCTACTACTGCCTCGCAGCGGCCACCATTTAAGGGGTAGCCGGGGAGGCGGGGTCAGCTGGGAGACGGGAGGAGGGCGGGTAGGGCGAAAAAAGCGGCAAAAAAAGCGGCGGGAAAAAGGCTCCGAAGGCGAGGAGGCCTAGAAAAATGGCAAAGTGCCGAAAGATGCAGAAAAACAGGAAAAACAAGGGGGACACGGCGGGAGGGCAAGGGGGACGGCACTCAGAAGATGCAGGCACTCGGGGATACAGAAGAAAACCAGGGGAGCGCGATCACACAACACAGGTACTCGGGGATACAGAAGGAAAAAAGGGGAGCGCGATCACACAGCACAGGCACTCGGGGATACAGAAGGAAAAAAAGGGGAGCGCGAACGCAGACACACGGCAACACAGACACTCGGGGCACAGGCAGCGATGCAGGCAAAAGAGAAGGCAGAACAGGGGATCTGGATCTGGTGGCGCTGTGAGGACAGGGGAGCGACCTACCCTGGGGTCAAGGGTCGCTACTACTGCCTCGCAGCGGCCCCCATTTAAGGGGTAGCCAGGGAGGCGGGGTCAGCTGGGAGGCGGGAGGAGGGCGGGTAGGGCGAAAAAAGCGGCAAAAAAAGCGGTGGGAAAAAGGCTCCGAAGGCGAGGAGGCCTAGAAAAATGGCAAAGTGCCGAAAGACGCAGAAAAACAGGAAAAACAAGGGGGACACGGCGGGAGGGCAAGGGGGACGGCACTCAGAAGATGCAGGCACTCGGGGATACAGAAGAAAACCAGGGGAGCGCGATCACACAACACAGGCACTCGGGGATACAGAAGGAAAAAAGGGGAGCGCGATCACACAGCACAGGCACTCGGGGATACAGAAGGAAAAAAAGGGGAGCGCGAACGCAGACACACGGCAACACAGACACTCGGGGCACAGGCAGTGATGCAGGCAAAAGAGAAGGCAGAACAGGGGATCTGGATCTGGTGGCGCTGTGAGGACAGGGGAGCGACCTACCCTGGGGTCAAGGGTCGCTACTACTGCCTCGCAGCGGCCGCCATATAAGGGGTAGCCAGGGAGGCGGGGTCAGCTGGGAGGCGGGAGGAGGGCGGGTAGGGCGAAAAAAGCGGCAAAAAAGCGGCGGGAAAAAGGCTCCGAAGGCGAGGAGGCCTAGAAAAATGGCGAAGTGCCGAAAGGCGCAGAAAAACAGGAAAAACAAGGGGGAGACGGCGGGAGGGCAAGGGGGACGGCACTCAGAAGATGCAGGCACTCGGGGATACAGAAGAAAACCAGGGGAGCGCGATTACACAACACAGGCACTCGGGGATACAGAAGGAAAAAAGGGGAGCGCGATCACACAGCACAGGCACTCGGGGATACAGAAGGAAAAAAAGGGGAGCGCGAACGCAGACACACGGCAACACAGACACTCGGGGCACAGGCAGCGATGCAGGCAAAAGAGAAGGCAGAACAGGGGATCTGGATCTGGTGGCGCTGTGAGGACAGGGGAGCGACCTACCCTGGGGTCAAGGGTCGCTACTACTGCCTCGCAGCGGCCGCCATTTAAGGGGTAGCCGGGGAGGTGGGGTCAGCTGGGAGGCGGGAGGAGGGCGGGTAGGGCGAAAAAAGCGGTAAAAAAAGCGGCGGGAAAAAGGCTCCGAAGGCGAGGAGGCCTAGAAAAATGGCGAAGTGCCGAAAGGCGGAGAAAAACAGGAAAAACAAGGGGGACACGGCGGGAGGGCAAGGGGGACGGCACTCAGAAGATGCAGGCACTCGGGGATACAGAAGAAAACCAGGGGAGCGCGATCACACAACACAGGCACTCGGGGATACAGAAGGAAAAAAGGGGAGCGCGATCACACAGCACAGGCACTCGGGGATACAGAAGGAAAAAAAGGGGAGCGCGAACGCAGACACACGGCAACACAGACACTCGGGGCACAGGCAGCGATGCAGGCAAAAGAGAAGGCAGAACAGGGGATCTGGATCTGGTGGCGCTGTGAGGACAGGGGAGCGACCTACTCCCTGCTGACCTGTATTTTACCCTCCAAATGACCTGCCCCTGGCTCCAAGGACCCCAAGATGCACAACTCCTGGGTGATCATTCTGCACTGCATCCTGCCTCCCTGGCCACTGCATTGACAAACCAGGTGTGTACTAGAGGTCTCTTACCCCTTGCAACCTCCACTCTTCAATGGACCCACCAGACTTACCTTGTGCGTGTCCACATTTATTTATACCGTCAGCACAACAAATGCTTAGCATTTCTTTGAGATAAGCCTAACTGCTCGCCCACACTACCATAAAAAATGGAGCATCAGGTGGTCTACTTTTTAACTCTGGATACCAAAGTGAAGTTGCTTGGACTCTCTGCACTGTGCACATCTTTTTCGCACACTATGTAGAGAGCCAACCTCCTACAGTGTGTGCCTGAGTCTCTGAGTGGGTGTGTGAGTGTGTGCATGGGTTTTGAGTGGATCTCTGAGTGTGCACATTACTATCTCAAAGAGGCTGTGATTGGGTTCACGAGTCCCTGAGTGGCTCTCTGAATGCTTGCATGAGTACCCCAATGAGTCTGTGAGTCCATGCATGAGTCTCTGAGTGGGCCTATGAGTATGCACATGAGAAACTTAGTGAGTCTGTGATTGGGTGCCTGAGACTCTGAGTGGGTTTGTGAGTGAGTGCGTGACTCTCTGAGTAGGTCTTTGAGTGGGTGCATGAGTCTCTGAATCTATGAGTGCATGCATGAGTCTCTGAATGAGCATATGAGTATGCACATGAGTACCTCAGTGGGTCTGTGATTGGGTGCTTGTTTGGGTTTGTGAGTGAGTGCATGTCTCTCTGAGTAGGTCTTTGAGTGGGTGCATGAGTATCTCAATCTATGAGTGCATGCATGAGTCTCTGAGTGGGTTTGTGATTGTGTGCATGAGTACCTTAGTGGACCTGTGAATGGGTGCATGAGTCTCTCAGTGGGTCAGTGAGTGAGGGCATGAGTCTCTCCATTTATAAGGGCATGCATGAATCTCTGAATGAGTGTGTGAGTGTGTGTATGAGTACTTCAGTGGGTGTGTGAGTGGGTGCATGAGTCTCTGAGTGGGTCTGTGAATGTGTGCATGAGTACATATGTGGGTCTGTGACTGTGTGCATGAGTCTCTGAGTTGGTCTGTGAGTGTGTGCATGAGTATCTCAGTGGGTGTATGAGTGGGTGCATGAGTCTCTGAGTGTGTCTGTGACTGAGTGCATGAGTCTCTGAATCTATGAGTGCATGCATGAGTCTCTGAGTGGGTCTACGAGTGGGTACATGAGTCTCTGAAACTATAAATGTGTGAATGAGTCTGTGTGTGGGTCTGTGAGTGTGTGGATAAATGCCTAGTGTGTGTGTGAGTGGATGCATGAGTCTCTGGGTGGGACTATAAGTGTGTGAATGGCTACCTCGCTGGGTCTGTGAGTGGATGCATGAGTTAATATAGTATATAAGTGAGTGCATGACTCTCTGAATGTGTCTGTGAGTGTCTGCATGAATACCTCAGTGGGTCTCTGAGAGCATACATGTGTCTCTAAGTAGATCTATGAGCGTGTTCATGAGTACCCCAGTGGGTCTGGGAGTTCATACATGAGTCTCTGAGTGGGTCTGTAAGGGATTGCATGAGTTCATCAGTGGGTCTGTCAATGGGTGCATAAGTCTCTGAGTGGGTTTGTGAGTGATTGCATGAGTACGTCAGTTGGTATATGAGTAACTCTCTGAGTGCTTGCATGATAATCTCAGTGGGTCTGTGTGTGTGTATATGAGTACCTAAATGTGTGTGTGTGTGAGGGGGTCTGTGAGGGGTGTATGATTCTCTGAATTTCTGAGTGTGTGAGTTACTGAGTGGGTCACTGAGTGGGTGTATGAGTACCTCTGTGGGTATGTGAGTGGGTGCCTGAGTGTCTGAGTGGCTCTCTCAATGTGAGTAGAAGAGTGTGTCTGTGAGCGTGTGAATGTCTTTTAAAAAAATGTTTTGCAATATTTGCTGTCGTGAATAATTCACAAATATCACACAGGGAAAGAGGAAACCTTTTCTTCAACACTTGTGCCCATACTGTGTCCAAGAAACACCCCTATATCCCACCCAACATGACCCCTTACACCAGTTTTCCTCAGTTTTTTTTAGCCCCCGGGAATCATTCCATAAATTAAAATGGTGGCCACAACATTCTGCTCAAGTTACGGTCAGCCAATCGCTGCACTTCTGGTGGTGTGCACATTCACGAGCTATCGCAAAGTATTCACACTTCTAGATATTATCTTCAAAACTACTGAATACATTTACACCAAATAACAAAAAGCAAAAGCTTCCTTTCTGCCACATTTGGTGCAATTCTATCCAACGGTTTGGGCTGCAGGCATCTCTAAATAGTCTATGGAAGTTAATATGGGAAACACACTTTTTTGATCCCCCCTCCTTTTTCTCAGCTCCTGCTTGATGGATCATCCCAAAACTTTCCATGCACAACAAGACCACACTTGAAATTTTGGAAATTTTCATGAAGAATCGTCAAACAACACCAAAGAAATAGCCATGTCAAAAAATGCTTTTTCTATGGAAACTAGGTCCTAACTATAACAACCTACTGGCAAACGTCAGTTCTGTGTCCTAAGGCCAACAAAACAATATCTTCAAAATATGAGGCAAGCAGGCACAAATTTTACAGATGACAGGTCTAAAACCTGTCTCCTACAGCTGAAAGTGGAGAAATATACCCAACCTCCTGGGAGTTCTCATCACTAAGGCAGAAGAACCTAGAGAGACCACCAGCATTGGCATGGTCTAACCCAGGTCTGCGTTCCAACTTAAAGTTCATACTCTATTCATACTCTGTAGGGAGATGGAATACCTGAGCAATTCTGGATTGTCGCCCCTCATTTGTATTAACCACCTGAGGGGCCTGTGGTCTGTCTGAATCTCAAACAGGTATGGTTTCAACTTCTTCAGTACCCAGACCACAGCAAAGGGTTAGCTTTCAATAGCACCACACCCGTGTTCCCAGGGAAGTAACCTCCGAGAGGTGAAAGCTACAGGTTGGTTTAGGTAGGGCCTCATCATTTAGCTGTGACTTTACTGTCCCTATGCCATGCTCTGAGGCATCAGTTTGAACAATGAATTCCCTGGAAAAGTCAGGGGCCTTGTGCACATTTTTGTGAACATGGCCTGCTTTAGGGAGTCAAATGCTTTTTACGGACCACATTTCTGGTCTGCTTCTTCAAAGTCACCTCTGTCAAAGGTGTAACAATTGTGCCATATCCCTTGACAAACCTTCTGTAGTACCCTGTGAGGCCTAGGAAGACTCTCAGCTCAGTTTTTTTTTTTCTTTCTCCCAAGTATACCACAGACCCCGCCCTATCTGCCATTTACTGGCCTACCTGTTGCAGTGCCTTAATGACTTGCTGCATGTGAAACAGGTGGTCCTTCCAGCTGTTACTGAAGATAGCTATGTCATCCAAGTAAGAAGCACAGAAGGCCTCCATACCAGTCAAGGCTTGGTTCACCAGCTGCTGGTACATGGCAGTGGCATTCTTGAGTCCGAGGGGCATTACTTTAAGTTGGTAGTAGTCCTCTGGAGTGGAGAAGGCTGTACTCTCCTTGGCTCCTTCACTTAGGGCAATCTGCCAGTATGCTGAAGTAAGATCAAAAGACCCAGGAGCAGGATAGTCCCTAATCTATCAATCAGCTCATCATTCCAGGGGATGGTATAAGCATAATTCGTAGTGACTGAATGTAACCCCCTATATTCTACATGGTACCTGAGTTCTGGTGTAGCAGCTGCTGAGGCTGCTTTTGGTACCATTACCACAGACTCAACCAGGGGCTACTGGATGGTTCAATTTCCAAAATCTTAGAACCCTCAACTTTGATGCTGTCCCTCACTTTGTAAGACAGCCTATGGATTTTGTTCTAGACAGTGGGGCTGTCTCCTGTGCAAATATCATGGGTACCCAGGTGGATAATCCCAGGAGTAAGGGAAAACAGAGAGGAGAGTTGTCACAGCAACTGGCGTCAATCTCTCTTCTGATCTGAAGTCAGGGTAAAGGAAAGGTTTACACCTTCGACTGACCCATCCTTCTCTTTCGATGCTGAGAGGTCAGGGAGAGGTTCACTCACATCTTCCTCCCCACCAACTGTTACCAACAGCTGAGTGACCTCAGACCTCTCAAAGTGTGGTTTGAGGCAGTTGATATGGAGCACCCTCTGGTGTGCTTGGGGTGTTCAGGAGCACCAGATAGGTGGCCTCTCCTTCCTCTCAACAATCTCATAGGACCCAGGGCAATTGTCTTGAAGGGCCCTGGGCTCCACGAAGTCTATCACCCTCACTTTCTACTTAGGCTAGAATTCCACAGGGGTAGCCGTTTGGCCCTACCACTGTTTCACTATTTCATTACCTCCTAGCTGGTCTCTAGATTTTCAGAAGCTTGTTCCCATCCCTCCATCACAAGACTGAGAGGTCCCCTTACAGGATGACCATACATAGGCTCAAGGGGGCTGAATCCAACCTCCTTCCATGGTACATCGCTGTGAGCAAAGAGTAGGCATTGTAAGAGGACATTTACTTACACTTCAGGGTCTCAGGCAGGCCCTTGATCAAGCGTTGTAGAGCCTTGTTTAATCTTTCAGCTTGGTTTATGGATGGTAGGGTGTGGACAGTGTATATGTATCGCTGCAATCTCTCAACATTGACTACATATAGGCAAACATGAACTTAGCACCCCTGTCAGACACCACTGGTTTGGGGAAACCCACTTGGATAAAAATCACCATTAAGGCCTGAGCCACTGAAGGTGCAGGTGCATTCTTCAGAGGAACAGCCTCTGGGTATCTTGTGGCATGATCTACCAGTACCCATATAAACCTGCAGCCAGATGCAATCTGGGGATCAATGGACCCTACAATGTTGATGCCCACCCTTTCAAAGGGGGTGCCAGTGACAGTTACAGGATTCAGGTAAGCTTTGAGCTTCTGCCCTGTCTTCTCACTGGCCTGGCAGGTCAAGCCGGTCCTACAGAATATATCTTTGAAAACTTTATCAGGGACCAGTGAAACTGCAGGACACACCTGGCAAAGGCCTTGTCCTGGCACAGATGTCCTGCCAAGGGTATCTCATGAGTCAGCTCCAGTAGAAAGGTCCTGTAGCACTGGCAGACCACATGGGCCCTTGTTGCCCCATGCACAGCTGCCTTAGGCTCACTATGCAGGAGATTATCCTCCCAGTAAATCAGGTTACTACCAGAGGCATCACTTGCTGCCTGGGCTTCGGCCTAGTGCCATGCCGCCAAGGCTGGGTAGTAGCTCTGTGCCTTGCAGAAGTGCTCCCTGGTGGGATGTGCTCCTACTTGCTATCCAGCAAGTTTAGGCAGGTCACTAAGGGAGGCTATGTCCTCTCCATTGGGCTCCAGGGAACCTCCACCTATGCTGGGAGATATTCAGGGGCTCGTTTCCCAAACCCCTTGCCCTTCCTTCATTTAGCAGCTCTCTAGACCAGGCCATCCATCCAAACTTCCTTGACTCCCTTCCTGGGCAGCCATGGACCTGGTGGTTACAAACACCCACTCAGGTAACCCCAAGCTTTTCAGGTGTGACCTGAGCACTACTTCCTTTCAAGTAGTGTGCCCAAGGTCATTTCCTAACAAATAATCTACAAGAATGTAGGGGTGACTGTAACTTTCAGACTTTCAGAAGACCTGAGGACCCACCCCCCCACTCAAATGGATCAAGGTTCAATGGATATTGACCCTCACAGTGGTCTGCTACTACAACCTGGTTGAATGTATTCGATAAAATCTGCTTTGGGGCCACCACCTGACTCCTTACCATAGTTATATGGGCACCTGAGTCCCACAGAGCCTAAACCCTTCCCTTTAACAAGCATCCACTGCCTATACCTTGCAGTATTGGAAGTCACATAGGGTAACCTCACTGAGGTGTCTCCTCCACTAGATGGGACAAACTCTTCCCGAGTACTACACTCACCTCCGGTGTCTTTTCTCCAGTGAGAGGCTGTGCCCTCTTGCCACACTGGGGATCCCCTTTGTAGTGCCCATACTCAAAGCACTGATAGCACTTAGGGTTATTTTTTTTACTTTTGTCTGGAAAGCTCTTTTTTTGGTGTCCAGGTTGGGAATGGGACCCTTTTCCTGTTAACTGTTTTGGTGGTCCGAGGAGAACTGCTTATTTTTATCTCCTTCCTCCTTCTTCTGCTGGTAAACCTGACCAGTCATTTGGGAGACCAACAGATGTCTTCTTGGACACTCTGATGCCGACCCCGATGTCCGCCTCAAAAGTGTTGACGCAGTTCTGGACAAGTTTCTAGTATGCGCTCCTTCAAAATTAAGTATAATCATCAACCTTGCTGCCCCTCACCCAGCCCTTCAGTGCCTTGCTAGCATAATCAAGGAAGTCCACCCATGTCTGTGAGGAGATCTTTTGACGGGCCCTGAACCTTTGTCTATACTTCTCAGGGGTCTGCCCAAATGTGTTGATTAAAATGGTTTAAAGGAGTGCACTCTGTTTGATCCTCTTCCTTCAGTTTTAGGAGTATGTCTCTCCCCACTGTGGGCATATATCTTCCTAATCCATCCACCCAGGGCTCCTCAGGAACTTTGTGCACCCTTAGAGCCCACTTCATAGGCAGAGAGCCATTTGTTATTGTCATCCCCACAACAAAACTTGTTACCAAGGGGCATATTTATACTCCGTTTGCGCCGAATTTGCGTTGTTTTTTTCGACGCAAATTTGACGCAAAACTAAATCCATATTTATACTTTGGCGTTAGACGCGTCTAGCGCCAAAGTTCATGGAGTTAGCGTCATTTTTTTGCGTGAACACCTTCCTTGCGTTAATGAGATGCAAGGTAGGCGTTCCCGTCTTAAAAAATGACTCCCAGGCATGTGCGTGGTATTTATACTCCCGGGCAAAAATCACGCCCGGGAGTGGGCGGGGCAAAAAACCCTGCATTTGCGCCTCTTTTTAACGCCTGGGTCAGGGCAGGCGTTAAGGGACCTGTGGGCTCAGAATGAGCCCAGAGGTGCCCTCCCCCGCCCCCAGGGACACCCCCTGCCACCCTTGCCCACCCCAGGAGGACGCCCAAGGATGGAGGGACCCATCCCAGGGAAGAAAAGGTAAGTTGTGGTAAGTATTTTTTGAATTTTTTTTTTGTGGCATAGGGGGGCCTGATTTGTGCCCCCCTACATGCCACTATGCCCAATGACCATGCCCAGGGGACAGAAGTCACCTGGGCATGGCCATTGGGCAAGGGGGCATGACTCCTGTCTTTGCTAAGACAGGAGTCATGTTAATGGCGTCTGGGCGCCTAAAAAAAATGGCGCAAATCGGGTTGAGACGATTTTTTTGCCTCAGCCTGACTTGCCCCATTTTGGGCTGCCCAAACGCCATTTTTCCCTACGCCGGCGCTGCCTGGTGTACGTCGTTTTTTTTCACGCACACCTGGCAGCGCCGGTCGGCTAACGCCGGCTAACGCCATTCAATAAATACGGCGCCCGCATGGCGCTTCAGAATGGCGTTAGCCGGCGCTAATTTTTTTGGCGCAAAACTGCGTTAGCGCAGTTTTGCGTCAAAAAGTATAAATATGGGCCCAAATCTTTTGGGTATAGCCCTTACCTTCCCCAGAGGACATTACAGGTGCAATGCCACCACTGCTGCTGGACTACACATGCATGGCCTCAACATCCAGCTGCCTGAAGCTTAGCACATGGGTCATTCTCTTTTCCTCCATGGCCAGCCTCTTTTCCACTAGTTTGTGCTCCGACTACAATTTTGCAAGCACCGGCTTCTGTTTTATCTCCTCCCTCCTGTCCTCTGGGGACAGATTCCTAGATGCCACACTGCTTCCTGCATGTGGATGGTCTTCCAGTCCTAGGAGGATGTTTCTCCCCTCCCCAAAGGTCACATGCCAAGTCTCTCAGGCAGGTCCTGTTCCAATTCCTCTTTCAATTCTGACCTCTCCTCCTCATTGTCTTTATGGGTCTGATGGGCTTCTGCCCATGCTCTTAAAGCCTTCTAGAGCTCTGATTTCTTGTTGCTTGCTTTGTTAACCAACCAAAATCCTGTGAGCTGGGTCACTGTGATGCTCTCTAGGTTGGCCAGCTCAAACTTCACCTTGGGAGGTGGGGTCACATACATAACAGACAAAAATTGAATAGGGAAAAAATTCAAATTGGTCTAGATGTTGGTAACAGTGTACACCAAGGCACTGAATGGCACTGCATTGACACAATTTCTATCCCACCACTTTCACCAATGTTAGAAATTGGGTTTCTGGTTGGCAGAGGTATACGGCAGAGGTATACGCCTTGACCATGCAAAAACCACAAACCTAGTCAGGGAATGTCAGATTCACACCATAAATTAACCTGTGCTCACCCTGTGGTAACTTGGGACAGAGCAGGCTGCCTTAACTTAAGAGGCAATGTGTAAAGTATTTGTGCAACCCATTAAACAAAAGTCCAATCAGTAGAAGTCGAGATATGAATTTTTAAAGAATAAACTTAGTTGCAGTGCTAAGAAACACAAACGGCCAACCGGGGCTATTTGATCACGCTAGACTGGGTCTAATCTGAAAATCGGGCCAACTGAGATGGGGTACAGTTCAGTTACAGGGACCAGTCTTGGTCGCTAAAACAGTACCTTGGTTCAGAGTTGTGTCAACGTTAAGAACGAGTTGCAAGGAGCAAAAATGGCAATGATCCCGAAGATTAGGCAATGCGTCTTGTAAAGTCAGAGATGCATCAGGAATGGGGGGTGATGCGTTGCACAGTTGGCAATGCAGTGTTTTCAATTCTCACAGCGATGGCGATGTGGTGTTCTCAGACTTCGCAGCATGGGCCGTTCATCAGCATAGATGGAAATGTGCTGCCTCCGATCAGTGCAGAACCATTTATTTTCTACTCATGGCAGTTGCAGCACTTTATACACACTTCAAAGGGCCCAGGACGGGAGTAGCACCACTTGGCAGGGCAAGACTTGCAGCAAGCAAAGCCCAGGTGCTGTTGCAGGATGATGAGAAGTCTTTGATGTCCCTATGACTTAGAAAAAGGGGCAAGCCAACATGCTCTTGGACTCATTCTGGGTTCAAGTGAGATCGGTCCAGTCCTTCCTCAGCAGGACAGATGGCAGCAGGTGGCAAGGTAGCACCGCAAAGCAGAAAAGCAGTTTTTCCAGTACAACAAACCAAAGTGGGATACCTTGTAGTAGCACAGCAGTCCTTTCTCCTAGGAGAATTTTTCATGGGTCCAGTAGTATACCTAGTTGGTAGAGTCAAGGGTCCAGTACTTATACCGACTTGAGCCTTTGAAGTGGGGGTGACTTCAAAGAAGGGTCTTTGAAGTGCAAAGAGGTCCTTTCTTTCTGCCCTAGCTCTAGACTCACTACAGGGGGATATGCAGCCCTTTTTGTGGGACAGGATACCGCCTATTCAGGTGTGTCAGATCCTCCCTCCTACTCTGCCCAGGCTGTCCCATTAGGATTCTGATGGCCCATCAGTCACACCTAAGCTCCCTTTGTATGTGGCTGTCTAGCAGGAATGCACAAAGTCCAGCTGTCACCCAGCCCAGACGTATATTGGAGATTATCATCATTATCTGCACTTTTAGGCCCAAATTTATACTCTGTTTGCGCAGGATTTGCGTCATTTCTTTTGACGCAAATCCAGCGAAAATCTAACTCCATATTTATACTTTGGTGCTAGACCCGTCTAGCACCAAATATGTGGAGTTAGAGTCATTTTGTTAACGTGTAAACCTACCTTGCGTCAATCGGATGCAAGGTAGGCCTTCCGGCCAAAAAATGACTCAAAGGCATTTGCGCCTTATTTATACTCCCGTGGAAAATTGATGCACTGGAGGAGGAGAGCCTTACACAATGGCTCTAAACCTGTTTAGGGTCATTTTTTAATGCCTGGGTCAGGGCAGGCGTTAGAGGTCCTTTGGGCTCATTTCCATTGTCTCTGACCATGGAAGCAGTCCACAGGTGCCCTTCCCTGCACCTAGGGACACTCGCTGACACCCTCGCCCACCCCTGGAAGACACCCATGGATGGGGGGACCCATCTACGCTAAGTACAGGTAAGTATAGGTAAGTATTATTTATTTTTTTAAGTGGCATAGGGGGGCCTAATTTGGGCCCCCCTACATGCCACTGTGATCAATGGCCATGCCCAGGCGACAGAAATCCCCTGGGCATGGCCATTGGGCAGGGGGACATGACTCCTGTCTTTGCTAAGACAGGAGCCATTTCCATGGGGGTTGTGTGTCAAACAATTACACAAGTCAGGTTAGAGTCAATATTTTTGACTGTAACCTGACGTGCACCATTCTTTGACGCACAACCCTCAGTCTTCCCTATGTCTCCGCTGCCCGGTTAACGTCAATTATTTTGACGCTAACCATACTGCAGTGCCGGCTACCATCATTCATTAAATATGATGCCCGGCTAGTGCATTGGAATGACGGTAGCCGGCGTTAAACTTTTTGACGCAAACCTGCGCTTATGCAGGTTTGTGTCAAAAAGTATAAATGTGGGACTGCAGGTTAAACTAGTATGTGGAGGTGCAAAGAGCAACCCCTACAAAAGCAAAGCACTCGAAAGGACTGGGTTAAAAGCCAAGTTTTTACCTGTTTACGAAAAAAAAAAAAAAAATCAGAAGCCCGAAGGGTAAAAGGTATGGAGTTCCAAAGCTTCAAGACATTGTACTGGAATGACCGGCCACCCCTCCTAATTCTATGTATGCAGAGAACAGCTACTCTGTGGGCATAGGAAGAGTGCAAGCATCTTGTTCAAAAATAGAGGGGGGTTACCGACGGGTGACAGATCTTAGGGCCGGTGAGCATAAGTGACCTTTGTGCAATGCAAAAAGATTTAAATTGAATCCTATGATCTACAAGAAGCCAATGAAGCATTTTTAGAGTGTGCCAGACCAACAGATGTCTAGGAATATTATGGAATAGACAGGTGGCAGAATTCTGCACCACCTGTAATTTCCTTATCGTTGATTTGGGGGCTCCAAGGTATAACGAGTTTCCATAGTCCAGCTGGGCAATGATATGCGCCTGTACCACTATTCTTTTTGATAAGGGAGTAAGAAATTGAACGACTTTCCTTAGAGTTCTTAACATCCCATAACAGGTAGCAGAGAGTTTGGTGGTTTCGGTGTCCATAGTTAGGTCCTTAAACAGCCACACCTCAGGCTTTTTAGAACAGGCTTGGGGGAAGGTACCCAGGACACTTGGCCATCCCAAATTTAGCAAAGATGGTGAAGTATTGCCCAAAACTAAAAGTTCAGTCTTCTCTCCATTCAGTTTTAAAGCTGAGTGGTTAATCCAATTGACCACCTCCATAATACATGGACCCAGGGTAGTAGAATAGACATCCTGCTTGTGACTAATAGAAAAGATCAGTTGTGTGTCATTAGCAGAAAATGTTATCAAAACCCCCAAAACCAACACAACCTCCAGCAAAGGGCACATATATATATTAAAAAAGTAAGGCTTAGTGAAGAACCTTGAGGGAGGCCACAATTAAGAGGAAAGGTGTCCAAGCTGTAGTCTCCCTAAAATATTTGAAATGTCCTATTGTTAAGAAGTGATCGGAATCAAAGAAGAGCTTGACTGGCCACACCCACACTTTGTTTTTTTCCCAAGAGAACCTCATGCTTGACCATATCAAAGGCCATGCTGAGGTCCAGGAGGACAATGGCACCTGCGCCCCCTTGATCCAGGAGCATTTTGGTCTCTTCAGCTGCCACCAAAAGGGCGGTTTCTGTGCCATGCCGGGGTCTAAAGCCTGTCTGGGTACGGTGAAGGATGTCATGCTTCTCAAGAAAGTCAGACAAGTGTTTATTAACATGGCTTTCTATATTTTACCTTGGGCCAAGCAGAAGTGAGATGGGCCTATAATTCCCTGGATCAAGCAAGTCCATGTTTGATTTTTTTAAGAGAGCTTCTACCATAGCATGTTTCCATTATAAAAAAAAAACGGGGGAGCTGAGTCTCGAGGGGATCCTGATTTAAGCTTGTTTACACTCATTTCCAACATCTCCGAGTAATTTCTGGGAAACATGTGAGAGTCGCATTGGGAATGAGGTGGACCCTATTGTGAACAGTTGCACAGGGATCAGGGTTAAAACCTTGGAGAGAGACATAGATCCCATCTATTTATTTCTTGAAAAAAAATGGCAATGTCATTACGGCCTGTTGAAGAAGCTTACAATGTTGAAGGGACAGAGGAGGGATTTAGGAGAACTTCTACCACCTAAATTATCTCTCTCGGCCCATTCAATGCTGTTTTTATTTTCTCACCATAATACGATGATTTTGCAACCAAACTTTCACCTTGATGCTTCCTAATAATGTCCCCATATTTAGCCTTGCTTCTCAAGGAATAGTCCTTCCTTCAACATCTCTCAGCTCCTATACATTGTTGCTTTAGAAGTCTAATCTTGGGGGTGTACCAAGGAGCTGCATGGTGTGTGGAGTTTCCTGATTTGCTTCATAATAGGGATAACTGAATCAAGTAATTGAGTAGCCCTTTGAGTAAAATTGGCATAAGCTATCGAACGGTCTACGTTAAAAACTGGTCTTGTATTACTAAGAGCAGAGCTTAAAGCATCAGTGTTAAGTCTGGATCATCTACGGTTTTCTAGTGGTGGATGGCCAGTAAAAGGGGGAGACTGTGAGAGGGCCATGTTAAAAGGAATTAAAAAATGATCTGACCAGATGACCAGGACTGAGTTTAGGGTTTCTAGTATGTCTTTGTTAACAAAGATTTGGTCAAGCAGGAGAACTTTTATATGCATTGGGCCAGACACAGTTAGAGAGAGGCCTATCACCAAGAGATCCTGCAAGAACATAGCCAGCTGCCAGTCTGAGGCATCATCAATATGAACATTTATATCTCCCAGAAGCATAAAGCTGGATTTTTGAGAGGCCAAATTGGCTGCCATCTCAGGGAGGGCATTTAAAAAATCTTTGCCTGGCCCTGTAGGGTGATAAATTAAAATACCTGAAAACGCATAAGTGAGAGTAAAGGAAACAGAGAAAAACACATTTTCATGACTTGGTCAAACATCTGCAGGAGATTATAAGAATAATAGCAACGCCTCTTCCTCTCTTAATAACTTGGTCCTTTCTACATATATAGTAATCTGTAGGCAACACCTGGGCAATGTCCTCTAGCAACCAAGTTTCAGTTAAAAAGATTACATCAGATTGCTTATGTGCCAAGAGGGAATAAATATCTAGTTTATGTGCTTGGAGGGACCTGCAATTAATTAAAAACAGCTTGAAATTATAATCATGCCTGGGTTTGGAGAGAGGATTGGTAGTTCCTAGGAGAGGCAGAAGGCAGAATTGGCCCGACATCTGTCCCTTCACTTGGTCAATAGAGTGTAAACAGCTTTCAAGAACAGATCCCTGTAGATCAAAGAGCTGGGAAGAGGAATAACATCTCTTATCTATGTTTATACAGGCAGAGTCCCTGGTCCACCCACTGTGCGAACCCCCTGCGCATCTGCATCCCAGCCGGCATTTTATAGGGAGGCAGGGCAAAAACAACTGGAGCGCTAACAAAAATGTCATCCCCTTGTGTCCCAACTTTCTGCTCCCCCCAAAAGGCTTAAACAGTTTGCAAACAGTTAAAATGCAACAGGTAAGATAGGCTGCTAAGAGCAGGAAAATGCAAACTTTCTAAAAGTGCCATTTTCAAAATTGTAACAATACATCTGACTTTACCACTACAATTTCATAGGTATTAAACATGACATATCTACTCCTTCTCAACTAGGAACACAGCTTATTAAATGTAATAAAGAATCCCAAATGCCACCCTTAGAGAGGGGTAGGTCCTACAGTAGTGAAAAATGGGAGTGTTTAAATACCAGGACATGTAAAACTTAAACGTATGTGACTGTCTTTTAATTACATAATGCTCTGCCCTATTGGCTACCTAGGGCCTGTCTTAGGGGTGACTTATATGTAGTAAAATGGGTGTTTAAGACTTGCTAAGAGGTTTTAAATGCCATGTTGACATGGCAGTGTAAACTGCACATACATACTTTGCAATGGCAGGCCTGTGACATGTTTAAGGGCTACTGGAGTGGGTGGCACAAGCAGTGCTACAGACCCACTAGCAGTATTTAACTTACAGGCCCTGAGCACTGTACCAGGGACTTATAAGTGAATTAAGTACACCAACTGTGGGTGTACCAAACAAACCATGTTTGAGGGGAGAGAGTCCATGCACTTTAGCACTGGACAGCTGAGGGAAAGTACTCAGAGCTCAACAAAAATAAATCAGCAAGTAAGTAGGCAAACATTTTGGGTGAGACTCTAAGGCTGACATAGTTAATTAGATATATTTTTGTATTTTCCTACACTTTTTAATGAAGTTTATTGATTTTCACATCAACTAAATCAATCTACATGGAGAAGACAGCTGTGGAACATTATTAGGAGCTTGATGCCACTGTGTTGTGGGGTTGCGGACACAACGACGTGAGCTGGATATATATCTATATATATATATATATATATATATATATATATATATGTATATGAATGAGGGGTGGAGTGTAACCAGACGAGCAGCTGGTGCGAATATTTAAAGTCCAAAATGTCCATAAATCACTCACTCAGGCGTTGAACCAAATCACAAAAACTTTAATCACCTTCATGACGCGTTTCGGCCGAACAACGGCCTTGATCACACAATCAGTGTGTTGTACACCAGACACTTTAAATCAACTTCATAGTACATTAAACAGTAAAAAAGGACTTGATACATGCAGCACCCCAAAAGTAACTAGCATACAATACAATTTAAATATATAAGTTGTAAATTAAGTATGCAAATATTTTAAAGTTTATCAGCAGTAAGAAAAGCACAAATGGGGCACATTGGCCTGTTTTTTAAATTCTGGAGCGCAAAGGAAGCAAAGATTTTAATAAGATAAAAATAGAACTGACTCTTTTCTTGCAATAAGTGTAAATTATACATACATGCTGAAAACCGATATCCACAAGTTATTTTTTGTGCTTCATACATGTTAAGCAGTGAAATTGGATGTCTGATGCATATTTAGTGGCGCTGGCTCTTCCGTCAGCCTGGTGGTCCTCGAGCCCAGCTTGCAATACCAACACTATGAAGCTCAGAAAGCCATAACAGCAAGCAATGCCAGAGGTACCTACTGTGTCTCCATGCATTATATTACCCCCAGTTACTACACAATATATTGACTTTCCCAATAAACTAGTCATAACACTTTTATGGATTTTCAGTCATTTGTATTGGACAACTGCTGCACAGCACATACCTTTCACCTCAGACACTGCTCACGCGGCACACTCACCTACCGTTTCCTCTACACAGCCACCCTGACATTGCATCATGAGTCAGAAACTGCTCACCCACCAATCACACACTGCGGACTCTGCACTCACACACCATTGACACACCTCTCACCCAGCACTAACATTCCTCTCACCTTCTACCCACACTCCACACACTGAACTCACACCCATCCTGCACTTATACTATTGACATACCGCTCACCCTATACTCACACAACTCTTACCTTGTACAGGGTAACATCTCTCCCCTTGCACAATTCTCATTCTGCACTGAACACACATCAATCACCATTGCATTGAGGCACTTTCACCCTGCCCTCGGGCACTTATCAATCTTCATTCATGCCCCACTCACCCTGCACCGAGAGCACTCATAAACTGCTCCCACATCTCTTAACCTATTATTAATCCCAGAGGCAAAACCTAATGCATTTACGAATGCTTTTTTATTTTATGTGAGCCTCCACATTCCTGCTGTCTGCGTCAAAATACCTGTCTATTCAAAACTGACATTATAAATTATTTTGGGATTTCAAGCCTGTGGTAAGCATTGACATATGAATTCTGAGAATTTGCTGTTGTATTCAGATCTTCTGAATCAATTTTGGATCTTTAGAGTTTATTTCTCTTCATGCCAACATGGCATAAATCTAGGGATTGCCCGATCAAAAGAGGTATGGCAAATATACTGACAGGAAAATCGAATTTTGGCCCTTTGTGTGGCTGTTCAGTTGCTAATGGAGAGAAATTATGAAAATAATCGCCTGGTCGGTGAACCAGGATGAAGATGATATATTAATCTTGCTGGTTACTTTTGCCTATGCATTCATAATAAATAAAACTGAGATATTTATTTTATAAAGGCTTTAACCCAGCTTAAAAATAGTGCTATAATGCCATTCTCTGCTTTTTCCTAAATTATCATCCCAACAATCACTGCTCATAGAAGTGGTGGCTGGCTCGTATTTATGATGGGGGAGGGAGCAGGGAGGGGTACAGTACTATTAAAATAAAGAAAAGGCACTTACCTTAGGAGGATCTCTTCTCTTGTCATCTCTTGGCTCCAAAACACGACGGGACCCAGGAAACTGCATTAGCCTATCCTGGTGCTGCTTTCATGGTGGTAACCAACATGACAGAAGTGTCAGGATTGGTGGAAGCAACCCCTCTCAGTGCTCATAACAGCTCTGGAGGCCTGTGCTCTCTCTAACCCAGCTGTCTTAAGACAGTTGGATTAGAGAAGGTTAAAGTGCGCATGTCAGTCCGGCCGTTGCAAGACCCCATAGGGACATGAGCACCTTAAACAAATACAAGGCTCCCTGTTGCCAATCCACAGCAATTGCCCTGCCCCAACTTGACACTCGGTTCAGGACAGGGTGCTGAAAAATAAACTGATAATAAAGATTACCATTTCATTTTTCCATTCGGGGGCATTTTTTTAGTGGGGCGACATCCTTCCTCTCTTGCAGAGAGGCCGGCCGTGGCTCGCAAGCTGTGCAAACGGTATCAGAGTCTATCAGCAAATCAGCTCAAGCTCAAAATTGTCAGTTGCATAGCACAATATACTGTAAAATGAGAATCATGAGTGGTCTGGCTTGGAAGTTTGTTGCGTTGTCTGCCCTGGAAGAGCACTTTGTTGTCTGCCCTGGCAGTGTGTCCGACTTGTTTGCCCCAGCCAGGGTTTTGTAATGTATGTCCACCATCAAAGTGGCATGGGGCCTGTAGATGCCCGTTGTGTGGTTTGAGTTATTGGCATTTCATGTGTCATCCAGTGCTCTATAATTTCAAGCATTCCCGTAAATACCAAAAATTGCATGTTGTTTTGGATAGAAGATTTTTTATGGTGATGACAGATGTGCCAGGTTATTAAGGAATATTCTGATGGTCTCATACAGTTAGCTAAACAGTCTAACATGAACGATCAAAGGCAAGTGCTAGACACAAGGTGTGAATGGCATAAACCAGAAAGAAAGCAAGTTTAATCTGCACTTTTTTCAGCTCTGTGAATGGTGTATTCCAAAGCAGCGATTACACATGCGTTCATTCAGCACAATATCAATTTTGAGATGGACGTTTGGGGCCAGATTGAGTAAAAAGTGGTGCAGCGCTGTACTGTGCCATAAGTAGCAGTACTGTGCTGCGTCACTTTAGAAATGCAGGGATGCGCCGTGTTAGACCTGGCAGCCCAAGAGTGGTCACCCCCAACTTTTTGCCTGCCTCTCTCCACATTTTGATGATGTTTTTGCTGGTTTCAGGACCCTGTGCACTTTACCACTGCTCATCAGTGCTAAAGTGCATATGCTCTCTCCCTTTAAACATGATGATATTGGCTCATGCCCAATTGATATATTTAATTTATTTGTAAGTCACTAGTCAAGTGCACTTCATGTGCCCAGGGCCTGTAAATTAAATGCTACTAGCGGGCCTGCAGCACTGATTGTGCTACCCACATGAGTAGCCCCTTAACCATGTCTCAGGCCTGCCATTGCAAGGCATGTGTGTGCAGTTTCATTGCCACATCTACTTGGCATTTAAAAGTACTTGCCAGGCCTTGAACTCCCCTTTTTCTACATATAAGTCACCCCTAAGGTAGCCCTAGGTACCCCATAGGGCAGGGTGCTGTGTAGGTAAAAGATGGGACGTATACCTGCGTGTTTTGTATGCCCTGGTAGTGGAAAACTTCTAAATTAGTTTTCCACAGCTGTGAGGCCTGCTCCTTTCATAGGCTAACCTTAATCTACGCTCATAAACTGTTTGAGTGGTAGATTCTGATTAGAAAGGGGTAAACAGGTCATATTTAGTATGGCCAGAATGGTAATACAAAATCCTGCTGACTGCTGAGGTTGGATTTTATATTACTGTTTTAGAAATGCTACTTTTAGAAAGTGAGCATTTTTCTGCACTTAAATTTTTCTGTGCCTACAAGCCTGTCTCCAGTCCACGTCTGGGCTGTGCTGGTTGACAGCTCCCTTATGCATTTCACACAGACAACCACAAACACAGGATGCTCATCACACTTGCTCACATCTGCATACTGAATGGGTCTTCCTGGGCTGGAAGGGTGGAGGGCCTTACACTTACATTTCAGAGGACAGTGGCCTGCCCTCACACATAGGTCTGCCAATACCCCTACTGGGACCCTGTCAGACAGGGTTGTACTGAAAATGGACCTTGTCCACTTCAAAACCACTCTTTGAAATCTCCCCCACTTCAAAGGCATTTTGGGGTATATAAACTGGGTCCCTGACCCTACCAAACTAGACACTTCTTGGGAAAGAAACTCTGCACCAGAACCTGCATCCTGCCAAGAGAAGCTGCCTGGCTGCCCAAATGACTCACCTGGACAGCTTTGCTGTAAAGGACTGCTGCCTTGCTGTTGCCCTGCTGACATGCTGGCCTCTGGCTCTGCTGAGAAGTGCACTCCAAGGGCTTGGCTTGAGCTTGCCTCCTGTTTCCTGAAGTCTAAGGGCCAAAAAGACTTCATCTCTGCAAAGAAACTCCTTGTGCTGTGAAAATCGACACACAGCCAGCCAGAATCGATGCACAGCCTGTCCAGCGGTGAGAAAATCACTGCATCACTGAATTGAAATGACGCAGCCCAGCTCCCCAAGTGGAGATCGACGCAGCGCTAACGTTGCAATCGGAACTTCGATGCACAGCCGACCAGATCGACACATCGCTGAGCTGGAACGACACAGCCCGACTTCCTGCAAGACGAATTGACGCAGCGCCAGCCGTGCAGCTGAAATTCCACTGCATCACCCACTGGATCACTGCACCAGCTGTGACTTTGACCTGCACGCCCAGGAATTCCATTCATCATCCTTGGGTGTCAAAAGACCCCACATTGCAAAGAGGACCCAAGCCTGCGCGTTGGAATTTGACGCAAAGCCCTTGCCATGTGGAAAAGAATCGACGTATTGTCTGTGGGTGCACGGAAATCCGACGCACACCTACCTTTTTCCACGGGTCTCCTCCTCTGTGGTCCTCGTGCATGTAATTTTGGCGCAAACCAGGTACTTTGTGCTTGCAAGAGACAATTTTTGCTTTTAAGAACTAAAGACTCTTTTTATCACTGCAAAAGTAATATTTCAACTTCTGATTATCAAAACTTGATCGTTTTGACTTTCATTTAATCAGAATATTATCCCATATTTTTCAAAACATGTGTGGTCCCTTTTTGTGGTGTTCTCTCTGTGTTATTGCATGATTTATTGCACAAATACTTTACACATTGCCTTCTAAGTTAAGCCTGACTGCTCAGTGCCAAGCTACCAGAGGGTGGGCACAAATATGAATTGAGTTGAATCAGAAAGGGTGAACAGAACTTTTAGGAAAAGGATTTCACCTCAGTCAAACTACTCAAATTAATGACACTATAACAACCAAGCATACTAATATGTGTACAGCTATCGCACACCCATCAATATTCTAATTAAAGTATCGCTCCCCTTCTTAGCAAGATGCTAATTCGTTCTTATAATTCATATGTTGATGGTAGACTTCTCTCATGCAGCATAGTAAATTCCAAGTGACGAAATTGAGAAGCCTGTGATATTTGTTCACAATATTACACTTGAGAACTGTTAGAATTAATGAGCAGTCTGCACAAAATATATCAAAACTTGATAACACCACAGCTGAGATTTACAGAGAAAAGCAAAATGGGTATATAATATCAGCCGAGTAAATGCAACACTTGTCAGAGGAATATTATTACTTTGTCAAAATGGAGTACAAATTATTATTAAACAGATTGAGAAGTAAAGGGGTCTGGGTCATTACCAAATAACTGCGTCAGGGACTCTTATTTTATTGGCTAAGTTTCCACTGAGGTCATACCGAAAACTGGCTACAAAAGCTGGATGTAAAATTTGTATTAATTCAACCACTCCTAACCTAATGCCAAATTCACTCATGGCATGCATTAGTCATACCTCGTCGCCCTCAGTAAAGGCAAGCTTGAGGCAGAGAAAATGATGTTTTTTTTTTTTTTAAACTGGATATACTTTGTAATGACAGTCTGGAGGTGGAAGACCGTCTCAATAGCACTCTGTTCTTAATGAAATCTTCCTGAGCAGGAGACAACACCTTGACAGTGGACAACCAAGCTTTGAGCCTACCAAAAAACAAAATCCCAAACCACCTTCTCCCTACAGTATAAGAGGCTTATGGTAATTCCGTAGATTAGCATATGTACTTTTTCATAAATTGAAACAGTTTTATCAGGCTTCCATAACCCCAAAATGAACCAAACAATAAATGGGGTGATGCAAATGAGGGCCCTGGGCTTTCTCGAATCGCTCCAGAAATTCCCCTTTCTAAGGAAAAACTGTATGGGCTGCTTGCCTGTAATACTGATTTTGAGTGTAAAGGCCCCGATTCCTGTAATGGTACAATAGAGCAATAATTTCAGTATATGTACTCCTCAATTGGGTTCAATTACACTCTATTGATGCACAAAAGATCAATATGCGAACATATCGAAAATTACATTTTGTTAACAAATATATTGCCTTCATCTATCACAAAATATCAACAACACAAATGTCGCTGTTAACAACATTGTTTTTTACTAATATTGAAAACAAAAATATCGGAATAATTGTTATATTTAAATGAACATATAATAGTAAAAAATATTCCCTCAAATAGTAGTGTTGGAATAATTATAATATTATTAATAACCATGACAACAACTAGTTTACACATTAAACAGACAATTAAAATAAACATTAAACCACTAATACACATTTTAACACTAGAAAATACATAATATATCACCAAAATATATATTAATAACCCCAAATAAAAATATAACCCAACAAATACCAACATGGGATAATAAATATTTACATACACTACAAATATTTATACAACAATCTAAACATTAATACATTATATACATATATATATATATATCCAAACCAAGCAGCTTCAATACAGAGCCAGGGGCACTCTTGGATTCCACTTCCTCACCCCAGCATGACGCGTTTCGGCGAAGTGCCTTCTTCAGATGCTGGTAATTACAGGACACAAGCCCACTAGCGTTTAAATACGTTCTGACTCCTCCTTCAGTTCATTCATGATTACAAACAGACTTCAGTTCCCATAATGCACCAAGCTAGATATGCTACCACTCTGATTTTTTTAATTGTTTTTAAACAGTCTCAATCAAATTTTCTCTATGTGGATTGTAATACCAAGAACATTTTGGTTTTGGGCACTTAGCTGTACTGTAGTGGCACGTGGTAAAGGTGGACAATTATTTTTTAAAGATGTTGCTAAGAGTTCCATCTAGCACTCCATCCCTGCCAATCTGAATGGATTTAAATCTCCTTCCATTTAGCCAGATTGCGGCCCTAAGGCCACTGTTGTTTTGGATCCGACTCTGGTCATTAGACTCTCTCATCCCATACAGATCCGGGTTGATCAACCTGGTGAGCACCAACTCTTTTACAAAAATCAAGTGGTGCTCTTATGTAGAGTGGACCTTTTCTTGTCTTAGCCTGGGGAACTATTGGAAGGACCCTTTTTCTATTCCAAAAAATGCTATCCAGATATTAAAGGATGCATTTTGGCTTAATGCCCAAACCTCGCATTCGGCAGAAGTTTCCTCTTCTACTATGACTTGCAGTTTTTTACAAATTAAATGCCACTACGAGTTTGAGCACTTTATGGACACATTACTTTCTCCACTTGCACGTGCTCTGTATATCAGATTTAGAATAGGGTCCCTTCCATTGTGCACCCTAACTTATAAATGGTCTAATACAACCAATAAGTCCAAGACATGACCAATGGGGTGTGAGAATGAAGAATCTTTGATCCACGTCCTCTTTCAATGCCCTGCATATTCCAAGCAGAGGGCTCTTTGGATCATCCCTTTATGCAAATGTATGGGCCTCAGGAATTGTTCACCAGCCTTGAGTATATTCAAATCGGACCCACCTGTGCTACTGGTGTGCTCTGTGGCAAAATTCCTTGAATCTATTTGGCATTTTAGACTTGGAATCCTAAAAGCATACATTCAGCCATATACATTAGCAACAGGCAATGCAGTCTTATAGTTGTGTAAAATAACGCACGGCTAGCACTATATCCTAGACAATGCACAACTATTATCATATGCCTTAACCTTATTTGTATATTTACGTAAACTTTCAGGCACGTCATTTTGTTTTTAAAATTCTAGGATTTTAGAGTATTATCTTACATTTTAATGTTTTTATGTTTTATTTTTACCTTCTTAAATGTTTTGTATTGTGCTTTTATGGTACATTTTTATCGAAATAAAGGGGATGATGATGATGATGAACTGTGTGTTTGCCATTTTGGATGGTTCCACTATAGATAACTGTAATATTTAGGGCACGGTATTTGCCACACTCTATATTACCGCTCACGACACTTGCCAATCTACCGGAAGTGTTGAAACAAATTCAAGATGAATACGGGCCGCCCTGGCCCTTGACTTGGGGATGCAACTAATGGGCAATTTTACCACAGTATCCACAATTATATTAAGTAACCTTAAAGGGGAAGCAGTTGCGCTAGCGCTGCGCATGCGGCTCCGGGATGTTCCATCTCCAGGATCAAGCATGTGAGTTATCAAAGATTATCGCAGAGACCTACTCTAGCATTGATCGAGATAGTTTGGGGCCAGAGATACAAAACCAGGAGTGCAGGGTAAATCTAATAAAGATTCTACCAAGCAAGCTTCTGAGGGTACTAAGAAATACTGGGATAAAAAACAACAAACACTTAAAAAAGTAAGGGGAGAATCTCCGCAACGGAGTCCCCAAAGAATAGATATTATCTCAGAAATAGAGATAATATAAAAACGCCTGACAGCTATCAATATACTGAAACACGCCAATCTTGTTACTTTCAGGACTCACCAGAAAAACACGGTGAGAGAGGTGGGCGGTCAGAGCGAAGAACTGAGTATGTAAACCGAGACTGGAATCGCAACACTCAACAGAAGTTTCTGTTAAAAAAGAAGAGAAACGTCCTCTACAAAAACCCCAATTCAAAAAGAAAAAGGTGCCAGCAGTTGTAGTCCAACATGCCACTCAAGAAGAGGGCTCTATTGAAGAACAAGAAGTGGGCATTAGGGCTATTAGACAGTGCAACAGAGGTCGAAATAGTTCGCCGAAATGTTGCAGAGCATTTGAAGGTGAAAGTAACTGATGACTTCCTTCGAGTAGAGACTGCAACATGCGTGTCTCCATGCCTGATAGGGTGTACAAAGTAATGTTACAGTTAGAAGGAGACATAGAGCGCACAAACAACGCAATCTTTTGGGACCACATCATAAACATATATGATATTCTGCTGGCTGAAAGGTATTGGCCACCTGAATTTATCCGTACTTGCCCATATGGGAAAGATGTTATCAAACCTTCTTTCTCGCCTCTTGTTCCCGATGAGCTTGCAGAATCTTTCGACATCGACTGGGCATTGGCGCAGGCACCCGTGTTATATCGCAACCACGAAGGGGGGAATAAATATCATGTAATTCCTATTAAAAATCAAGCCCAACCACAACCCCAATATCCAATAAAACACAATGCAAAAGCACACTTGAGGAAAATCCTCACACAGCTGGAGTACCAGGGTCCAATCGAACCCTGTGTCTCACCAATGAATGATCTCTCATTTCCAGTAGCTAAAGCAGACCATTTGTACAGAATAGTCTTCGACTGCAGATGTTTAAACAGTCATACACGGACATACGCTATACAAAACTCACATAGCACAGCACTCATGAACAATATAGTGTGTAAAAAATACAAAACAACACTGGATATTTCCAATGTTTTTTTCTGCGAACTTTCCAAGTTTCAGCGCACTAGGCTCCCAGGAAAAAATCTGCTGTTTACCCCATGGGTATGAGAACAGTCCAGAACTGTTCGCGGCTCATGGGACTTCAATATTGCAGGACATTGACCCTGAAGGATTGTCCTAGGTAGATGATATGTATCTCATGGATGATTAATTACTGCAACATCTAAAACTGGAAGCCTGCATTGTTGTGAGATTTGCTGAGTTCAGCTCCAAATTCAATTAAAACAAAACAAAAATAGCCTTCCTTAGCATCCTGTTTCTGGGATTTGAGCTATCAAGTGAAGGAAAGAGCCTAGTGCCACAATTCTTGGAAAAATGCGCACAGTTACAACCTCCAAATACAATTAAAAAACTCCAATCTCTATTGGGCTTCCTAACTTTTGGCAGAAGTCACAATCCAGATTACGCATCAAGCATAAAACCATGATATGACTTAATACGTCCTGACTTTTCCAGTAAATTTTGGACAGTCAAACACACTCGCATTCTCAGAGCTTTGCAAACAGACATGCTTGCAGCACAACACCTACACACAAGGGACAGTAAAAAACATCTGATCATCAGAGTAATTGCTGATGCCATTGGTTTCACCTATGTAACTTTCAATGAGGGTGAGACAGCCCTGACTGCATACAAATCACATTTGTATTCAGCAGCAGAACAACGCTTTGCTCCCGCTGAGAAAATTCTCACAGCTTTTCAGATGGCTGTCATTAAAGAAATACCACTAGCCCAGGGCAAACACATTATTGTTGTCTCCCAAGTTCCAGTCCTTGAGGCTGTTATCAAAGCCAGCGTTCCAAACGCTAAAGCATTACATCCACATTTGATTCAATGGGCAACGTCTTTGACAGCCACTGATGTTGACTACATTTTTTACCCAAAATTACAAACCCAAGAATTTTTGCAATATGAACTATAATACCCGGTTCCAGCAAATACATTGCCTATTGATCAATATCAAAGAGTCATGTACACCGATGGCTCCGCACAATCTGCAATTGGCACAAAACGTCAATACTCTGCTGCTTGCATGGACGTAAGTGGCTATATGGAGGATAATACATTTTCCCCAACATACATACATACACGCAAACACTCGGAGAGTGCACAGCACAACTAGCAGAGCTAAAGGCTCTGGTCATGGCACTGGAACATACTGATCCTGCACAGCTAACACTGATTGTTTGTGATTTGTACTATTGTGTCCAGTCCTTCAATGAATGCCTGTATTACTGGTGTCTGAATGGGTTCAGAGATTCCAAAGACAACACCATTAAACACAGACTTCTGTGGGGGTAAAGTAGTAGATCTGAAGGAAACGCTACTGAACGTCTATGTTGTACATAATTTTGGACACCAGTGCGCTGTAATACACATTGCTGGAAATACCCTGGCTGATGAAGCAGCCAAATCAGCAGTAGCTAAGGCTGCTGTTGCTGCAGTAACCCGTTCTGGAACGAAACCGGACGATGACATATGGGCTGTCGTGAAAGCCACGGCTGAAGGCACGCCCTATCCAAAAGCATTTCCTGCTAAATATTCGTACAGAATGGGAGACTGCCTTGAAGCTGAGGTAAAAATACAAGATGTGGGGGGGTTCGAGTAATTACCAACAAAGATATAAGATCAAAGTTAATTAAAGCAGCACATGAGGGGTAGCATCTGCCAATGCTGGTGTGGCGGCTACAGCAGCATTATTGGAAGCACGTTGTTGGTGGCCAGGTCTATACAAAAAGGCCAAGCAGGGTGTCCTTTGTTGTGACATCTGCCAACAAATTAAGGGTTCCACTGTCAAACGCCCACCGCAGACACCCCTCCTAATTTCCAACAAACCATTACAATGTGTGTACTTGGACCATTGTGGTCCCCTAACACTGGACAATGCATACAGATACATTTTAATCGCTGTTGACTCTTGCTCCAGATTTCTATGGGTGTGGCCACAAAACTCGGCTGAGGCTCGGACTGTTATTAAAGTTTTACGAGTCTTTATCGGTACATCTGCAGTTGTGGCTTTCCACTCGGACCAGGGCCCTGCTTTCACCTCAAGGGCATTCAGGGATGCCATGGCTTTGTTAGGGGTCCAACTCCATTATTGGTCTCCATTTCATCCTGGTAGTGCTCCCGGTCCTTAGTAAGTAAACTTACAAGGGGACGCGTATAGGTCGATGAACCTTTTGAATCGCATGGAGTATCCTAGTCATGCAGTGACCACCGAAACTGTAGCTAACATCAATTATAAAGGAATATTCTAGGAAACCCAACTATAAGCCATAATACTCACAAATAACCACTACTCAGGAAAAGGGTTAACAATTTTTAATCCCTATTGCTTACAATATTAAGTCATCTGTTAGTTCAATCTTTATTCAAATCAATTCTTTATGAATTCATCAGGTAAAAGACATTGGTGGTCATTACAACCTCGGCGGTCTTTTAAGAAGACTACTGAGGGACCGCCGTGCGGAAGACCGCCAGTAGTAGCGGTTTGCCGCTCTGCGTATTATGACCGTAGGCTGCCCTCCGTCGTTTGTCCGACGGAGAGCCGCCAACAGCCATACTTGCGGGCAGCGGGGAAGTGGAGGTTGCTCCACCTCCACCGCCATGCCAACAGAACACCGCTGAGCTAATCACGTCCTGTGATTCTGCGCGGCGGTGTTCTTTTGGCGGTGTGGTGTTGGCGGAGCAGCCCCCATGGCTCCCGTCCCCTCCCGAAGGATCGATGGAACAGGTAAGTCGATCGTCCGTTAGGGGTGGGGGGTGTTGTGTGGGTGCATGGGGGTGTGCGTCTGTGTATGTAGGGGGGTGTGTGAGTGCGTGTATGCTTGCGGGGGTGTTGCGTGTTTTGGAAATGTGTGTGTGTCTGTCTGTATGTATGTCTGTATGGATGTGTGCGTGAATGTGTGAATGTGGGTGTACGTGTCTGAGTGTGTGGATGTTGGCATGTATGTCGGTATGTGTGCATGTATGTGTGTTGGTGGTGCCTGCGTGCGTGTCGGGTGTGTATGTGTAAGGTAATGTCGGGGGTCGGGGTGGGGAGGGGGGCCCTGCCACCTTTGGGGGGTGGCAGGGGCGGTGGGGGGTGTAGGGGAGGGAGTCGGGTGGGGGGTGGGTTGAGATCCCTATCAGTGCCAGGGAAGGAATTCCCTGGCACTGATAGTGCTTACCGCCATTGACTTCATGGCGGTTCCTACCGCTGGAAATCCACGGTGGTAAGCCAGGTCACAATACAGGCGGCGGTATTGTGACGGCCGCCGGGCTGGAGACCCAGGTCTCAAGCCCAGCGGGCGGAACGGAGAAGCGGCAGATAACCATGGCAGTAAGCGCCATGGTCATAATACTAAAAAAAAGACCCCCAGCCTGTTGGCGGTCTTACCGCCGCTTTAACACTATCCGCCAGGGTTGTAATGACCCCCATTATCTCTCAAAGAAAACATATGCGCCAAAGCAACACCATAAGCTATGAATATCAGCATTAATAGTGTAATTCAGCTATTAGGTTTGTCAGTAATCTGTCACCGTTAACGTCACCCCTAACAGCCTACCTAACCAAGATTAGCATTAGCATGTGGGTATTCATGTGGAAACAATTTAGAGAAAACATTAATTTGGAAAAAATCTACCTAAGTGTGAATCTCTATGAACAGTGCAGTTGGTACCTAGAAGAAAAGGTACAAAATTGTCAGTCACATTTTCATAGCTACCTATCCAGGATGGATCAGCAACAAGTCAGTCTTCATCTTCATGTCATCAAATGGTCAGCTACGGATCAGGCTCACAGAGTATGAGCCCAGCACTGTGGACAGCGTCTCCTGACATCATCAATCTCTTCCCAGATTTGCCTAAAATTCGGAAGTCTTAGCCCTAGGTCATGACTTTTTATTAGGATCTTCCAGTCCATCCCACTAATTGCAAATTGTTCATCCGGTCAATAGATATGACTCTAACCTGTAATTTTTATTTACCAAATCTTTTAAATTGCTTATAATTAAATTTACAGAAAGCTGATTGGTTCTTCTTGCGATGAGGACATCATCCGGCTCTTCAGGTATCAAAATTGTTGCATACGGTTCTCCAGTCAGTGCATCTATTGTTCAAGTCTTGGGAAAGTACATTTAGCTTACACTACACATAATTGTATCAAATTGTCTTAATCATCTCCTATCCGTTGGTACATTGCAGAATGTTCTAGCTAAGCAACTTGAACTCTGAGTGGTTTAAGGTCTCTGTCCCCGGTTTCCAGTCCTTTGGAAGGCGTTCGACTTCTCCATGTTCAGAGCGAGCGAGGCCAGTGAAACTAGGCCTCTGGTACAGATAACGTAATAAAACAAAACAAAGGTTATGCATTTCATTATGATATATTACTACATTGTTCTCATATTTTTCATTATTTCATATAGCTTTAGTCATGTTAGTACACATAGGTGGTCATTCTGACCCTGGCGGTCAAAGACCGCCAGGGCGGAGGACCGCGGGAGCACCGCCGACAGGCCGGCGGTGCTCCAATGGGGATTCCGACCGCGGCGGTAAAGCCGCGGTCGGACCGGCACCACTGGCGGGCTCCCGCCAGTGTACCGCCGCCCCATTGAATCCTCCACGGCGACGCAGCTTGCTGCACCGCCGCGGGGATTCTGACCCCCCCTACCGCCATCCAGATCCCGGCGGTCCGACCGCCGGGATCCAGATGGCGGTAGGGGGGGTCGCGGGGCCCCTGGGGGCCCCTGCAGTGCCCATGCCACTGGCATGGGCATTGCAGGGGCCCCCGTAAGAGGGCCCCTACATGTATTTCACTGTCTGCTGTGCAGACAGTGAAATACGCGACGGGTGCAACTGCACCCGTCGCACAGCTTCCACTCCGCCGGCTCGATTCCGAGCCGGCTTCATCGTGGAAGCCTCTTTCCCGCTGGGCTGGCGGGCGGTCTGAAGGCGACCGCCCGCCAGCCCAGCGGGAAAGTCAGAATTACCGCCGCGGTCTTTCGACCGCGGAACGGTAACCTGACGGCGGGACTTTGGCGGGCGGCCTCCGCCGCCCGCCAAGGTCAGAATGAGGGCCATAGTGATCACTCCCCGAGGGCACATTTTCAAAGGTGCACATTATTTTCCACAATTAATTTTCTCTATGCATTTTCACATTAGTAACAACACATAAATCATTCATAGTTTTCTTAGTTAGCATATCTGCTTCAATAATCCCGAGGGAAATAGTTTTGTGGAGACACAAAACCATGCTTTAAAGCAGTCCTTAACAGCCAGAGTCTTAGGTACAGGTCGTAGTTGGCTTAATCACCTGTATGGAGTCCAGAGAGCACTTAACTATCTGCCTAGAAAGTCCCTGGGGGTCGTTATTCATACGAGTGCCTTTTTTCAGAACTCGAATGTATGTTCCAGATCTTGACGGTCCTGGTGTGGAAGCGGCAGAAACACCCTTTGACATGAATGAACATGTCACTGTCTTGCAGGAATTACATCAGTTCTGTGAGGTTAACGCTTCTGCCAGTGCTGCCTCCACAGGAATTAAGGATGTACAATAACACCTACCGGCTGGATTCCTTAAGTTGGCAATCTAGTAAATGAAAAAGTTTCTGTGAAAAAGGAGTTTGGTCCTTCTTATCACGTACCAGTTCCAGTCTTGGGAATACACAGCACCAGAACTGTCATTCTACCACCGTTGTCTGGTGCTAAAGAAAATCACTTTGTATCTATCGACAATGTCAAGTTACACCATGCGGCCGATCCTGCACATCAGCCCAAAAGGAGCGGCCAGTAGTTCCCAAATCCCTCTCAATACTGGCCAAGATGTCCCTCTACAAGGTTTGAGTAGCAACGCTGACACCTCTTCGAGCTTGGGGAGGGTGGAAAATGATCTTGCATTAGTTCCACTTACATTTGTTACAAGAAAGAATACAGAAATCACTGATCGATTTGACACAACTTCAATGCAGATGGATAGCATCATTTACTTTGAACCACTGCGGGAGACCCCTACCAGTCCTCCTGCTACAAATACGGCTCCAGTTTTTGCATGAACAACTTCCGGATACTTTGCCGACGTCAACAACACTTTCTCAGACTCATTTGACTCTTCTACATCTGAACTGCCAAAAACATGTAAGCTGATATAGTGGCTTAAAACAAATTACTTTGTTTTGCCATGGAACTATCTGTGTCTCTCCTTGACTGTACTAACTTTCCTCCTTTTGATTGGCTTTGTCATAACATTCTTTTTATTAATACATTTTGTTCCTGAACTGGTGGATGAGGTCCTTAACCCCTTCGCTGCCAGGCCTTTTCCCCCTCCTGTGCCAGGCCTTTTTTTGCCTATTTGGGGCAGTTCGCGCTTAGGCCCTCATAACTTTTTGTCCACATAAGCTAACCAAGCCAAATTTGCGTCCTTTTTTTCCAACATCCTAGGGATTCTAGAGGTACCCAGACTTTGTGGGTTCCCCTGAAGGAGGCCAAGAAATTGGCCAAAATACAGTGAAAATTTCGTTTTTTTCAAAAAAAATTGAAAAAGTGGCTGCAGAAGAAGGATTGTGGTTTTTCCCCTGAAAATGGCATCAACAAAGGGTTTGCAGTGCTAAACTCAGCAGCTTCCCAGCTTTCAGGAACAGGCAGACTTGAATCAGAAAACCCAATTTTTCAACACAATTTTGGCATTTTACTGGGGCATACCCCATTTGTGCAATTTTTTGTGCTTTCAGCCTCCTTCCAGTCAGTGACAGGAATGGTCATGAAACCAATGCTGGATCCCAGAAACCTAAACATTGCTGAAAAGTAGACAAAATTCTGAATTCAGCAAGGGGTCATTTGTGTAGATCCTACAAGGGTTTCCTACAGAAAATAACAGCTGAAAAAGAAAAATATTGAAATTGAGGTGAAAAAAACATACATTTTTCTCTACGTTTTACTCTGTAACTTTTCCCTGCAATGTCAGATTATCAAAAGCAATATACCGTCACGTCTGCTGGACTCCTCTGGTTGCGGGGATATATAGGGTTTGTAGGTTCATCAAGAACCCGAGGAACCCAGAGCCAATAAATGAGCTGCACCCTGCAGTGCGTTTTCATTCTATACCGGGTATACAGCAATTCATTTGCTGAAATATAAGGAGTAAAAAATTGCTATCAAGAAAACCTTTGCATTTCCAAAAAGGGCACAAGATAAGGTGTTGAGGAGCAGTGGTTATTTGCACATCTCTGAATTCCGGGGTGACCATAGTAGCACGTGAATTACAGGGAATTTCTCAAATAGATGTCTTTTTTACACACACTCCTATATTTGGAAGGAAAAAATGTAGAGAAAGACAAGGGGCAATAGTACTTGTTTTGCTAATCTAGGTTCCCCCAAGTCTCCCGATAAAAATGGTACCTCACTTGTGTGGGTAGGCCTAGCACCCGCGACAGGATATGCCCCAAAACACAACGTGGACACATCACAGAAAACAGAGCTGTTTTTAGCAAAGTGACTACCTGTAGATTTTGGCCTCTAGCTCAGCCGCCACCTAGGGAAACCTACCAAACCTGTGCATTTCTGAAAACTAGAGACCTAGGGGAATCCAAGGAGAGGTGACTTGTGTGGCTCGGACCAGGTTCTGTTACCCAGAATCCTTTGCAAACCTCAAAATTTGGCTAAAAAAAAACATGTTCCTCACATTTCTGTGGCAGAAAGTTCTGGAAACTGAGAGGAGCCACAAATTTCCTTCCACCCAGCGTTCCCCCACGTCTCCCGATAAAAATGATACCTCACTTGTGTGGGTAGGCCTAGCGCCCGCGACAGGATATGCCCCAAAACACAACGTGGACATATCACAGAAAACAGAGCTGTTTTTAGCAAAGTGACTACCTGTAGATTTTGGCCTCTAACTCAGCCGCCACCTAGGGAAACCTACCAAACCTGTGCATTTCTGAAAACTAGAGACCTAGGGGAATCCAAGGAGGGGTGACTTGCGGGGCTCGGACCAGGTTCTGTTACCCAGAATCCTTTGCAAACCTAAAAATTTGGCTAAAAAAACACATGTTCCTCACATTTCTGTGGCAGAAAGTTCTGGAATCTGAGAGGAGCCACAAATTTCCTTCCACCCAGCGTTCCCCCACGTCTCCCGATAAAAATGATACCTCACTTGTGTGGGTAGGCCTAGCGCCCGCGACAGGATATGCCCCAAAACACAACGTGGACATATCACAGAAAACAGAGCTGTTTTTAGCAAAGTGACTACCTGTAGATTTTGGCCTCTATCTCAGCCGCCACCTAGGGAAACCTACCAAACCTGTGCATTTCTGAAAACTAGAGACCTAGGGAAATCCAAGGAGGGGTGACTTGCGGGGCTCGGACCAGGTTCTGTTACCCAGAATCCTTTGCAAATCTCAAAATTTGGCTAAAAAAACACATGTTCCTCACATTTCTGTGGCAGAAAGTTCTGGAATCTGAGAGGAGCCACAAATTTCCTTCCACCCAGCGTTCCCCCACGTCTCCCGATAAAAATGATACCTCACTTGTGTGGGTAGGCCTAGCGCCCGCGACAGGATATGCCCCAAAACACAACGTGGACATATCACAGAAAACAGAGCTGTTTTTAGCAAAGTGACTACCTGTAGATTTTGGCCTCTAGCTCAGCCGGCACCTAGGGAAACCTACCAAACCTGTGCATTTCTGAAAACTAGAGACCTAGGGGAATCCAAGGAGGGGTGACTTGTGTGGCTCGGACCAGGTTCTGTTACCCAGAATCCTTTGCAAACCTCAAAATTTGGCTAAAAAAACACATGTTCCTCACATTTCTGTGGCAGAAAGTTCTGGAATCTGAGAGGAGCCACAAATTTCCTTCCACCCAGCGTTCCCCCACGTCTCCCGATAAAAATGATACCTCACTTGTGTGGGTAGGCCTAGCGCCCGCGACAGGATATGCCCCAAAACACAACGTGGACACATCACAGAAAACAGAGCTGTTTTTAGCAAAGTGACTACCTGGAGATTTTGGCCTCTAGCTCAGCCGCCACCTAGGGAAACCTACCAAACCTGTACATTTCTGAAAACTAGAGACCTAGGGGAATCCAAGGAGGGGTGACTTGTGTGGCTCGGACCAGGTTCTGTTACCCAGAATCCTTTGCAAACCTCAAAATTTGGCTAAAAAAACACATGTCCCTCACATTTCTGTGGCAGAAAGTTCTGGAATCTGAGAGGAGCTACAAATTTCCTTCCACCCAGCGTTCCCCCAAGTCTCCCGATAAAAATGATACCTCACTTGCGTGGGTAGGCCTAGCGCCGGCGACAGGAAACACCCCAAAGCGCAACGTGGACACATCCTAAATTTTTGAAAAAAACAGAGGTGTTTTTTGCGAAGTGCCTACCTGTAGATTTTGGCCTCTAGCTCAGCCGGCACCTAGGGAAACCTACCAAACCTGTGCATTTCTGAAAACTAGAGACCTAGGGGAATCCAAGGAGGGGTGACTTGCGGGGCTCGGACCAGGTTCTGTTACCCAGAATCCTTTGCAAACCTCAAAATTTGGCTAAAAAAACACATGTCCCTCACATTTCTGTGGCAGAAAGTTCTGGAATCTGAGAGGAGCTACAAATTTCCTTCCACCCAGCGTTCCCCCAAGTCTCCCGATAAAAATGATACCTCACTTGCGTGGGTAGGCCTAGCGCCGGCGACAGGAAACACCCCAAAGCGCAACGTGGACACATCCTAAATTTTGGAAAAAAACAGAGGTGTTTTTTGCGAAGTGCCTACCTGTAGATTTTGGCCTCTAGCTCAGCCGGCACCTATGGAAACCTACCAAACCTGTGCATTTCTGAAAACTAGAGACCTAGGGGAATCCAAGGAGGGGTGACTTGCGGGGCTCGGACCAGGTTCTGTTACCCAGAATCCTTTGCAAACCTCAGAATTTGGCTAAAAATACACGTTACTCACATTTCTGTGGCAGAAAGTTCTGGAATCTGAGAGGAGTCACAAATTTCCTTCTACCCAGCGTTCCCCCAAGTCTCCCGATAAAAATGATACCTCACTTGTGTGGGTAGGACTAGCGCCCACGAAAGGAAAGGGCCCAAAACACAACGTGGACACATCACATTTTTTTATAAAAAGCAGTGCCTACCTGTGGATTTTGGCCTGTAGCTCAGCCGACACCTGAGGAAACCTAGCAAACCAGTGCATTTTTGAAAACTAGAAACCCAGGGGAATCCAAGATGGGGTGACTTGCGGGGCTCTGACCAGGTTATGTTACCCAGAATCCTTTGCAAACATCAAAATTTGGCCCAAAAAACACTTTTTCCTCTCATTTCGGTGACAGAAAGTTCTGGAATCTGAGAGGAGCCACAAATTTCCTTCCACCCAGCGTTCCCCTAAGTCTCTCGATAAAAATGGTACATCACTTCTGTGGGTAGGCCTAGCGCCCACAAAAGGAAATGGCCCAAAACACAATGTGGACACAACATATTTTTTCACAGAAAACAGAGGTGTTTTTTGCAAGGTGCCTACCTGTGGTGTTTGGCCTGTAGCTCAGCCGGCCCCAGGGGGGGGGGGGGGCAGAAATGCCCTAAAATAAATTTGCCCCCCCAACCCCCACCCTCCCCCGCCGGGAGCGACCCTTGCCTACGGGGTCGCTCCCCCTGCGTGACATTGGCACCAAAAAGCAAATCCCCGGTGCCTAGTGGTTTCTGCCCCCTTGGGGGCAGGTTGACCTAAACTCAGCCAATCTGCCCCCAAGGGGGGCAGAAATGGCCTAAATACAATTTGTCCCCCAGGGGAGCGACTTTTGCCTGATGGGTCGCTCCCCATCTCTAAAACAAAAAAAAAAAAGAAAAAAAAAAAGAAAAAAAAGAAAAATTCCCCTGGCGCCTAGAGGTTTCTGCCCCCTCCCCCGGGGGCAGATCGGCCTAATAATAGGCCGATCTGCCCCCCGGGGGGGCAGAAATGGCCTAAAATAAATTTCCTCCCCCAACACCCACCCCCCCCCGGGAGCGACCCTTGCCTACGGGGTCGCTCCCCCTGCGTGACATTGGCGCCAAAAAACAAATCCCCGGTGCCTAGTGGTTTCTGCCCCCTTGGGGGCAGATTGACCTAAAATTGGCCAATCTGCCCCCAGGGGGGCAGAAATGGTCTAAATACAATTTGCCCCCCCAGGGGAGCGACCCTTGCCTGATGGGTCGCTCCCCATCTCTAAAAAAAGAAACAACAAAAAAAAAAAAAACACAACAAAAAAAATTGCCCTGGTGCCTAGAGTGTTCTGCCCCCCCCCCCCCGGGGGCAGTTCGGCCTAATAGGCCGATCTGTCCCCCGGGGGGGCAGAAATGGCCTAAAATAAATTTGCCCCCCCAACCCCCATCCCCCCCCCGGGAGCGACCCTTGCCTACGGGGTCGCTCCCCCTGCGTGACATTGGCGCCAAAAAACAAATCCCCGGTGCCTAGTGGTTTCTGCCCCCTTGGGGGCAGATTGACCTAAAATTGGCCAATCTGCCCCCAGGGGGGCAGAAATGGTCTAAATACAATTTGCCCCCCCATGGGAGCGACCCTTGCCTGATGGGTCGCTCCCCATCTCTAAAAAAAGAAACAACAAAAAAAAAACACAAAAAAAAAATTGCCCTGGCGCCTAGAGTGTTCTGCCCCCCCCCCCCGGGGGGCAGTTCGGCCTAATAATAGGCTGATCTGTCCCCCGGGGGGGCAGAAATGGCCTAAAATAAATTTGCCCCCCCAACCCCCACCCCCCCCCGGAGCGACCCTTGCCTACGGGGTCGCTCCCCCTGCGTGACATTGGTGCCAAAAAACAAATCCCCGGTGCCTAGTGGTTTCTGCCCCCTTGGGGGCAGATTGACCTAAAATTGGCCAATCTGCCCCCAGGGGGGCAGAAATGGTCTAAATACAATTTGCCCCCCCAGGGGAGCGACCCTTGCCTGATGGGTCGCTCCCCATCTCTAAAAAAAGAAACAACAAAAAAAAAAACACAAAAAAAAAATTGCCCTGGCGCCTAGAGTGTTCTGCCCCCCCCCCCCGGGGGCAGTTCGGCCTAATAATAGGCCGATCTGTCCCCCGGGGGGGCAGAAATGGCCTAAAATAAATTTGCCCCCCCAAACCCCAACCCCCCCCCCCGGAGCGACCCTTGCCTACGGGGTCGCTCCCCCTGCGTGACATTGGCGCCAAAAAACAAATCCCCGGTGCCTAGTGGTTTCTGCCCCCTTGGGGGCAGATTGACCTAAAATTGGCCAATCTGCCCCCAGGGGGGCAGAAATGGTCTAAATACAATTTGCCCCCCAGGGGAGCGACCCTTGCCTGATGGGTCGCTCCCCATCTCTAAAAAAAAAAAAAGAACACAAAAAAAAAACACAAAATTTTTTTTTGCCCTGGTGCCTAGAGGTTTCTTCCCCCCCTGGGGGCAGATCGGCCTAATAATAGGCCGATCTGCCCCCAGGGGGGGCAGAAATGGCCTAAAATAAATTCCCCTCCCCCCCCAGGGAGCGACCCTTGCCTAAGTGGTCACTCCCTTTGCGTGAAATTCACGCAAAGAAAAAACTCCCTGGTGTCTAGTGGTTTCTACCCCCCTTGGGGGCAGATTGGCCTCATCAAAATAGGCTAATCTGCCCCCAAGGGGTGCAGAAATGGGCAAAATATAACTTTCCCCCAAGGGGAGCGACCCTTGCCTAAGGGGTCACTCCCCACCAAAAAAAAAAAAATGAAACAAAAAAAAAAAATGGTCCCTGGTGCCTAGAGGTTTCTGCCCCCCCTGGGGGCAGATCGGCCTAATAGTAGGCCGATCTGCCCCCAGGGGGGCAGAAAAGGCCTTCCCAAAAATATGCCCCCCTGGGAGCGACCCTTGCCCAAGGGGTCGCTCGCTTTTGTCAATAACAATTAAAAAAAAAAAAATCCCTGGTGTCTAGTGGTTTCTACCCCCCTTGGGGGCAGATTGGCCTCATCAAAATAGGCCAATCTGCCCCCAAGGGGGGCAGAAATGGCCAAAATATAATTTTCCCCCAAGGGGAACGACCCTTGCCTAAGGGGTCGCTCCCCACCTCAATTAAAAAAAAATGAAACAAAAAAAAAAAAATGGTCCCTGGTGCCTAGAGGTTTCTGCCCCCCCTGGGGGCAGATCGGCCAGAAAAGGCCTTTTCAAAAAAATGCCCCCCCTGGGAGCGACCCTTGCCCAAGGGGTCGCTCCCTTTTGTCAATTTCTAAGAAAAAAAAAAAAATCCCTGGTGTCTAGTGGGGTTTCAAAAGCCGGATTGCAAGCAATCCGGCTTTTGAAACCCTCGGAGGGACTTCAAAGGGAAGGAAATACTTTTCCTTCCCTTTGAAGCCCCTCCGGGCCTCCCAAGTGATTGAAAAAGAAATGCTTTTGCATTTCTTTTTCAATCGCGCTGGAAGCAGAGCTTCCAGCGCGACGAGGGAGGCCCCTGTGACACATCAGCGCGCGCGCGCGCGCTGACATCACAGGGGGGGGTGGGGGGGGTCGGGGTGGAAGGGGAAGGTCTTCCCCTTCCATCCCCGACTTGGGTGGGGAAGGGGGGTGCACGGGGGGCGCGCTAGCGCGCCCCCAAGTTCCCCTGTGCCATGGACGAGATGATCTCGTCCAAGGCACAGGGGAACTGTAGCCTTGGACGAGATCATCTCGTCCAAGGCACAGAAGAGGTTAAACCCCCATTTTTCTTTTCACAATGTCCGCAGAGACTTGTCTTTAGTGAACATTTCCTCAATACCAATTTCTGATGGGATTGTTTGGGATAAACTCACATTTGATACATACAGCTCCACGGAGGTCATTCAAATACCATATGTGTTTAAACTTTCAATGAACAATGTAATAATACCCAGAGTTGTTTCTGATGACTAGGATGTGAAAACCGTTGATTTATGATGACTGGATTACAGTATTTTACTGTATTTGAAAGTGAAGATGTTTATCAATCTAAAGGGAATTATGGTGACATGTTTTGCTATAATTATTATCGATACTATTTCATTCACAGAGCAAGAACCCCAAAGACTATTTTTTATTATACACAATGGGAACATTTTCCAACTCCACCACAAGGGAGTTCTAAAACATATTCTGAAAAGTTTGCACAATGTTAAAAATACTGAGTAATATTATTTTAAATTGCCATCAATGGAAAATGTTCAGATATTATTGACAGATACGAAATTAATTTATTCAGATTCCTTTGTTTCCCAGTTGGCTAAAGAAGGCTATGAATATTGGCTAAAGTCGATTGACTGAAAAAAGTAGTGGGGAACTCGAAATTGGCAAATAAAGGGGAAGGAAGCTTTATTCAGTGCATGCCTGATACCTGTTCAAATGATATTTTTAAATGAAACTGTACAATAGACAAGTTGCTTAGGCTTAGCAAAAATTAAGGAATTGAATGCGCTCAGTATCCCTGCCCCTGGAAAACTTTATAAATGGGAAAAGTATATAAATGGAACTGAAGAGCAGCTCGATGAATGGGTCTAGAATGGCACGTTTAATGCTTCACTGTCACGTCCTGGCAGGTGGTTATTCTGGCCAATAGATACCAAAGGGTGTCATAAATGTTTTATAAACTCCACTGGGGGGTTTTAGAACAAGTAGGCTGGACCCTCGCTATGTGTCATTCGAACATGCGGGTATAGTAACAACATACAGTATAGGGAAACTATGCCAACAACGGCTGAAGAGTTCTTCACTAAATGCTGTTAGAGAACACCTCAGTCTCCTCTCTAATAACACTGACTCTCAGGACTTCCTGTTAGGACCCAGGAAACAATACAGAAAGCGCTTCTTATACGCAGTATACAATGAAATTTGGAAGCTTTCCCAACAAGAAGCTGCTGCCTGGTTAAGGCAAATAGATCATGAAAACTTACAGAAGGCATTAGCTGTTGTAGATAATGGGATTAATACCCTGTCAGACCGAATATAGACCTTAAACAAAAAATATTCTTCAGCAATAGACATAATACAACCTGATATGTCTTTGTTACACCATGGACAGAATCAACTAAGGTCCATTATGCAGTTGGGTTGGACACTTCAAACACTGAAGACAGGTCGTGTTTCCTGGCAAAATGTTAGCGCAAGGGATATGTTTTCCACTTTTAATTTAACACAACAACTAATGGCTAAGAAAGCGACTTATGTCATGTTAAACATCAAAAAGTTAGAAAAATTGCCTTTTACTGTGGCTGAAATACCTTCTGCTGAGTAGTTAATACACGGGGTCATTAATCTGCATATTTCAACACTCCAATTCACATCCTGCTTAAAAAACACATTCCAGTAGTAAGATATGAAAGGCTGTAAGATAGTTACATCCATTAGGTGTAGGAGCTGTCCTTCTCGTACAAATGTCTGAGTGACATAAAAGAGGTCTTTCCTAGCGGTAGTGATTGCAAGACTTCTGTCAGCCATTCAATGGTTTGTAACCATCTGTCCTTGCACTGGAGTGTAACGCTTCAGCAGTGAACATGGCTTGTTACCTGAAGGGAGTTTCAGTCCCCTTGATTAGACCTGCATTCTAGGTGCTTTCAAATGGCAGATATGTTCTTCTCAAAAGTGAAAACTGTTGTGGGATGCATGCCGGAATAGTTTATGTTGTTTCGGTCTCTAAGACTGTCACATATGTAACTTGTTTCTCTGCAAAACAGAGGGAAGTAGCTGAGTTTGGCCCCCATATTGCTACTTCCAATTTGAAGTTTGACAAGTTCAGCAGACTCAAAGCTTTATTGTTCGAATAACATGTGGCGCTCACATCTGCATGCAAGACCTATGCACTTCAGGTGGCAAGGTCATCAGCAAAGATGCAGTACCTTTTAAGTACTAACTTTCCGAGACACTTTGGTGAGCTAGTGGGAAGAATATTTAATGCATCCAGTACTACTGGAATCGCAAATTTCTTTAAGGCTGTTGACTCTGGTTTTGTTCACACCTTCTCCTCTATATTCGGGTTAATACCATCAGCTATCCACTCAATATTCTCCAGTATTTTCGGAGGATTTCCAATAACTTTGGCTATAATAGGTGGCATCTTGCTATTGCTACTTTTTCTGCGTAATGGCTGTCCCGCCACAATAAGAAAGACTGAAAGTGCTCCCACCAGCTCAGCTGTGTCATGAACGCATGATGCAGTACTTTGGAGCAACACTCCTGAAGCAATTGGAGTGTGACTGGTCTCTGTCATTCAGTCCAGTTTTGCATTGTGTGCAGCCTGTGATTTGGTGCCTCTGGTGCTCGTTTGAGCATGCACTGAACGTTTGTCTTTCTACGCAGCGCTTGCTTTCATTGGATACTGATCTGTTGATTTTCTCACTCAGGGCTCATTAGCAGACATGCGCATTGAGGTGTGTTTGCTACGGAAGGCTGCTTATGAGTTGCACTTCTTTGAGGATGCAGCTCTGAACTCATTATTGGGCACACCACGGAATACTGCTGCTGGCGCTCAGGCTTTGGAACACGAATGCTCCTTGGTTTTCTTTGGCAATGAGTTTCCTACTTTACCACCTGCCCAAGTGGAAGATTTCTTGTCTTCAATTATCCCGGATTCGATTGGCAACTTCCAAAATGACTCTGACTTTTGAAATTCGGCCTTTTTATACCACAAGTTAATCATTTTATATTGTCCTTTTGTATATGCTCAAGTCTCTTTTTGACTTGTCATTATTGACATTCTTATATATATCTTATGTTGAATTTTAGTAGCTTTTATATATTATTAGGCTTTGAACCACCTTTGAACCGGCAAGTGGAGGGTGTTGTGTAGCCATTTTAGTTATTGCTCCATGCACGTTATTTTAGCACACAAGGCCTGCCTCTGCGCACTTGAACCTAGATATATTTTATTCAGCTTTGTTTATTATTTTAGCAATAGCCACATTTGTGGTCTTTTTTTTTTTTCACTATCTAGTTGTTCTTTGCCTAGGCCAGCAGTAAGTTCTTAAACAAGACATTTCTTTCACTCTGTGCTTTCTCAAGGCTGCAGTAAGATAGGTTGCCGGTGAATATGCTTTTGCAGACTTCAGGCCTCTTGCTCAGGTATGAGGGATAATGTCTTCCCAGGGGAACCTGAAGGGCAGAACTAGAGCTTAACGTGTTGTGCTCTAATATAGCCTAGGTAGGAGTTATTTTAATGTCTCTAGTGACAACATGGTAGCCTTATGTTTATGTTTCACTCTCCTTGTCACAATTTTAATCCTGTCATGCCTCATTATCCTGGTTATTTCAATACATGCTTTATTATCTAAGATGCAGTTGCTTCATTAAAACCTTCTTGAAACATATACTGCCTCCGATTGCCCTTGTATATGTGAGTCTAATGTAAATGAGAGAAACTGATGCGATCTGAGGAGTCAATTGTTTCATGCGTTTGGCTGCCCAATCATCCCTGCTCTTGGGTGGAGATGAGGCACTGCTAGTTAGATGGAGCAAAACCTGGATTAGGCCGACAAGTGTCACCTGTAGTGGGTTAGACTTAGTCCCCCACAGTACAGGTGATTCTGCCGCTTAAATCCAGTAGTCTCATTAGAATAATGAGAGCCTATGCGACGGTCATACTCATCTGACTCTGTATCTGTTGGTTTCAGTGGTATGCCTCTTGTTGCAGCAATGTTGTGTACCATGGCACATTGGGCCACACTCTTACAGCAGGTTTCCGGACTGTATTGTAGCACTTTTGTGCAGGCACTGGCAGTGACTCTTCAGCAGACCAACGGTCCTCTCAATAACACTGTGTATTGTCCTGTGTGCCACATTGTAATGTATTTCACTTGGTGTGGCTAGATTGAGGTATGGTGTTAGGATGAAGGACAGCAATGCATATGCACTGTCACCTACAATGACAGGAGTGAAAATTGAGTCATTGTTATCCTTGACCTCACATTATGATAAGATACATTGTTCTCTGTTACATTACCAAGTAGGTATCCTTTTCCAAACTCTCCAGCAAGAAGCCATGTGTACATTCCATTGTGTTTGGGGATGTATGGATCACGTGTGCTACTAGGGAATCTGGCCACTAAATCAGTAATGAGGTAGGAGGCATTGCATATGACCTATATTATGGTTATGGAACGGCTATTTTTCTCTCCCTGTATATTTACTCAGTTTTAGATGATGAACAGATTGCCACATGTGTCACATCAGTGCAGCCATTGAAATGGGAATTGGGTGCCTAGTAGAAATTTAATTCTGAGAGATGCATGTCCTATGGGGTACTGGGGATCTTGATGTGTGGGGAACTTGATGTGCTGATTAATTTTAAGTAGCATTGCATTGAAGAATGCATTGAAGAAGCATGAGAGTGTGCATTGAGACACACCTCCAGCTGCTGCTATGACCCCCTGATAGCTTCCTGAGGCTAAGAGGGGCAGGAAGCATAATACCTGCACATGAGTGGGTATGTCATTGGTTCAGTGTGTGTGTGTCACTGCAGTTGTGGTTGTAAATCTGCTATTAGGCCTAGTATAATGGCAGAGTTCAACCTATACTTCTTTATTTGTGATTCACAATTTGCGATTTGCAAAATTGAGTCGAAGTTATAGGGAATCTCTATTTTAGCAATTCCCTAAAATTGCACCGCAAATGCCTTTAATAAATCATGAAAGGTATTTTGCATTTGCAAATGGTGGAATTTTGTGGTTTGCACCATTTGTGAATGCAAAATGATTTCATACATCTGGCCCATACTTCCTAAAGTCCTCGAACACACGACAGGCCAACTATCTCACCTATACCCACCTTAAATCGCTCAAACTAAAAAAGCAACCAGTGAAACACCTCCTGCCCCTAAAAGTTACCAAAATATTGAAATACCTGAACACTTCAAAACACACATAATGATGAACCCTTCCTAAACAATGATAAACAAATCCTAAAATTTCTTACAGCAGATAACTTACAAAAACTAAGCCATTGTCAAACCTGTATGATGGATGGGACTTTCAAAACTGCCCTAAACAATTCACTCAGGTATACACCAAACATGGTGCATATTGAAACTTAAATATCCTTTTTTATATATGCCCAGCTACCAAATAAACAAAGTAGCACTTACTACAAACTTTGAAACCACATAAAACACAACAAATAACTATTACCCACAAGAAGTAATCAAATACTTTGAACAAGCCATTATTCAAACCATTTAAATGTTTAACCACGCACAGCCAGACATTTCTGATACTACCATTTCAATTAAAGCATATGGAGACATCTCCAACAATCTGCACCAAGTGTGAACCTATATTACAAACAGTTAATTTGCCTTTGAAATATGAAACATAATAGCAATAGACTATGTCTGTGTCACAGAGGTAGCTAACCACTACAAAAGTCTTTTTTTCCACAAAATGAGCACAAACTAAGCCCCCTACTGGATTACTTTGAAGACACTTGGGTGGTCATTACAACCCTGGCGGACGGTGTTAAAGTGGCGGTAAGACCGCCAACATGCCGGCTGTAAAAATGTGCAATTATGACCGTGGCGGAAACCGCCAACAAAGGCAGCCACTTTAACACTCAGACCGCCACGGCGGTACAGACCAACAGCTTGGCGGTCACTGCCAACAGACAGGCGGGAGACAATGTACCGCCCACACTATTATGGCAGGCCAATCCGCCACCTTTTCCGGGGCGGATACAACGCGGATAGAAACACGGCGGAAACAGGCATTTCGAATGAAAAACGCTCACCTCTACACACTCCACGAGGAAGGAGGACAGCATGGAGCCGGAACTTCAAATTCTTCCACCGCTAGTCTTCCTGCTCTTCTACGAGGATCACCAATGCCGGCAGCGAAGAGCACGGTGAGTACTGCACCTACGACATAGGGGAGGGGGGAGGCAAAAAACAGGGACACACACACTCAACACCCCAAACCCCACCCCAACCCTCAACCACTACAACACACACACCAATGCTTATCTATACATTACAGTAACACCCCCCAACCCCCCCGGAGGAATACAAAGACAAAAGGAAATTAGTGTAACTATTGTAATATATCAAACATCAGTAAGCAAAAATATACAAATATATATATACACTATAAACAAAATATACACCACGATTAATAGTGCAGGTTTTGCATCATTCATAGTCCGTGGACCACTGGGCCCAAAATGCATGGGCGAGGCCCACACAAGATACCTGAACATGACAGAGAGAACACTGCTGGGGCATCAGATAGAAATACAACAGGCACCTCAGGGGGAAGGGAAGGGGGGGCACCTCAGCCGGATGAGTGCATGACGCCAAATCCACGAGGGGGCTCCATGCCCATTGATCAATCCTGGGGAGTGCAAAGCCACAGTCTCTCAAGACTCTACAGTGGTTGGTGTGCCCACTGTACCATCCTGGGGAGTGCAAAGCCACAGTCTCACAAGTCTCTACAGTGGGTGGTTTGCCCACTGTACCATCCTGTCGAGTGCAAAGCCACAGTTTCACAAGTCTCTACAGTTTTGGTTTGCACACTGTACAATCCTGGGGAGTGCAAAGCCACAGTCTCGCAAGTCTCTACACTGGGTGGGTTGCCCACTGTACCATCCTGGGGAGTGCAAAGCCACAGTCTCACAAGTCTCTACATTGGTTGGTTTGCCCACTGTACCATCCTGGTGAGTGCAAAGCCACAGTCTCACAAGTCTCTACAGTGGGTGGTTTTCCCACTGTACCATCCTGGGGAGTGCAAAGCCACAGTCTCACAAGTCTCTACACTGGGTGGGTTGCCCACTGTACCAGCCTGGGGAGTGCAAAGCCACAGTCTCACAAGTCTCTACAGTGGTTGGTTTGCCTACTGTACCATCCTGGGGAGTGCAAAGCCACAGTCTCACAAGTCTCTACAGTGGTTGGTTTGCCCACTGTACCATCCTGGGGAGTGCAAAGCCACAGTCTCTCAAGTGGATGCATGTCTCCACTGGTTCTGGAGGAGGACTGGTGCCCAGAGTGCAGCACTCACCCCCTGACGGCCCCAGATGCGTCACTGCCCCTGCCGCAAATGGGCTAGCGGTGTTTTCCATGGCGGTCTTTGCCCTGTTCGGCAGTGCTTGCCCTGTTCAGCGGTGCTTGCCATGGCGGTCTTTGCCCTGTTCAGTGGTGCTTGCCCTGTTCAGCGGTGCTTGACTTGGCAGTTTCTGACCTGTTCAGCGGTGCTTGCCATGTTCAGCCGTGCTTGACTTGGCAGTTTCTGACCTGTTCAGCGGTGCTTGACTTGGCAGTTTCTGACCTGTTCAGCGGTGCTTACCCTGTTCAGCGGTGCTTGACTTGGCAGTTTCTGACCTGTTCAGCGGTGCTTGACTTGGCAGTTTCTGACCTGTTCAGCGGTGCTTGACTTGGCAGTTTCTAACCAGTTCAGCGGTGCTTGCCCTGTTCAGCGGTGCTTGCCATGGTGGTCTTTGACCTGTTCAGCGGTGCTTGCCCTGTTCAGCGGTGCTTGACTTGGCAGTTTCTAACCTGTTCAGCGGTGCTTGCCATGGCAGTCCGTCATTGCCCAGCTGGCCTGTGGCTGGCGGTCCTTCATGGGTCAGCTGGGCTGTGGCTTGCGGGGCCCTCCTGGGCAGTGACAATGGGGCTGGCGGTGGCCTCTTCCTGGGCAGTGACGATGGGGCTGGCGGTGGCCTCCTGGGCAGTGACGATGGGGCTGGCGGTGGCCTCCTCCTGGGCAGTGACGATGGGGCTGGCGGTGGCCTCCTGGGCAGTGACGATGGGGCTGGTGGTGGTCTCCTCCTGGGCAGTGACGATGGGGCTGGCGGTGGCCTCCTGGGCAGTGACGATGGGGCTGGCGGTGGCCCCTGGCCGGCGGGGATGATGGCGGTCTTCTCCGCCGTGCTTCTCCTCCCAGACTTTGCAGGTTTCCTCTGCCCCTTCCCCACCTTGGGAGGAGTCACAGCTGAGTCCACACTCCCCCCGGGTCCCCTGTGAGCGGCTTGGCTGGCTGGAGTCGTCCCCCTCTCCCGCCGGGCACTGTCCAACTTCTGGTGCTTCACGGGGGGACTGGCTGTGCTGTGGCTCCGTGCCACACTGGCTGCTCTGGTGGCCGGTGCACTCCACATACCTGTAACAACAGGCACCACTGGTCCAAGAGATTTCTTGGCTGAGGTGCTAGTACGGGACCTATGAGTTGGAGGGGGTGGTGGTGGGAAATAGGTTAAGGGGGGACAGGAAAAGTTTTTGGGACACACTGGGACGGGTAGCTGGAGAGGGTTTGGGAGTGGAGGAAGAGGTTGTGGTTGTAGGAGGTGTAAGTTTTGTGGATCTGGGTGCAGGTGCATGCGCTGGAGGCTGTTGTGTGGTGGATGGCTGTTGGGTTAGTGTGTGCCTGCGTTTGTGTATCTTCGGAGGGGGCGTCACAGACACACTGGGAGAGGACACAGGGGACGTGTAAATGGTAGTGGGGGTGGTGAGTGCACGTGAGCGGGGTGTGGTGGTGGGTGTCCTGGTGCGGGACGTAGTGGCTGTAGTGGTAGTGCATGCAGGTGTGTGTGTAGACGAGACTGGGAGGGAGGAGGGAGACAAGGAGGAGGGGGAAACAGTGGAGGCAGTGGATGTTTGTGTGTCTCTATGTGTGTGATGCTTGCGTGAGTGCCTGTGGGATGTGTGGTGCTTATGTTTGCCTGAGCTTCCCTTGTGTGGTGAGGTGTGTGCAGGCTGGTCTGATGGTGTGCTTGGGATAGGCAGAGGTACAGGGGATTGGGTCTGGGTGGAGGAAGTTGGAGGGGGGAGGCTAGACACAGGGACAATGGCTGCCATCAGTGCTGAGGCCAGAGTTTGAAGGGTTCGATGAAGGGCAGCCTGACCAGAATGAATGCCCTCCAGGAATGCATTTGTGTGTTGCAACTCCCTTTTCTTCACCCTGGATGGCATTCAAAATGGTAGACTGCCCAACAGTGAGTGACCTGAGGAGGTCAATGGCCTCCTCACTGAGGGCAGCAGAGGTGACAGGGGCAGGGGCTGAGGTGCTTGGGGCGAAGGTGATGCCCACCCTCTTGGGTGAGCGGGCACGGGGCAAAGGCTGAGGGGCTGCTGGGATGGCGGTGCTGGTAGGGGGGGTGGCAGCTGTACCTGTAGTAGTGGGGGGCACAGATGTTGCCGCCACCACAAGGAAGCTCCCATCGGAGGACGAGTCAGTGTCGCTGGTTGCAGATCCTGTGACCGCCATGGTGCTCCCCTCGCACTCCATCCCACTGGTGTATTCTGAGTCCGTAGTGTGGGCCTCTGTGCCCATGTGGGATGCAGCTCCCTCGTGCTCCGGTGCCACTCTACCTCCGCCTGATGATGCTAATGCACACTAGAACAGGGAGACCGCAAAAAAAGGGGGGGAAACAGTAGAAAGACAGGTTGAGTGCATGGCTTACCGCTTCCGCTGGAGGACAATACAGACACAGCAGCCCCCTGCACTATGTCGCGCTGTTGGCCTCTACAGTGCAATTTCTGGGAAATGGCCTACAAGGCTATGGACGACATCTGCACACATAGATGAGCCTGGGTCATGAATAGCAGTACTTGACACTCTACAGAGGAGGGGTGGGGGGCCACAGGGCCATGCCTTATGAACGGGCCTAGCCTACGGAACTCGCCCTGGCCTAGGGGAACCCACAGCCCTCCTCCCTCACCCAGACACCTTCACTGCGCGCAAAGTCAGCTGAATTAGAGTGTACTCACCCCCTTGTGTCTGCTGTGTTGCCCTCAAGTGCCCATCCAACTCAGGGTAGGCCACCGCCAGGATCCAGAACATCAGGGGGGTCATGGTTCAACAGGCACCCCTCCCACGTTGGGAGGCCATCCCCACCTGAGCCTCCCCCGTCTTCTTGCCCCAGCGGCGAATGTCCTCCCATCTCTTCCGGCAGTTGGTGCTCCGTCTGTGGTGGACCCCCAGGGTCCGGACGTCCTTGGCGATGGCACGCCAAATATCCTTCTTCTGGTGGGCACTGACCTACATGAAATGTACAGGGGAAGAAGAGAAGTCATTAACAACCGCACCGTCAATGTGAGTGGCCCTCATCCCTACCCTTGCCATGTGGCACATGCATTCACCGTCTTTCATGCACTCAGAACTCTGCCTCCTTCCTTCTGACAACCAGCCCTCTCCACACAGGCATAGCCCATACTACGTGCTCCCTGTGTACTTACCTGTTGGTCTGGAGGACCGTAGAGTAGCGTGTACTGGGGGAGGACCCCCTCGATAAGCTTCTCCAACTCCTCTGCAGTGAAGGCAGGGGCCCTTTCCCCAGACGCACGAGCCATTGTCTCTTCCAGACCGAGTTCACAGCAGCACTTGCAGTGTAGGTCCTCTCCTGTCGAAGATCAGGTATTGAGTGATTCAACAGTTAGAAAATAGCGGTCACGTCCGCGGCGGTCACGTCAGCGGCAGTGCGTACCATCACCGCCGGCGTACATCGTTATTGGCTCCTGGGACCCATACGGTCCAATGTTAACCAATGCAGCATTGCGCCGCGGTCTTCGCCCGCCTCCCGCGACGGTGTACAACGCCAGTGCTGTTACCTCACATCTCATTGTCCCGCTTTAGAGGTCAGGCAGCCGCCATTTCAGGAGCCCACATGGCCTAATTAGCAACTGCGTCACACATACCTAGACCTAGTCTCAACACACATACAGGCCACATTTTGTGTATGATTGGTGTTCTGTGTAGACTGTGGGTACATACCTCTGAGTTGTTTGACTCTGTGGTCGCTGTTGTCCTTCATAGGAACCGTCCGCTGGGACATGTGAGGAGATGGCGGAATCCTCCGGTGTACCGACCGCTGGTGGACCTGTCGACAATGGAGGAAAGACATTTGATCATCACCTACAGGTTTGACCGTGCTACAATCCAGGAACTGTGTAGCCAGTTGGAGCCAGACCTGATGTCAGCAATCCGCCATCCCACAGGAATCCCCCCTCAAGTGCAGGTGCTATCAGTGCTTCATTTCCTTGCAAGTGGGTCTTTTCAAACAACAGTGGCCATAGCATCAGGGATGTCCCAGCCTATGTTTTCCAACGTGTTGTCCTGAGTGTTGTCTGCCCTTCTGAAACACATGCGGAGCTACATCGTTTTCTCTCAGGTGGAGGATTTGCCTACAGTGAAAGGTGATTTCTATGCCCCTGGACATATCCCCAACATCATAGGTGCCATTGATGGGACCCATGTGGCTTTGGTCCCCCCCCCACAGGAGTGAATAGGTGTACAGAAACCGGAAGAGTAATCATTCGATGAATGTACAGATGGCATGTTTGGCAGACCAGTACATCTCCCATGTGAATGCCATGTTCCCTGGCTCAGTGCATGACGCCTACATCCTGCGGAATAGCAGCATCCCTTATGTGATGGGTCAACTCCAGAGGCACCGGGTGTGGCTATTAGGGGACTCTTGTTACCCCAACCTGTCATGGCTACTGACCCCAGTGAGGAATCCCAGGACCAGGGCAGAGGAACGCTACAATGAGGCCCATGGGCAGACTAGGAGGGTGATCGAACGCACCTTCGGCCTCCTGAAGGCGAGGTTCAGGTGCCTCCATATGACAGGTGGATCCCTATTCTACTCACCAAAGAAGGTGTGTCAGATCATCGTGGCCTGCTGTATGCTTCATAATTTGACTTTGCGACAACAGGTGCCTTTTCTGCAGGAGGATGGTCCAGATGGCGGTGTTGTGGCAGCTGTGGAGCCTGTGGACAGTGATGAGGAGGAAGCAGAGGAAGAAGACATTGACAACAGGGACTCAGATATTTCTAGTAAAACACAGGTGAGAATACATTCCTGCCTACTACATGTACTTTTACACTTCTACCTCTATCCTGTCTGTCGATTTCACCCAGTGTATGGTCACTGAGTTGTCACTTTCCCTTACGGTTTCACAGGTGTGGGTCCCAATGTGTGTCATCTGCTTAGATTCCTCATGGCCTAGAGCTGTGTGACATAGGTATGTTGACATTACTAATTCCTGGAAATGTTGTCACTGTCATTGCAAATACACTATTTCAAAATCACAGACAGACTCCAGATCTTGGTGCTTTAGGTGTGTTTATTTAAAAGCAAAATATTGGAGGGGGAAGTTAAATGGCGAGGAGTGATGGCGGAGGAGTGTCCATGGCAGAGTCCAGTCTATTTGTCTCATAGGTGCATTGCCCATATGGGCATAGGAAGTGGAGCTGGGGCAGTTTAAGTATGGACAGGGTGACAAAGTGGGACAGTGGGTTGACAATCAGGGTGGTCTCATTTCTTGGCGGGGTTCTTGGCATCATGCTCTGTCTTGTTCCTGGATCTCAGGGACCTCTTGTGGGGTGGTTCTCCATCGGCAGGGGGTGGGGTGCTGGTGTTGTGGTCCTGTGGCAGTGCCTCCTGTCCAATAGCACCGGCGGAGGTGGTGGGCAGTTCATCGTCCATGCTAGTGTCAGGGGCCCCTTGGAGTGCCACAGTGTCTCTCCTGGTGTTTAGTATTTCCTTCAGCACCCCTACGATGGTGCCCAGGGTGGAGCTGATGGTTCTGAGTTCCTCCCTGAACCCCAGATACTGTTCCTCCTGCATGCGCTGGGTCTCCGGAAACTTGGCCAGGACCGTTGCCATTGTTTTCTGGGAGTGGTGGTATGCTCCCATGATGGAGGAGAGGGCCTCGTGGAGAGTGGGTTCCCTTGGCCTGTCCGCCCCCTGTCGCACAGCAGCCCTCCCAGTTCCCCTGTGTTCCTGGGCCTCCGTCCCCTGGACCGTGTGCCCACTGCCAGTGCCCCAAGGTCCCTGTTGTTGTTGGGGTGGTGGGTTATCCTGGGTTCCCTGTAGTGGTGGACACACTGCTGATTGACGTGTCCTGGGTATGGAGGTATGGGCCCGCTGGGTGGGTGCTGTGCTGGTGTTACCAGAGGGTGGAAGGTCTGTGGTGGCCTGTGCCTGTGCCAGGGGAACCGAATGTTCTGAGGCCCACGATGGTCCGGGCTGGTCATCTGGATCCAGTTGGACAGAGCTGCTGTCCTCACTGTGGGCCTCTTATGTGGGTGGGGTGGAGATGTCTGGACCCTCCTGTCTGGTGACGTTGGGTAGTGGTCCTGCAGGGGTGTAAAAGCTTAATTATTGCATCTGTGTGTGTCATGGTGGGCAATGGGTGGGTGACCGCTGTACCCCAGTGCTTGCATTCCTATGTGGGGACTTGTGTGATGATGGGTTGGGGGTTGTATGGGTATGTGCAGTGGGCATGCTTTAGTGATGGGTGTCCATGCGTTGGGGTTGCAAGCAGGGCTTGGTGTTGGGATGGGTGGTTTGTGATAGTGGGGTATATGTGAGTTGGTGGAGTGCTGAGGGTGAGGGTATGGGTAGGGGTGTGTGATGGCATGCAGGAAGGGTGGGGGAAATATTAGTAAAGGTTTGACTTACCAGAGTCCATTCCTCCACTGACTCCTGCGAGGCCCTCAGGATGCAGAATCGCCAAGACCTGCTCCTCCCATGTTGTTAGTTGTGGGGGAGGAGGTGGGGGTCCGCCACCAGTCCGCTGAACCGCAAGGTGGTTTCTTGAGACCACGGAACGCACCTTCCCCCGTAGGTCATTCCACCTCTTCCTGATGTCGTCCCGATTTCTTGGGTGCTGTCCCACTGCGTTGACCTTGTCGACTGTTCTTCTCCATAGCTCCATCTTCCTTGCAAATGAGGTGTGCTGCACTTGTGCTCCAAATAGCTGTGGCTCTACCCGGACGATTTCCTCCACCATGACCCTGAGCTCCTCCGCCGAGAACCTGGGGTGTCTTTGCCGTACCATGGGGTGGTGTAGGTGATGTGTGGGGTGGTGTGTGTGGTGATAAGTGTGGTGATATGTAGTGGTATGTGGTGTTTTGTGCTTGGAAGTTGTGTGGGTGATGGTGTTGAGTGCCTGTGGCTGCTAGTTTGTTGATGGTGGTGTCTCTCTCTGGCCTTCTCTCTGTAATAGTGGTCGTAGGGGTTTGTGGGTGATGTGGGTGTGTGTTTTATATAGTATTGGGTGTGTAGGAGTGGTGTGTGTATGAGTCTCAGGTGTGTGTATTTCGAATTGTCCAATGTGGCGGTGTTTTGTATGTGTGTGTGTATTTTGAGCGCGGCGGTGTGTACTGCCAATGGAATACTGCGGTTGAAAGACCGCCGCGTGGATTCGTGAGTCGTGATAGTGTGGGCGTATTTCTGTTGGCGTGACTGTGGAGGTTTTGTTATCTCCAGTTTATCACTGACCTTTGGTGTGACGGACTTGTGTGGGTGTCTGAATTTTGTCAGATTTCGAGATGTGGGTCATAATAGCTGTGGCGGAATTCCGCAGCCACGACGGTATGTTGGCGGTCTTCTGCACAGCGGTAAGCGGCTTTTACCGCCAATGATGCAATGACCCCCTTGGTTTGATACACTACATTGCTCCAGTCACAGATGCCAAACCAACTTCCAAATACCATGCTGGAATGTCTATGACAGCACCTTGGCACAAGGAACTCAAAAAAGCAACACAGTAGAAGGATGGAACAATGCCTTGCAAACCACAATAGGTAGAACCCAAACCACACTCTATAAATTTATAGAAGCCCTAGAAAAAGAGCAAAGCTACCAAAAACTATGAATCAAAAGGTGGTGAGGTCCTTTGTGTGCCCACGTTTCTACCGCAAGTTAAATGTCTTCCTAAAAATAAAATTGGATTTGGAGCAACATTGATACTGTCTATAGCCTTGTTGATGAACGCTACACGTCTCTACACATTTTGACTCTGAGAAATAATAACTGCATCCACATAGTGGGACCTCACCACCTTTTGAATCGTGTTTTTCCATGGAGGACTAGGGTCCAATGTCCTCCGGTGAAGTTCCTACGCGTTATAATGCTAATCGGCATTTGTATACAGGGAGATTTGTGGTTTTTTGGAACCCCCTTCTTTCTATTGGTCAAAAACTATGAATGGAGCTATCTATAACCCAAATTGCACCTAAAATTAGCAAACAAACCACAAGAATGTACAGTATGCTAAAATGTAAAGTAAAACTCTTCATAAAGAACAAAGTAGTATATTTAGAAATTATAGCCAAAACATATTTTATAATAAATACTAACCTACAAAAATCCCAAAAATGTTTAGCATAATCTTAACCAATTTAACAGATTGTTTTTATTTGAATAATAAACATAGTATTTTATTACATGAGTCAAAACATTAAATACAACTCCAATTTTCAATAACTTATTTAATAATTAATTACAACAGATAAAATATTAAATATTAAATAACAATCACATAATGCTTGCATAAATGATAAAATATAACATTTCCCACCAAAAACAAATGAACTAAATATTTCTTACTGTTCTGTAGGTGAAGATCATTTTCCAAAACTAGAAAAATCATTTCCCAAGAGCCCCAGAAAATGGAAAAATAAAACTAATCCCGTGCAGATCTTTTGAAACAATCAAAAGTACCCAGGAGCCATGATCAACCCCAAAAAAGTGATTAAAAAAGAATCATTCCTGGAAACCTGAAAAAAGGAAATTAAAGTAAAATCTGTTGGTTTATTAGAAACCAAAACAGACTTCCTTTAAAAAATGCTAGATCCAAATGTCCATTAAACATGTTTGTAAAAAACCTGCAAAGTAAAACAGAATACCCACCCACAAAAAGTACAATAACAAATGACATATACATTACACTTAGGGCTTCATTACAAGTTTGGCGGTCCAAGGACCATCAAGTTGACGTGGTGGTCGGACCACCAAAGGGCTGGCGTAGCGGAACGCCGTATTATGAGTTTGGTGGTCGAGGAAATGGAAGCTCGCCAGTGGTCCGCCACACCGCCAGGCAGCACAGACCGCCGCAGTCCCCTGGAAGCACAAACAGGCAGGCGGAGACCATGTTTCTGCCCGACCTATTAGGAGGCTGCACACCCCCAATGTGACCACGATGGTCCAACCACCACCTAGCAGAAGACAGAAACAGACAGTATAAGGGGAGACATCACCTGCAGAGAGGCATGTGCACCTGGAGCCGCCATGGAGCGATTCCTAAATGTCTTGCTGCTGCTGCTCCTGCTTGCCAAAAGACAACAGATTCAACGCCGACCTGGACGACACAATACATAAGTACCAACACCTACCTGTATCATTGATATTACTAAAAAAATCTTGTACCACTAGCAAACACATAATGGGGGGATGGCACAGGCAGCGACTACAACTAACATTCCACACACTCACATACTGCAACACGGACACCCACACAGTCACAAAACGCACATTTCATCTGGCACATACACACTGCATGGCAATGCAATACATGTATGCAGGGCTAAACAGCAGAGGCTCGGGGGCACAGAAAGCCACACAACACTCACACCAACAGCAACAACAAAACAACTACTGCACATATACAAATGCATTCTACACACTCACACCCAACCATCAAACAACCCTGCTATCGAATTACACATCACACACACACAGAGATACACAACGGAAGCACAATGTCATGCACAATACAGACAGAGACAAATAGACAAAAGACACAAAGTGCACCACCACAACAATACCTGCACAGCTGGGACAGGAGCATCAAGACCATACATGGAAGAAGGCTGCACTGGAACACATATCACATTGAACAGGGCCACAAACAACAGGCACATAGGAATCAACCCCAGTTGGATCTCAGGGACAAATAATACCAATACCAATTGTCATGCACAGTCACACAATGGGGAAGTGCAAGGCAACCAAGCACACACAACTCACACTCGATGGGACATATTCCTACACCAACCAGTTGGGAGGAACACACACCCAAATGTTCACAAGTACACTCAAATGCAAAGTAATCTATCACAACTCACCACACAACATGTATGCACTGAAAAAACTCAAGAACACACACCACATGAAGACAATAGCCTTATCAGGGGGACAAGTCATGTACCATACGTGTCCACATTGCACAGCACACAAAGAAACTCATACCGCAACAAACACAACACAATGCCATGACACCAGCATTTCAGCTACACACACATATCCATTACATAACACACACCCTTCCCTTGGGGGACAACAGAACCACACAAGAAACTCACATACTACAAACCTTACTACATGGAGCAGCAAGCAGCCCAAGCACACACAGCTACTGCCACACAACCAATGTCATTCAGAAACAACAGAAATATAGGGAAGGAAATGCTGGACAAAGGTGTGTCCAGTAAACTAACAACAGGTTGGCTTCATTAGAAAATAATGTCTGTAAACCTACTTCCAAGGCCATAGACCAGTCCAAAAACAGTCGGGCCCCTACTGAACTCCTGACTGCTACATAACCACCACAGGTAGGGGCATCAAGGGGGCAGGCAGGCACCCCAGGGTTTACCTGGTGGGAGTAGTAGAGGGGGGTTAGGTTTGGACTCGGGAGGGGAGGTTTGGGTTTGGGCTGGGGGAGCCTTTTTGTGGAGGGGTGGGATTTTTCTTGGTAGGAAGAGGGACATGGGTGCTTGCAGGTGGGGCACAGCAGCCCTCCCAGTTCCCCTGTGTTCCTGGGCCTCCGTCCCCTGGACCGTGTGCCCACTGCCACTGCCCCAAGGTCCCTGTTGTTGTTGGGGTGGTGGGCTATCCTGGGTTCCCTGTAGTGGTGGACACACTGCTGATTGACGTGTCCTGGGTATGGAGGTATGGGCCCGCTGGGTGGGTGCTGTGCTGGTGTTACCAGAGGGTGGTCATCACTGTGGGCCTCTTCTGTGGGTGGGGAGGAGATGTCTGGACCCTCCTGTCTGGTGACGTTGGGTAGTGGTCCTGCAGGGGTGTAAAAGCTTAATTATTGCATCTGAGTGTGTCATGGTGGGCAATGGGTGGGTGACTGCTGTACCCCAGTGCTTGCATTCCTATGTGGGGACTTGTGTGATGATGGGTTGGGGGTTGTATGGGTATGTGCAGTGGGCATGCTTTAGTGATGGGTGTCCATGCGTTGGGATTGCATGCAGGGCTTGGTGTTGGGATGGGTGGTTTGTGATAGTGGGGTATATGTGAGTTGGTGGAGTGCTGAGGGTGAGGGTAGGGGTGTGTGATGGCATGCAGGAAGGGTGGGGGATATATTAGTAAAGGTTTGACTTACCAGAGTCCATTCCTCCACTGACTCCTGCGAGGCCCTCAGGATGCAGAATCACCAAGTCCTGATCCTCCCATGTTGTTAGTTGTGGGGGAGGAGGTGGGGGTCCGCCACCAGTCTGCTGAACCGCAAGGTGGTTTCTTGAGACCACGGAACGCACCTTCCCCCGTAGGTCGTTCCACCTCTTCCTGATGTCGTCCCGATTTCTTGGGTGCTGTCCCACTGCGTTGACCCTGTTGACTATTCTTCTCCATGGCTCCATCTTCCTTGCAAATGAGGTGTGCTGCACTTGTGCTCCAAATAGCTGTGGCTCTACCCGGACGATTTCCTCCACCATGACCCTGAGCTCCTCCTCCGAGAACCTGGGGTGTCTTTGCCGTGCCATGGGGTGGTGTACGTGATGTGTGGGGTGGTGTGTGTGGTGATAAGTGTGGTGATATGTAGTGGTGTGTGGTGTTTTGTGCGTGGAAGTTGTGTGGGTGATGGTGTTGAGTGCTTGTGGCTGCTAGTTTGTTGATGGTGGTGTCTCTCTCTGGCCTTCTCTCTGTAATAGTGGTCGTAGCGGTTTGTGGATGATGTGGGTGTGTGTTTTATATAGTATTGGGTGTGTAGGAGTGGTGTGTGTATGTGTCTCAGGTGTGTGTATTTTGAATTGTCCAATGTGGCGGTGTTTTGTATGTGTGTGTGTATTTTGAGCGCAGCGGTGTGTACTGCCAATGGAATACCGCGGTTGAAAGACCGCCGCGTGGATTCGTGAGTTGTGATAGTGTGGGCGTATTTCTGTTGGCGTGACTGTGGAGGTTTTGTTATCTCCAGTTTATCACTGACCTTTGGTGTGGCGGACTTGTGAGGGTGTCTGAATTTTGTCAGATTTCGAGATGTGGGTCATAATAGCTGTGGCGGAATTCAGCAGCCACGACGGTATGTTGGCGGTCTTCTGCACGGCGGTAAGCGTCTTTTACCGCCAATGATGCAATGACCTCCTTGGTTTGATACAGTACATTGCTCCAGTCACAGATGCCAAACAAACTTCCAAATACCATGGTGAAATGTCTATGACAGCACCTTGGCACAAGGAACTCAAAAAAGCAACACAGTAGAAGGATGGAACAATGCCTTGCAAACCACAATAGGTAGAACCCAAACCACACTCTATAAATTTATAGAAGCGCTAGAGAAAGAGCAAAGCTACCAAAAACTATGAATCAAAAGGTGGTGAGGTCCTTTGTGTGCCCACGTTTCTACCGCGAGTTAAATGTCCTCCTAAAAATAAAATTGGATTTGGAGCAACATTGATACTGTCTATAGCCTTGTTGATGAACGCTACACGTCTCTAGACATTTTGACTCTGAGAAATAATAACTGCATCCACATAGTGGGACCTCACCACCTTTTGAATCGTGTTTTTCCATGGAGGACTAGGGTCCAATGTCCTCCGGTGAAGTTCCTACGCGTTATAATGCTAATCGGGATTTGTATACAGGGAGATTTCTGTTTTTTTTTGGACCCCCCTTCTTTCTATTGGTCAAAAACTATGAATGGAGCTATCTATAACCCAAATTGCACCTAAAATTAGCAAACAAACCACAAGAATGTACAGTATGCTAAAATGTAAAGTAAAACTCTTCATAAAGAACAAAGTAGTATATTTAGAAATTATAGCCAAAACATATTTTATAATAAATACTAACCTACAAAAATCCCAAAAATGTTTAGCATAATCTTAACCAATTTAACAGATTGTTTTTATTTGAATAATAAACATAGTATTTTATTACATCAGTCAAAACATTAAATACAATTCCTATTTTAAATAACTTATTTAATAATTAATTACAACAGATAAAATATTAAATATTAAATAACAATCACATAATGCTTGCATAAATGATAAAAGATAACATTTCCCACCAAAAACAAATGAACTAAATATTTCTTACTGTTCTGTAGGTGAAGATCATTTTCCAAAACTAGAAAAATCATTTCCCAAGAGCCCCAGAAAATGGAAAAATAAAACTAATCCCGTGCAGATCTTTTGAAACAATCAAAAGTATCCAGGAGCCATAATCAACCCAAAAAAAGTGATTAAAAAAGAATAATTCCTGGAAACCTGAAAAAAGGAAATTAAAGTAAAATCTGTTGGTTTATTAGAAACCAAAACAGACTTCCTTTAAAAAATGCTAGATCCAAATGTCCATTAAACATGTTTGTAAAAAACCTGCAAAGTAAAACAGAATACCCACCCACAAAAAGTACAATAACAAATTACATATACATTACACTTAGGGCCTCATTACAAGTTTGGCGGTCCAAGGACCATCAAGTTGACGTGGTGGTCAGACCACCAAAGGGCTGGCGTAGCGGAACGCCGTATTATGAGTTTGGTGGTCGAGGAAATGGAAGCTCGCCAGTGGTCCGCCACACCGCCAGGCAGCACAGACCGCCGCAGTCCCCTGGAAGCACAAACAGGCAGGCGGAGACCATGTTTCTGGCCTACCTATTAGGAGGCTGCACACCCCCAATGTGACCACGATGGTCCGACTACCACGTAGCAGAAGACAGAAACAGACAGTATAAGGGGAGACATCTCCTGCAGACAGGCATGTGCACCTGGAGCTGCCATGGAGCGATTCCTAAATGTCTTGCTGCTGCTGCTGCTCCTGCTTGCCAAAAGACAACAGATTCAACGCTGACCTGGATGACACAATCCATAAGTACCAACACCTACCTGTATCATTGATATTACTAAAAAAAACTTGTACCACTAGCAAACACATTATGGGGGAATGGCACAGGCAGCGACTACAACTAACATTCCACACACACACACTTACATACTGCAACACGGACACCCACACAGTCACAAAACGCACATTTCATCCGGCACATACACACTGCATGGCAATGCTATACATGTTTGCAGGGCTAAACAGCAGAGGCTCGGGGGCACAGAAAGCCACACAACACTCACACCAACAGCAACAACAAAACAACTACTGCACATATACAAATGCATTCTACACACTCACACCCAACCATCAAACAATCCTGCTATCGAATTACACATCACACACACACAGAGATACACAACGGAAGCACAATGTCATGCACAATACAGACAGAGACAAATAGACAAAAGACACAAAGTGCACCACCACAACAATACTTGCACAGCTGGGACAGGAGCATCAAGACCATACATGGAAGAAGGCTGCACTGGAACACATATCACATTGAACAGGGCCACAGACAACAGGCACATAGGAATCGGCCCCAGTTGGATCTCAGGGACAAATAATACCAATACCAATTGTCATGCACAGTCACACAATGGGGAAGTGCAAGGCAACCAAGCACACACAACTCACACTCGATGGGACATATTCCTTCACCAACCAGTTGGGAGGGACACACACCCAAATGTTCACAAGTACACTCAAATGCAAAGTAATCTATCACAACTCACCACACAACATGTATGCACTGAAAAAACTCAAGAACACACACCACATGAAGAAAATAGCCTTATCAGGGGGACAAGTCATACACCGTACGTGTCCACATTGCACAGCACACAAAGAAACTCATACCGCAACAAACACAACACAATGCCATGACACCAGCATTGCAGCTACACACACATATCCTTTACATAACACACACCCTTCCCTTGGGGGACAACAGAACCGCACAAGAAACTCACATACTACAAACCTTACTACATGGAGCAGCAAGCAGCCCAAACACAGACAGCTACTGCCACACAACCAATGTCATTCAGAAACAACAGAAATATAGGGAAGGAAATGCTGGACAAAGGTGTATCCAGTAAACTAACAACAGGTTGGCTTCATTAGAAAATAATGTCTGTAAACCTACTTCCAAGGCCATAGACCAGTCCAAAAACAGTTGGGCCCCTACTGAACTCCTGACTGCTACATAACCACCACAGGTAGGGGCATCAAGGGGGCAGGCAGGCACCCCAGGGTTTACCTGGTGGGAGTAGTAGAGGGGGGTTAGGCTTGAACTCAGGAGGGGAGGTTTGGGTTTGGGCTGGGGGAGCCTTTTTGTGGAGAGGTGGGATTTTTCTTGGTAGGAAGAGGGACATGGGTGCTTGCAGGTGGGGCAGGGAGGCCTTGGAGGTGAAAGGGATAGACTTCAGGAGGGAAACAATTTCTTTTGGGGGTAGCACAGGGGTGAACAGGGGTAAGGTCAAGCTCACAAAGGAAAACCTTTTTAGAGACACAGGGATGGTCATCAGAAGGGGGTTGGGAATTGGAAGTTGAGGGAATGGTTGTCTGACGTGTAGGTGTGGATGTTTTTGGTGCGTGTTTGGGGAGGTGTGCTTGTGTGTGGTGGGTGTCAGTTGGGGGTGAGTGTTGGCGTTTATGTGTTTTGGGCTAAGGGGGGTGTTTTTGTAGGGTTATGCCATGGTGTGTGGTTGGGTGTATGTTGGTATGGTGACTGCAGGTCTGGTAGATATGCGGCATGTAGGTGTGTCTGTGGTGTGTGGTTCTGCGGGTGTGGTGACTGGGGTGGATGTCTGAGGATCTGCTGGGGCAATGTTTGTGGGTAGGACGGGTGTGGTGGATGTATCAGTTACTGGTGTCTGTAGGTGTGCCCGATGCTGTGTGTGTGAAGCTGTGGGCAGGAGGTTGTCAGGGCAAGTTGAAACTATTGCTGTGTCTGAGGGTGGATGTTGTCTGTGTGTGTGCAGGTGTGTCTGTTGAGGTTAAGGCATGCGGGTCTGTCTGTGTTCTTTGGGTGGGTCATAGAAGGGGGTATTTGGACTGGGCAGACAAGGTGGAGGGAGGATGGAGGACAAGGGGTGACTGGCTGCAGTCAGTGTGGAGGCCAGAGCCTGAAAAGATCTCTGTAGGCCAACCATTGCACCATGAATATCCTCCAGGAAAGCATTGCTCTGTTGGATTTGGGTTGCTAGTCCCTGGAAGGCATTCACAATGGCAGTCTGTCCCACAGAGATCGACCTCAGGAGGTCAGTAGCCTTCTCACTGAGGGCAGTAGGGGTATGTAGGAAAGTACAATCTTTCTTGGCATGTTACCCCCAATTTCTGCCTGTTTGTCAGTGTTTTTTGCCTGTCTCACTGGGATCCTGCTAGCCAGGACCCCAGTGCTCATAGTTTGTGGACTATGTGTGTGTTGTCAGTATGCTTAACTGTGTCACTGAAGTTCTGCTAACCAGAACTCCAGTGCTTATGCTCTCCCTTCTTACCAAATTTGTCACTACACTTTAGCGACTCCATGATCAATTCTAATTGGCACACTGGACCCCCCCTTATAAGTCCTTAGTATATGGTACCTAGGGCATTGGGGTTCCAGGAGAGTGTTATGGGCTGCAGCATTACTTTTGCCACCCATAAGGAGCTCATACAAACCTTTCGTCAGGACTGCCACTGCAGCCTGAGTGTAATAGTGCACACACTATTTCACAGCCATTTTCACTGCACTAAAGCAACTTAGAAGTCACCTATATGTCTAACCTTCATTTACGGAAGGCTAGGTGCAAAGGTACTGTGTGTGAGGGCACCCTTGCACTAGCAAAGGTGCCCCCACATTGTCCAAGGCTAATTCCCTGGACTTCGTGAGTGCGGGGACACCATTATACACATGTACTACATATATGTCAATACATATATGTAGCTTCACATTGGTAACTCTGAATATGGCCATGTGAGGTGTCTAAGATCATGGAATTGTCCCCCCCTTTCCAGATCTGGTATTGGGGGCAATTCCATGCACCCTGGGGGCTCCACCACGGATCCCCAGTACTGCAAAACCAGCTTTCTGAGGTTTCCACTGCATCCCCAGATGCTGCCACCTCACAGACAGGTTTCTGACCTCCTGGGGACTGAGCAGCTCAATCCCAGTAAGGCAGAACAATGCATTTCCTTTGGGAGAAGGGTGTTGCACCGTCTCACTCTGGTAATAGGTGTTGCAGGCTTGGGAGTGGTAGCCTCCCAGAGCCTCTGGAAATGCTTTGAAGGGCACAGATGGTGGCCTCCTTGCATAAGCCAGTCTACAGCAGTTCAGGGACCCCCAGTCCCTGCTCTGGTGCAAAACTGGACAAAGGAAAGGGGAGTGACTACTCCCCGTTCCATCTCCACCCAAGGGGTGGTGCCCAGAGCTCCTCCAGAGCGTCCCTGGTGTGGGGACTCTCTGGACACCTCTGAGTGGGCAGTGCCAGCAGGTGCATTCCTAGGTAGGTAGCCGACCGGTACTCTGGGACTCCTCTCCTGATGATGAGCCTGCTCCCTGGAACACAGGTGGTAGACCGAAGTGACCAAGACTGTCCAAAGGTCCAGCTGTCTGAATTTGGCTGAAGTAAGAACTTGCCTCCCCGTGCTGGAACAGTATCCCTGTGCACTGCATCTTCTGCAGCTCCTTGGGCTTCTGTGCACTTCTTCCAAGAATCCTTGATACACAGCGTAGCCCAGGTCCCCAGCACTCCATCCTGCGACACACAGCTCCCTGAGATGTTCTCCGGCGGCGTGGGACCTTCCAGTGTAGTGCTGTAATAACCGCACTTTGCATCTTCTTTGTCCCCATTTTCTGGGACTCCCGTGGGTGCTGTCTAATCTTCTGAGGGTTCTCTGAAGTGCTAGGAGCCCCCTCTGTCTCCGCAGTCTGAGTTGAGACCACCAGGTTCCTCCTCGGTCCAGGCAACTCCTTTTTGATGCAAACCGCATATTTGCTCGAACCAAGGCTTGCTGGCAGAATCCAGCAACGCAAACAGCCTGCATCCAACAACTCGACGTGGGACATCATGTGCACCAAGCAGGAACCCACAGCCATCTTCTTTGGTGCTCTTCTGTACTTTTCTTCTTACCAGAGAATCCACTTTTGCACCATCTTCTAGGTTGGCAGGGGGTCCTGTCCTTCCTGGACTCTTCTTCGACTTCTGGACTTAGGGGGTCATTCCGACCCTGGCGGCCGGCGGTTTGCTGGCAGGAACACCGCCAACAGGCTGGCGGTGTCCCGCCAGCAAGTATGACCGTGGCGCAAAAGCCACGGCCATACCGCCGGCCCCTCCATTTTCCCTCCAGGTTTCCGCCTGGCGGTCATAATCCCCAGGGCAGCGGTGCAAGCACCGCTGCCCTGGCGATTATGAGTCCCCGACCGCCAGCCTGTCCGTGGCGGTAGACACCGCCATGGAAAGGCTGGTGGTAAGGGGACGCAAGGGGCCCCTGGGGGCCCCTGCACTGCCCATGCACTTGGCATGGGCAGTGCAGGGGCCCCAGGCGTAGCCCTGTCACGCATTTCACTGCCCGAATTTCGGGCAGTGAAATGCGCGACGGGTGCTACTGCACCCACTGCACATCAACATTGCCGCCGGCTCTATTACGAGCCGGCGGCAATGTTGATGTGCCATTTAAGCTGGCCCAGCGGAAATGTCGGAATAGGGAGGCATGAATACCGCCGGCAATGGCGGTATTCTGTCTCCCCCGGCCTCGGCGGTCTGGAAAAAAGACCGCAGAGGTCGGAATGACCCTCTTAGTCTCCTCTCTCGACAGGTCTACAGGTCCAGGAATCCATTGGTTGTTGCTTGCAGTCTTGCTTGGTTCTTGTCCTGAGGAAACTGGCTCTACTTTACTCCTGCTTTCCTGGGTTCTGGGGTGAGGTACTTTACTTACCTTTGGTGTTTTCCTACACTCCCAGCACCCCTTGAGATGCTACACTTGCCATGGCGGAATTAATTATTCTCATTTCACTATTGTTGTCCCTAGGCCCATTGTAATGTATTGTATTTTCTACTGTTTGCACTATTCTATGACTGTTTACTTGCCTGCTTTTGGTTACTAATGTATATATTGTGTATAATACTTACCTCCAGAAGGGGTATTGCCTCTAGGATATTTTTGGCCTTGTGCCACTGAAATAAAGTACCTTTATTTTTGGTAACAGTGAGCATTGTTGTTTATTGTGTATAAGTACTGTGTAACTATAGTGGTATTACAGGAGCTTTGCATGTCTCCTAGTTCAGCCTAAGGTGCTCTGCTACATCTACCTCTAGACAGCCTAAGCAGGCAGAACACTGCCTACATTTCACTAATAATGGATAACCGGACCTGGTATAAGGTGTAAGTACCTTAGATACCCACCACAAACCATCCTAGCCTCCTACAGAGTAACAGGGCCTGGGGCAGAGGTGCCTGCGGCAAAGGAGACACGCACCCTCTTGGGTGAGCTCGAATGCCCAACTGGGTGGGGAGCAACAGAGAGGGCGTTGATAGAACAGGGGATGTGAGACAAAGATGGTACTAAGGTGGTCCCCGATGGGTCCACCACCACTAGCGTGTGGCCACTGGAGGAGGAATCCGATGATGATGAAGAATGTTCGGTCACCCCCATGGCACTCCCCTGGTCCTCCTGGCTACCGGGTCACTCTGTGTTGGTGGTTTCTTGACCTGAGGTCCCATGGCCTGATGCTACCCCACTTGGCGCAGCCCCATCTCCTTCACCTGGCAGTACTGATGCTGTCAAAAAAAAGTGAAGTAGGGTTGTTAGAAATGGGATCCCTGGATGGCAGTCAGTTTGCACTCTGTCCAAGCAGAACCGCTCACTCTAGTCAGAGCAATAGAGGTACACACTTCAGATAACCCCTGCTCACCCCCTTGGTAGCTTGGCACAAGCAGTCAGGCTTATCTCAAAGGCAACTTGTGAAGTATTTGTACCAATACATGCAGTGAAAACACCACAAAATGGACACCATACCAGTTTAGAAAAATAAGCAATATTGTTTTAAATCAAACAAGACAAAAATGACAAAAATCCTACATACCTAAGTCAAGATATAAATTTTCAAAAGAATAAGAGTCTTACTCCATAGAAAACAATGGAAACGCAGATTTTACACAAAGTACCTGGTTTGCGTACAAAATACAGTCGCACAGGCATCAGAAAAGTAAGTTATGCATAGATTCCTTACTCACAACTGAGGCCTTGTTTTTTCTCTGGTCGCATTGTTTTTCTCTCCTGCAAGAGAGCGGTCCATCAATTTCCAGACGGGCACCTCGGATCCGCACAGGCTTGCGTTGATTTTTTAGGCCCAACCGTGAGGCGTGAGAAATCTGGTTTCATTGTGTCAGAAAACCATGTTGCATAGGGTTATCAGCAGCCTCAAGCAGGTGCTGCAATGTTTCTCCAGTCGCTATGCATCAATCTCCAAGCCGCGATGTAGGTGGGGCATTGATTTTGGCAGTGAAGCAGGTGGTGGGTCGTTTTTCAGCTGTGTTGCAGGTGGTGCATCAAAATGTTCCCTGCATAATGTTCTGTGCATGGGTTTTAGTCCTTGTTCTGCCAACCTCACCTCTCAAGGGCCCAGGGACTGGACAGGGCACCATTTGGCAGGCCAGGAGTCTCAGCAGAGAGTCCAGGTGCTGGCAGAAGAAGTCTTTGATGGCCCTGAGACCTCAAAACAGAAGGCAAGCTCAGTCCAAGCCCTTGGAGATTCTATTCAAGATGGAACATACCACAAAGTCCAGTCTCTGTCCTCTTTCAAGCAGAAGCAGCAACTGCAGACCAAACCAGCAAAGCGCAATCACAGGCAAAGGGGCACTACTCCTCCTCCAGCTTTTCTCCTTGGCCGAGGTTCCTCTTGATTCCAGAAGTAATCTAAAAATCTGGGGTTTTGGGCCCACTACTTATACCCTTTTCTGCCTTTGAAGTAGACAAACTTCAAAGGAAAGTCTCTGTTGTTCACAAGATCCTGCCTTGCCCAGGCCTGGCCCCAGACACACACCAGGGGGTTGGAGACTGAATTGTGTACGGACAGGCACAGCCCATTCCGGTGTAAGTGACCACTCCTCCCTCCATTCTAGCTCAGATGGCTCATCAGGATATGGAGGCTACACCTCACCAAAAGATGTTTTTTTTTAATTGCTCCCAAAGAGAGACTGCACTTAAAAGTTATTTAAGGGCAATCCCCATGTTAACCTATGAGAGAGATAGGCCTTACAACAGTGAAAAACTAATTTGGCAGTTTTTCACTGTTAGGACATGTAAAACACATCAGTGCATGTCCTACCTTTTAACATACACTGCACTCTGCCCATGGGGCTACCCAGGGCCTGCCTTACATGTATATAGAGAGAGAAGGTTTGGGCCCAGCAAGTGGGTACACTTGCCAGGTCGAATTGGAAGGTTGAAACGACACACAGACACTGCAGTGGCAAGTCTGAGCCATTTTACAGGGCTAGTCATGTGGGTGTCACAACCAATGCTGTGGGGCCCACTAGTAGCATTTCATTTACAGGCCCTGGGCACCTTTAGTGCACTTCACTAGGGACTTACTTGGAAATAAAATGTGCCAATCATGGGCAAGTCAAATACACATACATTTTACACAGGGAGCACTTGCACCTTAGCACTGGTCAGCAGTGTCAAAGTGCCCAGAGTACCAAAAGTAGCAAAAACAGAGCCCAGCACACAGTCAAAACATGGGAAGCAGAGGCACAAGGAACAGGGGAGACAACGCCAAGGATGCCAGGTCTACCAAGGGTCATGACATGGACATGAAAACACTTCAATCACAATTCTGAGAGACACAACATACCATCATGTCAAGTGGCCCTGCAAATGAAGTGCGAGCAAAGTGGCACCATCATGTGCCAATGGAAAACCAATCATGCCATCTGGTATTACAAAGGTAATACAAGAGCAAAACTTGGTCTCAGACACCTGCAATAGCATAGATAAACTCTAGCTACCACACTAACCATACCACAGCTAGGTGACCACTCCACCCTCAAATCTGTGCCACATACAGCACACCCAGAGAACCAGTAGCCAACAACGGGATCTCATTGTAAAGTACCCTTCCAATTACACAGACACAAACCTACGCACGCATCCAATGTGCACTGATGTAATTATCAACAATAAAAGATGTTGATAAGGAAATGCAGACAACACTGGTACAAACATGCCATACCTTGATTAGAAGACATGAAAACATACAGGTCACTATGAACATATCACATCCATGTACAGTCCTATAAAAGACATCTGCCCAAAATGAGATCAGGAAGTAGTAGCAAGGCCACATGCATCACATGTGGTGTTGCAAGGAACAACAATGAAGTCAGATCCTAAACATCATGGAGAGGTGTCTCCTGAATACATACAAGAATGGTCCTGTAAGGCCCAGGATAACCTCCACCAGTGTCACACGACCATTTCCATGTTTCTTCTGAGAGCGTTTCTATTAAACAGCTGTACCGTGAAGTAAGGAGGGACACAGACCTTGCAACCACTAACTGAAGGACACCAAATGGTTGTACAATGAGAAGCTACATCGCTAACCATATATCAGACATGGCATGAATGGCATCTGTCTGTGTATGAATCCCTGAACCCAAACACATGTGATAAAACATCCCAGCAAGTCAATCCATTATGCATCCCAAAAGTCAGGGCACAATTCCCAATCAATACACAGATGTTGTGCACCTACAACCAACTTTTCACATCAAGGGTACAAATGATCAGGAAGTAGATCCACACCCTGGCTCTACCTGTCATGTCCATAGTGGTTACTGCAGTTACACATGACTAATGACATACTATGAGGAATGAATTTATCTGTCTGGCAACATTTGATGATGACACAGTCCTGTCTGGGGCATCACAGTGAATGGTCACAACAGGACCCCATGGACATATATGTTAGAGATACTAGACATCATCCCCTCTGCATGGCTAGCACATGCCTACATTTAATGCATAGTCATGTATCCTAGTGGGAACGGAGCTCATGCAGACAAGTAGGCAAAATTAATGTTTACTACATTGATGGCACATCACCAATGACAATGCACATTCCCCACTTACCAAGGGAAAGTAGTATGTTACAGATGCCAAGATTTTGCCATGTAAGTCATGTCACATGTATGATGGGCACCCATCCATCAAAGACTGCTGTGAGGCACCAGCATCCAACATACAATGGAGAAAACGTGCCCATGGTTTGCAGATGTCAACCTACCCACATCCCCAGACACATGGCAGTGGACAGTGAGCCACATCCTACCTACCTTTGGCTGTGGCATTTAGGAGGAGTGATCTGTTGTTGAAAAATAAAATCACTAGAGTAGGTAAAGGAGACAAATTGTACACTAAGCACAGTCTTATGTGATCTCTGCTGTGCATTTGTACTGAAGGTGCCCCACACTTTAGTCACAGGTCCCAGCTTCAAAAGGATGAGTACATCAGTTTCAAACACATGGCCCATCTACACCAATTTGATCCCAGATGATTTGTGAGACATGACACATTCCACATTTCAGGGGGAGCAGTCTGTCCCTCACTCAATCACCTGGCAAAGGGACAAGCATGAATTTGCCTTGTATTCACCCCTTTGTGGCTATTGTGCTGCCATCAAATGCCCATCCAACTTGGTTGGCCACTGCCAAAATGCAGGCCATAAGGGGGGTCATGGTTCGACGGGCACCCTATCCCAGTTGGGAGGACAGCCCCAGCTGGGCCTCTACTGTCTTCCAGGCCCACCGTCTCAGGTCCTGCCACCTCTTCCGACAGTGGCCGCTCTGCCTGCTGTGGACTCCCATGGTCCACACCTTCTTGCCAATGGCTCTCCATATCCCCTTCTTCTGATGGACATTGACCTGCATGGATGCAGATTACAAGACAGCATATTATGTCCATAAGTCCCATACAAAATGGATGAGTCACATACATGTCAGTGCACCAAGCTAATAACATCCTGTCTTGACCATACTGCCACCTGTGGCACATAGCAGTCATTGGACACAGGGAATTGACTGCAAGCACTCCCCAAAAAGGTTCCCTATACCCCCCCAGCTCAGGCCCTGCACTGACCAGGTAGGCCAACTGCGACTTTTGTGGGACATGAGCTAGCCTCATGACATTGACCAGGAACACAATGGAACACATCACACAAATTGGCAAGTGACATGTAAACCACCCAGCAAAGAACATACACAAACATACACTATCTATGAATGCCACCCGTTGCGTACAATCTCTATAGGTCACAGCCAGCCTAAAGATTGACCCATTGTGCCTGGACCATAATGAAGAGAGTGACATGCTGGGCACACATAGAGTCAAGTCTGTCCACATGTGGACATTTACAGATATAGATGCAGGCATCTACTATTTCAGGGGGTGGGGGTCTGTGTGCCACATCAACATAACAATACACACTTCAACACGTGTGTTCATGAAACTTAGATTACCTTAAGGGGAACCTGGTCATGCATTGTAATGTCCAGCTTTATGCCCAAAGCACAGAGTCCGATATCACGGCAAATCAGTTAACAACACACTGTTTGCAGATGTGCAATGTCCAAAGTGCAAAGAGCATGCACAGGACACAACAGAGCTGGACGAAAGAGACAACAGGGCTATGGGAACAAGGGACCTGTCAAGGATGTGTGACACACATTGTCAGAGTTGAAAAGAACACTGCATTCACAGATCACCAGCCTGTCCTCAATGCAATTCCCATATAAACCAGTGGACAGAGGCTCAGTAAGCTGCATATTGGCAGTGAGGTATGATTTAGCAACATCACATGTTGTGCATGGGTACAGGGCATGGGCACAGTATCATACTTACATTGCATAGGGGAATCAATACCAGACCAAATTTTTACTTTTGCTGTGAGTAACGATAGACAGGCCCTGGTTTCTGCAGGCTGAGCAGACAGACCTACACAAAACACCATATCTGACAAATCACATGCATCCCAGTACATCTTGTGCCTACAGCCAATTGCCATTGGGTGTCTATGCGCAGAGCTGAGGGGTATTGTGAATCATTACTAGGACTAGGGCCATGTTCACATTGTATTAGCTGATTTCCCTCATGTGACAGATGCACATATTACCATTTGTAGTGAGCTGACATTGCGTCCATATTCCAATTCCTGTTCAGTAATCTAGCCTCAGACAGTCTGGAATCCTTAGCTGTTGGAGGGATGGTAACAGACACAAGTCTTGCCAGCAGTGCAGGCAGGAGATTGGCAATGCAGGATGTTGTTTGAGTCATCTTGAAAGCCATTTGTTTGTCATGCAGGCATTGTCAGGACCTTTTATAATGTGTGATAGGAGTCATCCTGTGGGTTCAGTGCATTGTGGAAGTGACTGCTGCCAATGCCATACAGCAGACACATGTTGGGGCCTTTGATCTGTACAGGAAGTTCCTACCAGACAATTTTCGCTGTCTTTCCTGTCTACACTAGTTTTGTCTTGCATGTCAGCTCTAGATGGATTTGTGTGTGATGTCACATCACAGGGTGTACTATGATCTGTATCCTTGTCCCTCCCTGGTGTATCATGTTAATTGTGGGTTCAGGGACTGTGGCACAATACAGTCTGGAAATTGGTCTGGTACTTGGGGTTGCATGTCCTCCCTGAATTTAAGATGTTACTCTTGACCCAACTCACAGTTCACATTGTCCGTCCTCTGAGGTGAGTGGACTTTCATGACAAGTATGCCAACAGGGATTGTTGACCATATGCAGAGTGGACTGGGTAGTTGGATTTAGTAGACAGAGCCTCCTGGCCTCAGCAGTCATGTGACTCCCTGTATTACATGCAGTTTTTCAATTAGACTCTCCCAGGTGTGTACACATCATGAGTGTGTTTTCAGGTAAAGGTATGTTTTGCAGGTGTACAGTGTACTTTTGCTTGGAGTGTGAGTAAGGGATTCTCCTATGAGTACTAACCATTTCAGTCCCTGTATTCTACACACTTTAGAGTTGTTCTCCTGTCAGGTGAGCACAGTTGTATGGCTGTTTAGATGGAGAATGGCCATGGTAGCAGAGCACACAGTTGTGGCTGAGTGTAGGGAGGGTCCCAGTTCCTCCTGTCCTTAACATTACTGTCATTGCCTATCCTACCCACACACTATACAGTTGTGATCCCCTCAGGTGACTACAGTTGTATGGCTGATTAGATGAAGAATGGTCATAGTAGCAGAGCATACAGTTGTGGCTGAGTGTAGTAAGAGTCCCATTGTCCCCAGGCCCTAGCATTCCTGTCATTGCCTGTCCTACCCACACACTATACTGATGTCATACTCTCACGTGGATACACTCCAGTGGGGACAGACAAGGACATTTTGCTTAGGCTACACTGTTCTGGTTTTAGTGATGGTGGAACAGTGCCTGCTGGGACTCGCAGTGCTCTCAATCCCTGTACAACACCCACTATACAAAGTTGGTGTTTTCCCAGGTGAATCTACTTGACATGTTGGAGGCCAGACAGGGGTCTATGGAGAGGTGGACAATGGACTGTTGAGTGGGGTGACATAGTAGGTGGCAAGAAATGATCAGTGAACATGCATGACATAGCATTTTGGTGCAATTTTTGTGGGTTGTGACTTACCCGATTCCACTCCCCAGGTATTCCTGTCAAGCCCTCAGGATGGAGTATAGCCAAATCCTTCTCCTCCCATGATGTTAGTTGTAAGGGAGGGACCACCGCAAGTCTTCAGGACCGCAATCTGGTACCTGCAAGCCATGGTACAGACCTTCCCCCTGAATTCGTTCCACCTCTTCCTGATGTTGTCCCTTGTGTGTGGATAACTGCCTACAGCGTTCACTCTGTTGACTGTCCTCTGCCAAATTTCCATTTTCCTACCTATAGTAGTTTGCTGGACCTGGCTCCAAATAGTGGTGGCTCTACTTTTATGATTTCATCCACCATGACTCTTAACTCGTCATCTGTGAAACGGGGATTTTTCTGTGGTGACATGGTGGTGGAATTGAACTTAAAAAAGAGATTTACTGGTTAGGTGCTGTGTGATGAGAAGGTGACAGGGAGTACATGGAGTGTATAAGTGCATTTATATGTGGTGGGTGTGTATTAAGTGTGTGGGACATGTGCTTCATGGAAGTTAGAGGGGTGCCTGATCTATGGTGGGTGAAGTTTTTGGGCAGTGCTCTATCTGGTGTTCGGCATGGAGATGCCAAAGATTGTGGTGTGTGAAGGGGTGTGATTTATAGTACAGTTTGTAGGTGTGCCGAGTGTGTGAATGTGTCAGCTATGCTGTCTTCAAATGCAGCCAATGTGGTGCTGTGCATTACTGTGGTGACTGCCTACCGCCACAATTTAGACCGCCATTGGAAGACCGCCATCGCAATTCTTGACTTGTAAAACGATGGGTGGTTGGTTGACAGGCTGTCAGTGCCAGTGGGTGGCCCACCTATTTCCCGCCCTTCAGAGTCCTATCAGGGTTGGATTTTTGGCTGGCTTTTGGCAGTCCTGTCTGTGTAACTTGTAGTACGGTGGTCTGGAAGACTGCCAACATGGTGGTCTTTTGGCGACTGCCACCATGGCGGTCTGGCCATCCGACGGCCAAACTTGTAATCAGGCCCTTGACCATCAGAAAGCAGATAACATGACATAATATAGCATAACATATTGATACATTACCAAAACACTATATGAAACCTTAAACCAACACACTAGTGAAAAACAATAACTAGAACTAAATGTACTAAAAACCCACAAATGACACTATAACTAACCTTTATAGCTCCCCCACATACACCACCCTAACAATCCAAAAAAAAAACTTTAAAAAGGACTGTCAATTTCCAACGAAGAGCAACACCTTTCCACCACCTGGATCCCAGAAAATAGACTGTGAATTAGACAACTAGAGTAAAATAAAGTAAAAAGTATTGCTAAATTAAACAAAAAAATCTAATGGGGATACAAGTTAAAAATGTTTAAAACAGTAAGAACTTATTAAATATGTAAAATATGTTAACAATAATGTCCAAATATATCAAAATAACTGTACAGTATAAATTAAATAATAGTATAATAATATACAATGATTTTATACATACTGAAAAAGTATGTAAATAATATGTTAAACATATGCATATGAAACAAATGTATTAATATTAAAAAATGTTAAACAATAGAAAGAAACCTGAAAAAATGCACAGCATACAATCCTATTTACACATGGTTTACATTGTTTATTTAATAATAAATATGTATTACTTTTTTATTTATCAATATATAACTAGAACTATATATGTTAAAAATGTAAAAATAATTGGTACATTTTTTTAAATGAAGGAAAATTGAAAAATGTCTTACATATTTTTATTCTATGAAAATATGTAAAGAACAATGTTATTTATTACAAATATACAACCAATTATTATATTAATTGTCTTTCTAACTATCAACATTACTAAATAAATGACATCAACTACTCATAGTGCATGGGAATGCAAGGAAAGTAACACAAAGAGTCTCATTATGGGCATTGCGGTCTGACGGTAAGACCGCATCGGTGGCGGCCGCCAAAACACCGACATGTTGGTGGTCATACTGACTGCTATATTATGAGTTATATAGACAGGACTGCCTAAACCCAGCCAAAATTCCAACATCTCCAGGACTCTGGAGGGCGGGAAAACAGTGGTTCCGCCACCAGCACCACCAGTCCATCAAAAATTCTAGGAACCAATTACGACCCACGAATCACGATAGCGTTCTCCCATGATGGCAAACCAATGGCGGTGTGAACCACAGCAATCAGCGGTCTACACAGTAATACACTACACCACACTGTATAGTTTGAATTCCACTTACCTGACACACATCCAACACTCCTACAAACTGCATTATTAAACACACCCCTTCACAACCACAATCCTTTGCATCAGAAATGCCATACACAGAAATATAGAGACTGCACATAGAATTTAGGAATCATATAATGGGCACTCCTCAGCACTCCAAATACCACACATCCCACAACTGGACATCATACATATTACACAATATTTTCGCCAAACATCAAATATCATCCATCACCCACTCATAACACAGCACCCACTCCCTCCCACCTATGTTTTTACCTTATTGTGTCATCCACCACTACCATGTCCCCACAAAACCATACCGTTTCACAGATGATGAGTTGAGGGTCATGGTGGATGAAATCATCTGAGTAGAGCCACACCTATTTTGAGGCCAAGTCCAACAGTTGCCAGGAAAATGGAGATGTGGCAAAAAATAGTTGATAGGGTAAATTGTGTAGGCAGCTATCCATGCACAAGGGAGGACATCAAGAAGATGTGGAACAACCTCAGGGGGAAGGTACATGCCAAGGCTGCCAGCCAACATCTGGTGGTCTTCAAAACTGGCGGTGGGCCCCCACCTCCTCCGCCAACGTTCACATCAAGGGAGGAGATTGTCTTGGAAATCCTGAATCCGGAGGGCTTGACAGGAATACCTGGGGGAGTGGCGTCTGGTAAGTCACAGCACTGAAAAATGTCATCCTAAAGTTTTGTCTTGCATGCTAACAGATCACTTTTTGACATCTTGGCAGCCAACACATTCACCACCCCTGTGTCCAACTGTCCACATTCCTCTCTCTGGCAAACCACATGTCAACTAAACTCATCTGGGGGCACAGTGTCTGTGTATGGGGTGGGTAGTACAGGGACTGAGAGTACTAAAAATCCCAGTAGGCACGTTTCTACCATTAAGAAAACCAGAACAGTGTACCATAATGAAAATAGCCTTGCATGTCAACTACACAATCGACTAAACTCACCTGAATAATCCACAAATTTACGGTTTAGGGCAATGACAGCAATGCTATGGGCATTTGCCAGTACAATAACACCAACACAGAGCTACAGCTGTGTCCTCTGCTAAAATGGCCCTTTTGCCTCCCAGCACCCATTGAAAGCTACTCACCTGAGGGGAACACACGTATCTGCAGTGAGATGTACTACGTGTAAACTGATATGTATGGCCAGGTATAACGGTTACTACTAAGCTGAAGGACAGGTCAGTTTCCACTTTACATTCTGCAGCTGTCTGGTGACTCAATACTGAACTACTGCTAAATAGGAGGTAACATGAACTATATAAAGCTACACAGCAGACAATATATGAGTCTATCAACAGACATCCAACTGTCAAGCTAATCTGATATTCTCTAGTAAGAATTCCCTGTGTCCCATATAGCTGTGCCCCAGATTTGAAAGCAGTTGTCACTGTCATATCACGGATCAAGCAAAGCCTTTCTGTACATGACTCAAAGCATATCTACCTGCCAAAGTTTGATACCACATGTTGCATTACAGTCTGTAACTGTCAGTTCCACTTCTTCAACAGGTCACCTATACATTGTGACCATGGAGAGGACACCTGAGACAGCCAATTTCCCCTGGATGAAGCCCTCTGTGAGGAGAACACCCCTGGATGTGAGGACATTGAGGACAATTCTGGCCCATATGTGACACCTGGTCAGTCTACTTCTGTCAGCGTCGCCCTGCCTACATCAACCCCTCTCTGCCATGTTGCATCTATATACCAAGCAACCATTTGCCCCCAAACCTGTGTTCCAAGAACAGTTACAACCATAATGTGCCACCCAGTACAGGTACCAGAGTCACCACTAGAAAACTCTGACAATGAAGGACCTGGCACCAGTGGGAATGGGCAAACTGTGCCAAGGGAAAAGGCACGTCAGGGTAGGGTGCATGGAAAGGATGGTGTGGGCCAATGGACTGAGGCTCCTAGGGGTACAACTGGCCAGGACAGCATCTCACAAGTCTTGGGAGCCTACCAACAGTCCCAACGCTTGATGGGGCAGGTACTTGCCATGATGGGGGAGATTAAGCAGCTGCAGAGGGACAACCACCAGGAAGTCATGCAAAAGTAGGAGGCACACAATGACAACATGGCCTAACAGGGGTGCTGAGAGATATTTATACCACCCTGAGTAGGTTATGTCCACAACAGCAGAACCCTTCTATTGGCCATGTAATATCATCCCCTCCTACATCAGTGGCAGCCAGTGGAATGGAGGCTATACAATGGGAAGAACATGCCTCAGACACCCCAGCCCCTGTAGCTGAAGAACGTACCCCACAAATGTGGATGCCCAACAAAACATCCAGGAGGAGCAGATGCCAAGACTTCAACCACTGCTAGGAAGTGATCCTCTATTGGTTCCCCTTGTGTGTCACATATACAACCTGTTGACTGTTTTACAACCACTCTCCATTTTCCAATGGCACAAAGACACTGGACTTGAGACTCAAAATATTGCAGCAGCTACCTTGATGATTACACCCACCATGACTGAACCCTTCACTGTTTGCACTTTATGATTTGATCTGATTCCTACTAAACCACATGTTTGGAGTCATTTTCAGCATAGGTGTGAATAACAAGCACCCCACAGACTAATTAAGTTAGGGAAAGGTCAGTCTTTGTCTCTACAAACAGGCAGACAGATTAATTCAATTAGTCATCAACTAAAGCCTTATCACATACCTATACCATACTTCTCAAATGACCAGACCCCATAATACAGACAGAGGTCAGTACAGCTGTCCCAGCCATTGGACCTTCCACTTACCATGGTCAGGTATCTGTAGGCATGCTACTCACCTATGTCAGTCTTGACACACATGCACAGTGGCCTGTAATGAGGAAACACAGTAACAGCTAGAGACAAGTTAAATAGTATCATCATCAAACAAATGAGAAAGTTGAGTTTAAAGGTTGCACAGAATGACAAGACCACTGGACCCAGATAACATGACACACATGTCTAATGTGTGGAACAATACACTACCATCCCACTTTCCTCACAGTCTAGACATGGAACTCATATACCACCAATATGATGCCTTACAGTACCTGGATCTATCCATGTTCACTTCACATGTCAGACCTGCAAATCCTACCTGCCTGTGACACAGAATTGACTACAAGAGGATGACCTTGTGATGAAATCTGAAAGTAAAAATGTAATATAGAAGACAGAGGCAGGTAATGGTAATGAAGACCTATAAAGAATTGTCCCAAATACAATAGTAACACTGATTGTGTAGTGTGACAAACATTTACAAATGTGATCATCATGATAGGCACAACTCCAAGTACAATTTTGCATGCACACCTGAGCCATGTACTGCTAAGCAACTAATGAGCTGTCTGATGTTTATACAAAGATCCTTCTAAAACATCTCTAACCCCCCCAATATCCCAATGAGTCTAGTATTTTACAGAACAACACATACCTACAGTCAGTAGAATACTGATTTATGAGATCTGCCCAGCTGTCTCCACCTTCATCCTCATCACAGTCATCCTCACTTGGCATACGTGCCTTCTCACCCACTGTAACTCCTGACTCCCCTTCATCTGGTATATATGGGATCTGACGTCTCAGGGAGAGGCTGTGGAAAATGCAGCAGGCAACAATGATTTGACACACTTTGGCGGGTGAGTGGAGGAGTGCTCCACCAAACTTAACAATGCAACAAAATCCTTATCCTTCCATGGTCCTCACTGAAGGGAACGCCCCCTGACGTTTTTGGGTACCTCACTGGTGTCAACAACCAGGGACAGTTTGGGTAGCTAGAATCCAGTGTAATAAATCGTTACATGTGTTCAAACATAAATCTTTGACATCCCTACATTTGGCAGCAGACATAAGAGACTGACATACATTACATATACGACTTATCAACCACCTAGGCCATCTCTGTGTACTGGCGTGTCATCAGCAGTGGGATACTGCGGTTCTGCATGATGAAGGTTTCATGAACTGACCCCAGGAACTTTGCACATACTTGAGAAATGTGGAGGTCCGCCAAACAGACTACTTGGATAAGAATGGAATGAATGTTTTTCCTGTTCCGATACACCTGTTCATTGCCAGTTGGGGGAACCATGGAACAGAAAGGGGCAGCACTAACTATTGCCTCTCCACTCTATTCTTAACTATTTTGCAGAAGGTGTTGGACAGTAAATGGGCCAAATTTACTATGTACTATTACAACTTCAATGTAAACCATTTTAGGGAAGGTGTTGGACACTAAAGAGGTTGTTGTATAGCTATTTTAGCCATGTTTTAGACATGTTGTTTTAAGCTAAGTATGCCTGCTGCTGTGCACTTTAACCCTGTTACATATTATTCAGCATTGCTTTATTTTTCTAGTGATAGCAACATTTGCGGTGCTGTTTTTATTTTTTTTATCTCGTTGTACTTTTGCCTAGGAAAGCATTACTTTCTTAGTGGGACATGTATTTCACTTTGTGCCTTCTCCAAGACTACAGTCAGATAGGGTTGCCGACAAACGTGGTATGCTATGTCCCCAACATTCACAGAAAACACACACTCATATGTGGGGACTATTTCTTAGGACGTCAGCTGTTTTATTATAAAAACATCCCTTTGGCCCTGACACGTTAGAGGGAGATTACAGCCAGATGACCACGACTGCATGTTGCTTGTTGCCTGCTCTGCTGCAGCTACATGCTTAGGCGGCCAGATTCAGGATCCACATGGGGAAGGTGTCTTTCTAGACTATAGGTTTCTTCCTCCAGGTATTAGAGATGATGTACCCACAGGGGGGAAACCCGAAGGGCAGATTAGGCTTATTACGCTGTGCTCAAATATAGTATATGTGGGAGAAATATATATCACTCCTAGTGACAGTATGGTAGGAATTTTCTTGTGTTTTATTCTGTTAGTTACCTGCTTGTTTTTATTGTGTTTTATCATCCTAGTTATTGCAATACATGCCTTTTTTTTAATCGAAGGTGCAGTTATTTCAATAAGTCCTTATTGAGCTATATTCTGCCTCTGTTGTCTTTGCCTGTATGAGACCTTTGGTAACTGAGAGAAAAGGAAGAGATCTGGTCAACCATGATTCCCCTGAGGAGTCTTTCTTGTCATGTGCCTGGTTGCCACAATCATCGTGGTAAGAGATGAAGTGCTGCTAGTTAGCCGGAGAACCCGGATTAGGCAGGCAGGCGTCATGTGGTGTGGAATTATACTTAGTACTCAATATCCATGTGATCCTCTCTTCCAAATCCAGTAACCTCATTACCATAATGAGAAGCTACGAGACAAGGCTATATTTACTATTCACACTCAAATCTATATAATTTCAAGGAAGGTGTTGGACATCGAAGAGTTTATATACATAATCAAGGTTCTGTAGTCACAAACAATTTTTTATATATAAAATAAAAAGTACTTATAAGACACAATAAAAAATGCTCAAAACTATATATTTAAAATGAAAAAAATTACAGTTCAAAATTATGTATTAATCATTATTTAAAAATAATGCATTTTAGTATTATTTAATAATATTCATAGATTCCGGAACATAACAAAAAATAAATATATAATCTAAAGTTACAGATCATAGAGTATATAAAAATAGATAACTAATTTATAATTATATCATAAATATAACATAGTATATTTAAATTTATAAATATTAGACACTATATTCTCCTAGCAACAGAGTTATTATTAATACATTTTTATTTTATTCATTATTAAAATATGTGTATTAACATTTAAATATATAAACCTATAACATATAAATATACAAAGAAATCTTAATTATTACATCACAAATTATAGATATTTATTCTCTTTTCATAATTTCACTACACATAATTTTGAATTTTTCATGTAAAATGTGAACTTTTTAAACAAATAAATTTGTAGGTAACTTATTTACTTGACAGCAAAATGCTCAACATTCAAAAACACATTCAAATAATTAAAAATTTTGCCCAAAAATAAATACGAATCAGTGTATTAAATCCAAATTATGTAATAAAAGTAAATTAAAAAACTTAAAAAATTCTAACATTTCTATAATTAATATTTAAGATAAAATATCTATGTTTTTAAAAATTAATTTAATTTATAAATGCATTAAAATGAATTATTAAGTATGATCACTAAAAATTAATGTTAAAAACATAATTTTATAATATTAATTTGCAAATCATTAAAACAATAAAAATTACATTTAAATTAGAATACTAACATTTTAAAAATCACCCCACCCATATCCCCTAAAAGCCCAACATCCCTCTACTAACAAAAGTATATATACACTCATTTTACACATTAATACAACTAAAAATAAAAAGTCAACATTTCTAAAATTATTAAATTAACTTACTTAGCACAGAAATTTTTAAAATTGCTGAACACATAAACTCAAATACACTACAAGAAAATGCATATGAAATACCAGTCACAAATGATATTCAATCCAACAATATTTTCTAAACCAACATGTTTAACAAGAATATTAAAAACAACACTTAAAACAATATTCTTACTGTCAATGTTCCTGTCACTGATATTGTTGGCATCCTGATATTCTTGACACAATATTTTGGTATCACAATACTCTTTATTTGATATTTTGACCAAACACCACTCAATTGTCAACATAATTGCTAAATCATTTGTATGCAATTGTCTTTCTAGAACATAATGCAACATTCCAGATGCATGTTGGTACATCCTGTATTTTCTTCCTTAGGGTGTGATGTATTTGCATGATATGTTAAATGATCAGTGTACATGTGTTTTGTCCAACATTGCAGTGGGCCAAGGGCCTAGACCAACTGTTAAAAGTTAATAGCTATGGTAATAATTATCATATTGAAATCCTTAAAATAGCAAACAATGAATAGAGACTGTACCAGGTGTGTGTAGTTAAACAGATCTGCAGGGACATGATCTGGGCTTGGATTTTTTCTCCTTTTCAGTTAGGCAAAAACTATTTCAATCTCCTCCCCTATAAAATTAAATGTGGCTGATGAGAAATATAGAAACCTGTTGCTGGGGTACAGATGTCTGAAAGAAAGACAACCAAATCTAGATAGAAATTAAAGCAGGGTTACAGGTCTAGCTACTCTGTCTCTCTTGCATCTAAGTTTTAGAACCCACGACTGTCAAGTTCTATGCTAAATGGAGACCATTCTAGTCTTTTTTGGAATGTAGCCTTCTTAACATGAGCATCTTCCTTATTAATTTTACACCAGGGAAATCTGAGATCTTGATAGTTCACCACTCCTTTGTGACCCTATGACAATCTTGATCCTGTCGGTGATTTCAACTCATGTGACCACTGAAGTGTTAGCACTGGAGACCACAGTGCTTGGTTTAGTACAAGGTATGAAAATGTGTTATATTTTGAGATATGTTTTGGACAAATCTTTTCAATATTGGGCTCATTACATTGAATTACCATACTTATAATATCTAAAATAGGTAATATGTGCACTTTTAGATTTATCAGGTCAAGGGATCCCCATTATTTCTATCCTCTGCATCAAAGAGACCTGTATATCTTGTGAGAGCTTACATATGTCAGGAATACGAAGAAATATTGTCAAACTTGAGTCTAATATACACAATTCAAAACCTCATGGAAAATGAGAAGAGGTCAGACATGGAAAATATGGAAGACAGTAACATGAAAACCAGCATAAAAACTATTTGATCCTCACTTCTTGAGCAAGTGTGGATGATCTCATGTAGTAAGGGAAAATTGCTATTTTATACTCTCAGAGGCACTGGTTAAGTCTGTTATAACAGTACCTGGTTTTTCTGTTTACCCCACATTTAAACAATTTTGTTACCTGCCTTTTGCATCCCTATGCTTTATCATTTTGTTGCCTTCTCAGTTCCCTGTTCTACTGAACAGTCTCATCCAGTCTTCCTTTGGTTTTCTCTGACCCTTCTGCGGCACACTGAATATTATGCGGTGTGTCCTTCCTTACCTACATTCATCGTAGATATAGAATTGCTGTGAACATCCTGCATATTACACCTTGCCCAAGAGGTACTGCTCTCCTTAGCTCTTTCGGCTGTGGGTCTGCATTCTAATAGGGACTGGGCTAGTCATGCTATATCACAGTGGAGCAAGATGTAAACTGATAAGGCAGATTTTCTTGGGTTAGGTGTTCACACGTGTTTGCCCACAAATAAGCTATTCACTCATGTTTGTCTCTGTGATTTGCCATGATTAACAAGTAGTGAGCCTGAGACGGTATGAGGATACTGTGGAACCAATCCAAACTAGTATCTCTGTGGTCTCATCCCTTTCCCATTTTTCCCTGGTGTCCGTGATGACATATTATTATTCCCTATATCAGTTGGAATAAATGGACATTTGGGATTGTTGGCTCTATCCTTTGGAGTTTTCATCCCTAGCTTGTATCCTGACAGGATGGATGCAAATTCCCATCTAGTTAGTATGAAGTCTATATTCAGCCAAACAATGGTGAGATTCTTGTAGTTTGTGATTCTAACAAAAATCACACAGTCTTGGCAGACCAAGGCCCTCATTACAACCCTGGCGGTTGGTGTTAAAGCGGTGGTAATACCGCCAACAGGCCGGCGGAAAAAATTGGGATTACGACTGTGGCGGAAACCACCAACATAGACAGCCACTTTAACACTCTGACCGCCACAGAGGTACAAACAAACAGCGTGGCGGTAACCGCCAACAGACAGGTGGGAGACAATGTACCACCCACCCTATCACAACACGGCTATCCTCCACCTTTTCCGGGGCGGAACCAACACGAATAAAAACACAGCAGAAACAGTACACAGAAGGGAAAACACTCACCCCTCCACACCCCACGAGGAACCAGGACGCCATGGAGCCCGAATTGCAGATCCTGCCAGCGATGGTCTTCCTTCTCCTCTATCAGGAGCTCCAACGACGGTGGGGATGACCACGGCGAGTACTGCACCTACAACACAGGGGAGGGGGGAGGGAAAAGAGAGTGACACCCACACGCAACAAACAACACCCCCACCCCCACCCTCACCCACAACACCATACACACAAATTCATGCTGCAACATTACATATACACCCTCCCACCCCCCCTTGAATAACGCAAGGACAAAAGGAAATGATTGGCACGATTGTAATCAATAAAAATCCATTAGTCAAAAGTCAAAATCCAGTATATACAATTATGTACAACAACTACACAAGTCCGGATAGTGCACCAATCATTATCCATGGACCACTGCGTCCAAAATGCATGGGCGAGACCCACACATGATACCTGACTCCAAACAGAGAGAACACTGGAAGGCCATCACATAGAAAATATACAGGCACCTCAGGGGACGGGGGAGGGGGGCACCTCAGCCTGATGAACGCACGACGCCACTGCTCCTCGAAGGGGCTCCATGCTCATTGATGTATCCTGGGGAGTGCAAAGCCACAGTCTCTCAAGTATCTCCAGTGGGTGGGTTGCCCACTGCTTTATCCTGGGGAGTGCAAAGCCACAGTCTCTCAAGTCTTTTCAGTGGGTGGTTTGCCCACTGCTTTATCCTGGGAGTGCAAAGCCACAGTCTCTCACGTCTTTTCAGTGGGTGATTTGCCCACTGCTTTATCCTTGGGAGTGCAAAGCCACAGTCTCTCACGTCTTTTCAGTGGGTGGTTTGCCCACTGCTTTATCCTGGGGAGTGCAAAGCCACAGTCTCTCAAGTGGATAACAGTATCCGCTGGTTCTTGAGGGGGCTTGGTTCCCAGAGTGCTTCATCCTGCCAAGGACTGAGGTAGTGGATGAGATACTCCACTGGTTCTGGAGGGAGCTTGGTGCCCAGAGTGGTTCATCCTGCCAAGGACTGAGGTAGTGGATGCCTTTCTCCACTGGTTCTGGAGGGGGCTTGTGCCCAGAGTGCTTCATCCTGCCAAGGACTGAGGTAGTGGATGCCTTTCTCCACTGGTTCTGGAGGGGGCTTTGTGCCCAGAGTGCTTCATCCTGCCAAAGACTGAGGTAGTGGATGAGATACTCCACTGGTTCTGGAGGGGGCTTTGTGCCCAGAGTGCTTCATCCTGCCAATGACTGAGGTAGTGGATGAGATACTCCACTGGTTCTGGAGGGGGCTTTGTGCCCAGAGTGCTTTATCCTGCCAAGGACTGAGGTAGTGGATGAGATACTCCACAGGTTCTGGAGGGAGCTTGGTGCCCAGAGTGCTTCATCCTGCCAAGGACTGAGGTAGTGGATGCCTTTCTCCACTGGTTCTGGAGGGGGCTTTGTGCCCAGAGTGCTTCATCCTGCCAAGGACTGAGGTAGTGGATGCCGTTCTCCACTGGTTCTGGAGGGGGCTTGGTGCCCAGAGTGCTTCATCCTGCCAAGGACTGAGGCAGTGGATGAGATAATCCATTGGTTCTGGAGGGGGCTTTGTGCCCAGAGTGCTTCATCCTGCCAAGGACTGAGGTAGTGGATGCCTTTCTCCACTGGTTCTGGAGGGGGCTTTGTGCCCAGAGTGCTTCATCCTGCCAAAGACTGAGGTAGTGGATGAGATACTCCACTGGTTCTGGAGGGCACTTTGTGCCCAGAGTGCTTCATCCTGCCAAGGACTGAGGTAGTGGATGCCTTTCTCCACTGGTTCTGGAGGGGGTTTTGTGCCTAGAGTGCTTCATCCTGCCAAGGACTGAGGTAGTGGATGAGATACTCCACTGGGATGTGGGCACCTTTTTCACCTTGGCAGGTGGCGGAATGTCCTTGCCCTCGCTCCGTGGCACACTGGCAGCCCTGATGGTTGGCGCACTCCATGACCCTGCTGTTGCTGGCACCACTGTGCCTGGGGATGTGGTGACTCAGGTGCTGGGCTGGGACCTGGAAAGCCTGGCCCTAAGGGAAGGACGGGGGGAGGTGTAGGGAAGAGGTCAATATTAGCTAGGAAATGTTTTTTAGACACACTGGGATGGGTAGATCAAGGGGGTTTCGGAGTGGAGGTAGAGGTAGTGGTTGTAGGAGGTGTATGTCTGCTGAATTTGGGTGAAGGTGCATGGGCTGGAGGCTGTTGTGAGGTGGATGGCTGTTTGGTGGGTGTGTGCCTGCGTTTGTGTAGTTTGGGAGGAGGGCTCACAGACACACTGGAAGAGGACACAGGGGAAGTGTGAATGGTAGTGGGGGTGGTGATTGCACGTGAGCGGTGTGTGGTGATGGGTGTGTTGGTGATGGAGGCAGTGGCTGAGGATGTAGTGCATGCAGGTGTGAGTGGAGAAGAGACTAGGAGGGAGTGGGGAGATGTGGAGGAGGGGGACACAGTGGAGGCAGTGGATGTTGGTATGTGTGCATGAGTATGATGCTTGTGTGAGTGCCTGTGGGATGTGTGGTGCTTATGTTTGCCTCAGCCACCCTTGTGTGTTGAGGTGTGTGCATGCTGGTCTGATGGTGTGCTTAGGATAGGCTGAGGTACAGGGTATTGGGTCTAGGTGGAGGAAGATGGAGGGGGCAGGCTGGACACAGGGGCAATGGCTGCCATCAGTGCTGAGGCTCAAACCTAGAATGCTCTCTGTTGGGCTGCCTGGCCAGAATGAATGCCCTCCAGATATGCATTTGTTTGTTGCAAATGCCTCTCAACACCCTGGATGGCATTCAGAATGGGAAACTGCCCAACAGTGAGGGATCTCAGGAGGTCAATAGCCTCCTCACTGAGGGCAGCAGGGCTGACTGGGGCAGGGCCTGAGGTGCCTGGGGCAAAGGAGATGCCCACCCTCCTGGGTGAGCAGGCACAGGACACACGCTGAGGGGCTGCTGGGAGGGCGGTGCTGGAAGGGGGGGGTGGCGGCCGTACCTGTTGATGCAGGTGGTACAGAGGGGCCTGCCACCACAAGGGAGCTCCCATCAGAGGAGGAGTCGCTGTCACTGCTGTCAGCTCCTGTCCCCGCCGTGGAGCTCCCCTCGCCCTCCGTCCCACTGGTGGCTTCAGACTCCGTTGTTTCACCCTCCAGGGCCAAGTGGGATGCAGCTCCCTCCTGCTCCGGTGCCAATGCTCCTCCGCCTTATGATGCTATTGCACACAAGAACAGGGAGACCATGAAAAGGGGGGGAAGACAGAAGAAAGACATGTTCAGTGCATGCAACACCACTACCGTTGGCGGGCACTACAAACACAGCAGCCCTCTGCACTATGCCATGCACTTATGGTTCCTAGATTAATCACATGCCCATGGGGTACAATGCTTAAGCCCGATTGCTGCACACATGGAAGTCACAGAAGCCTGACTAGGTGTAGATGGCACAAACCACTAGTGGGGTTGGGGTGCCTCTGAGCCTGCCTCACAAGGGACCTTGCCTACCAAGATCACCCTGGCCTAGGGGAACCCACTGCCCACCTCCCCCACCCAGACACCTCGTAATGCGCGCAGAGTCAGCTGAATGAGAGTGTACTCACCCCCTTGTGGCTGCTGTGATGTCCTCAAGTGCCCATCCAACTCCGGATAGGCCACCGCCAGGATCCGGAATATCAGGGGGGTCATGGTGCGACGGGCACCGCTCCCACGTTGGGAGGCCATCCCCAGCCTGGCCTCCGGCGTCTTCTTGCTCCAGTGGCAAAGGTCCTGCCATCTTTTCCGGCAGTGGGTGCTCCGTCTGTGGTGGACCCCCAGAGTCCGAACATCCTTGGCCATGGCACCCCAAATAGCCCTCTTCTGGTGGGCGCTGACCTAGAGGAATAGTACAGGGGAAAAGGAAAATCTTTACCCGTCCGGACTGTCATACTCATTGGCCCACGTTCCCACCCTTGCCCTGACACACATACACTCACCGTCCGCACATACAGGCCTCAGCCCCCCCCCCAATTTATCTTTCATCCACACCACTCCAAACAGGCATTGCCCATGCAGCATGCTCACGGTGTACTCACCTGTTTGTCTGGAGGACCGAACAGTTGTGTGTACTGGGGGAGGACCACATCCACTAGTTTCTCCAACTCCTTGAAGTGAAGGCAGGGGCCCTTTCCCCAGACACATGAGCCATTGTCGCTTCCAGACTGAGGTCACAGCAGCACTTGCAGTGTAGGTCCTCTCCTGTTGAAGGTCAGGTATCAACTGAGTGAACAGACAGAAAATGGCGGTCACATCCATGGCAGTGCATACCATCACCGCCGGCGTACATCGTCATTAGCTCCTGGGACCCATGGGGTCCAATGTTAACCAATGCATGATTGCGCCGCGGTCTTCGGCCGCATACCACGACGGTGTACAACGCCAGTGCAGTTACCTCATATCCCCTTGTCCCACCTTACAGGTCAGGCATCCGCCATTTCAGGGGGCCACATGGCATTAATATTACCTGCGTCACACTAATGTAGGCCTTGAATACACACAGTAACAGGCACATTGCGGATTAATAAATGTATACAAATGACATGTTGTCATACCTCAATGTTGGCTGACTCTCTGCTTGCTGTTCTCATCCATAGGCCACATCTGCTGGGGCAGGTGATGAGATAGCGGCATCCTCCAGTGTACAGACCGCTGGTGGACCTGTTGACAATGGAAGAAAGACACGTAATAGTCACCTACAGACTTGATCGTCCAACAATCCATGAACTGTGTGCCCAGTTGGAGCCAGACCTAATGTCAGCTATCCACCATCCCACAGGAATCCCCCCTCTAGTGCAGGTCTTGTCAGTACTCCTTTTCATGGCAAGTGGTTCCTTTCAAACAACAGTAGCCATTGCATCAGGGATGTCCCAGCCAATGTTCTCTAACATGTTGTCCAGAGTGTTGTCTGCCCTGCTGACACACATGCGCAGCTACATTGTGTTCCCTCAGGTGGAGGATTTGCCCACAAAGAAATATGACTTCTATGCCCTGGAACATATCCCCAATATCATAGGTGCCATTGATGGGACACATGTGGCCTTGGTACCGCCCCACAAGAGTGAACAGGTGTACAGAATCCAGAAGAGCTACCATTCTATGAAAGTGCAGATGGTGTGTTTGGCCGACCAGTACATCTCCCATGTGAATGCCAAATTTCCTGGCTCAGTGCATGACACTTACATTCTGAGGAATAGCAGCATCTGTTATGTGATGGGGCAACTCCAGAGGCACTATGTGTGACTAATAGTTGAGGACAAGGACCCTATACAGGGTGAATAGTTGTCTGGGTATGGGGTTGTCCCTACGGGTTAGTGTGTGTCTAACAGTTGTCCCTCAACATTTGCAGGTGACTCTGGTTACCCCAACCTGTCATGGCTACTGATCCCAGGACAAGGGCAGAGGAACGCTACAATGAGGCACATGGGTGAACTAGGAGAGTGACTGAACGCATCTTCGGCCTCCTGAAGGCCCGGTTGCAGTGCCTCCATATGACAGGTGATTCTCTCTACTACTCAACAAAGAAGGTGTGCCAGATCATCGTGGCCTGCTGTATGCTGCACAACCTGGCTTTGCGACGGCAGGTGCCTTTTCTGCAGGAGGATGGTCCAGCTGGTGGTCTTGTGGCAGCTGTGGATCCTGTGGACAGTGCAGAAGAGGAGCAGAGGAAGAGGATGTCGACAACAGAAACAACATAATCATGCAACACTTCCAGTGAGACACAGGTAAGAAGATGTAATTGCCTCCCACATCTAATACAAATTGTTGGAGCTAGCATAAGTCTGTCATTTTCACTCAGTGTATTGATCCTGACTTGTCACTTTGCCTTTCCATTTCACAGATATGGGTCCCACTTTGTGCCCTCTGCTATATTTCCTCCAGCCCTACAGCTGTGTTACATCGGTATGTGAACAATTAAATTGACATTGCTATATTCCATGGTTATTGCAATTACACGTTTGTGAAAGCACAGACTGACCCCAGATTGTTTTGTGATTGAAGTGTGTTTATTTCTGTGCAAATAAGTGGAGAGGGTTGTAAAATGGGCAGGGGTGATGGTGGAGGAATGTCCATGGCAGAGTCCAGTCTCTTGGTTTCACAGGTGCATTGTCCAAAGGGGCATAGGAAGTGGAGCAATGGCAGTTTAACGATGAATAGGGGGACAAAGTGGGACAGAAGGGTGACATTCAGGGGGGTCTCATTTCCTGGCGGGTGTCTTGGCAATGTTCTCTGTCTTGTTCCTGGATCTCAGGGACCGTTTGCGGGGTGGTTCTCCATCTGCTGGGGGTGGGGTGCTGGTGTTGTGTTCCTGTGGTGGTGCCTCCTGTCCACTAGCACCGGCGGAGGTGGAGGGCTTTTCATCGTCCAGGCTAGTGTAAGGGGCCCCTTGTTGTGCCACTGTGTCCCTCCTGGTGTTGACAAGGTCATGCAGCACCCCTGCAATGGTGACCTCCCTGATCCCCAAATAGTGTTCCTCCTGCAGCCGCTGGGTCTCCTGAAACTTGGCCAGTACCGTTGCCATTGTCTCCTGGGAATGATGGTAAGCTCTCATGATGTTGGAGAGTGCCTCGTGGAGAGTGGGTTCCCTGGGCCTGTCCTCCCCCTGTCGCACAGCAGTCCTCCCAGTTTCCCTGTTTTCCTGAGCCTCTGTCCCCTGAACCGTGTGCCCACTGCCCCAGGTCCCTGATTGTCTTGGGTTGGTGGGTTTGCCTGGGTTCCCTGTATTAGTGGTCACACTGCTGATTGACGTGTCCTGAGGACAGAGGGATGGGCCCACTGAGTGGGTGCTGTGCTGGTGTTTCCTGAGGGGAGAGGCTCTGTGGTGGCTTGTGCCAGTGTCAGGGGAACCGACTGTCCCGAGCTCCCTGATGGGCCGGGCTGTTCATCTTGATCCAGCTGTGGGTCTCTTCTGTGGGGGGACTGGACATGTCTGGTGGTGTTGGGTTGGGGTCCTGCAGGGGTGTAAAGGCATGATTATTGCATCTGTGTGTGCCACCGTGTGCAATGGGTGAGTGACCCTGTACTCCAGTGCTTGCATTCTCTCTTGGTCCTTGTGTGATATTTGGTTTGGGGTCTGTGTGGGTATCTGTTGTGGACATGCTTTGGTGATGGGTATCCATGCTTTGGTGTTGTATGCAGGGCTTGGTGTTGGGACGGGTGGGCTGTGGTAGTGGGGCATATGTGAGGTGTTGGATTTATGGGGGTGAGGGTGTGGGTGGGAGTATGTGATGGCATGCAGGTAGGGTGGGGGATATAATATTAAAGCTTTGCCTTACCAGAGTCCAGTCCTCCTGCTACTCCTGCGACGCCCTCAGGATGCAGTATTGCCAAGACCTGTTCCTCTCATGTTGTAAGTTGTGGGGGAGGAGGTGGGGGTCTACCACCAGTCCTCTGTACAGCAATCTGGTGTCTGGAGACCATAGCACGCACCTTCCCCCGTAGGTCGTTCCACCTCCTCCTGATGTCATCCCGTGTTCTAGGGTGCTGTCCCACTGCGTTGACCCTGTCGACGATTCTGAGCCATAGCTCCATCTTCCTTGCAATAGAGGTGTGCTTCACCTGTGATCCGAATAGCTGTGGCTCTACCCAGATGATTTCCTCCACCATGACCCCGAGTTCCTCCTCAGAGAACCTGGGGTGTTGTTGAGGTGCCATGATGTGGTGTGGGTGATGTGTGAGATGGTGTGTGTTGTGATGTGTGAGGGGATGTGTTGTTGTGTGTTGTTTGAGGTGTGTGGATGTTGTGTAAGTGATGGTTTTGTGTGTCTGTGGATGTTGTTGTTGTTTATTGTGGTGTCTCTCTCTGGCGTGGTATCAGAATTCTGATAGTAAGGGTTTGTGGGTGATGTGGGTGTGTGTTTTATGTTGGATTGGGTGTGTGGGTGTGGTGTGTGTATGTGTATCAGGTGTGTATATTTCGATTTGTCCAATGTGGTTCTGTTTTGTAATTGTGTGTGTATTTTGAGCACAGCGGTGTGTACCGCAAATGGAATACTGCGGTTGAAAGACCGCTGCGTGGATTCATGGGTCGTGATACTGTGGGCATATTCCTGTTGGCGTGACGGTCGAGGTTTTGTTATCACCAGTTTATCACTGACCTTTGGTGTGGTGGACTTGTGTGGGTGTCTGGATTATGGCGGATTCCGAGCTGTGGGTCGTAATAGCTGTTGCGGAATTCCGCAGCCGCAGCCGCAGCTGCAGCGGTATGTTGGTGGTCTTCTGCACGGTGGTAAGCGGCATTTACCGCCAGGGTTGTAATGAGGGCCCAAGTCTTCTTGGCGTCAAACAATTTAGTCGATTAGATTCTATTTGGCACTATGTATAACGGTACAACGAGCCATTGAATAGAGGGTAATTGGCTAGTCTCAGAAGTGTGAGATTAAAAACCTAAGAGTGTATTAACTTTTTTCCTTATCTCTATCATAATTCCATAATTCATGAGGTGTGTCCATGCCCTGAGGACAGGCAGAACACTGCCTACTATTGTACAGATATTTCTTTTTGAAAGGCACTATTCATCAAATCTGAACCTAGGTCTGGGAAAAAAATATAATTCTGCTCTCAAAGTTGGCAGAATTTGGGAGTGCCACACAATGCGTGTAATGCGGATTTCCTGCTAAATCCTACCATCAGGCTTGTGACAGAATTATTTTTCCTTTGGCACATGAAAGATCTATTTTGGCATGTGCTGGTGAGCATGGCGAGAATGGCCGGCCACTAGCAAACACATATGTATTTGCTGCCCGCTTATGCAGCTTCCGATCGATATGGAGCCTTCCGGTGCTATTTTAATGAAGCTGGTGAGCGCTAGCAACCGCAGCTGCTTTTTGAGCAGATTCTGTACTTGAGAAACAGCTAAATCTACTTGAAAAGACATTTTGAGTGAATATTCTACAAATACATATTTTTCAGATGAATTTTTAGTGTGAAAAGCATTTTTTATTTTAGTTTTTTTTCAGCAGGAAGGAAGTGCCGGAGACACTTTAACTTCTTTTTCCTATCCAGCAGGCTCCCCCCAGTGCTTTGTTCATCTCTTGGTCACTTTAATTTGGATTTTGAGGTGGAAGGATCACTCTCTTTGTCTGCAATCTCTGCTGCATATATACCATTGGATTTTAAGGACTTTGTTTTTGTAATATCACAAGTTAAAAGAAATATGCATAAGGGTATTGTTTGTTTGATAGAGGGTATGCACAAGTATTTATTTGTACTTGCATACAATTTTTAAATTTGATTATGATTGTGTTATGTAGTCTGGAGTTTAGTAGGGGCCTAATTATTACTCTCCATTTAATTTTGTATCTTTTGTAAATGTAAAAGGTTGCCCAGGTCAGAAAAGCTGTCTCCGTGTTTGTTAAATTTGCACTATTCACTTATTTTACTATGTGGCCTAGTCTACCCATGAACCACCCAGCCAGTGCTAGTCATGGGTACACAAAACAACTTTTTCTGTAGTATATGTTGCTTTAAAACATCTTTTAGGCAAGGGGTGACATTGGTTTGAACTAAAATTGTGTTCTTTTGTATTTTACTTTTTTTCTACAAAGAGTGTATTTTGGTGGGGTAATATTTGATGCCTTGGGAGGATGTGTGTTGTACATATTTGTAGCTCACTTAATTCCCGTTTTTTTGGCATTGGTGAATTAATGGCAGTGTTGTCTTCATTAATATCATGCCTTCTTTATCTGACCAATGCATGTGTGTGTTTGCATAGGTCTCAATTTGTCTTTGTTCTCCATGCCATTTGGCAAGGGGGCATTTTGTGTAGTCAGTGTCTAAAGGTCTGCATGTATTCTTTGTTGTCCATGCCTCCTTGCTTATTGTTTGACCAAGTGGCCTGCAACCTTTTTGTGTAACCAGCCAGTGTGCTTTTGCCATAGGCCTGCATGTGTTCTTTGCTTTCCAATGCCTACTCGCTTGCTGTTGTTTGGGCATGTGGCCATTTTGTGTAGCCAGACAGTGTGCTCTAGTAGGCCTCTATGTGTTCTTTGTTGTCCATGCCTCCTTCATTGTAGATGCTGGTTGACCATGTGAGTGGCGCCCATTTTGGGAAAACAGTCAGTGTGCTTTTTCCATAGCCCTACATGTGTTCTTTGTTCTCCAATGTCTCCCTGCTTGCTGTTGTTGTTTTTGTTTGACCATGTTGCCAGCGGCCATTTTGTGTAGGCAGTCAGTGTACGTTTGCCATAGGCCTGCATGTGTTCTTTGTTTTTCAATGCCTTCTTGCTTGTTGTTGTTGTTTGACCACGTGGCCGGCAACAATTTTGTACAGCTAGCCAGTGTGCTTTTGTCACAAGCTCACATGTGTTTTCTTTTGCTGTCCATGCCTCCTTGCTTGTTATTTGACTATGTGGCCAGTGGTCATTTTGTATTGCCATCCAGTGAGCTTTTTCTATAGGCCTGCATGTGCTCTTTGTTTTCCATACTGTCTTGGTTGATCATGTGGCTGGCGGCCATTTTGTGTAGGCAGTCAGTGTGCTTTGGCTATAGGCCTGCATGTGTTCTTTGTTGTGCCCATGCCTCCTTGCTTGCTGTTGCTGGTTTGTAACCATGTGGCCAGCAGCCCTTTTGTGTAGCCAGCCAGTGTGCTTTTGCTATACTCCTGAATATGTTTTTTGCTGTCCATGCCTCCTTGCTTGTTGTTTGATCATGTGACCAGTGGCCATTTTGCATAGCCAGCCAGTATGCTTTATCCATAGGCATGCATGAATTATATGTTGTCCATGCTGCCTTACTTCTTGTTGTTGGTTGACCATGTGGCTGGCAGCCATGTATTGTAGGCAGTTAGTGTAAATCCTTTTTTTCAAGTTGTGAAAAACATTTTCTAGGGAGATTGATAGGAGAGAGTTATGATTTTTTGTTTTTTTACTTTTCTTTGATATCAGTTTAACATGCCTGAGGATCATTGTAGTATATTTGTGAACAATGTTTCATATGCATTTTTTTCATTTTCACCTGCACCTCTCAAATCCAAAAGGGTTCCTCATAGCCTCCTAGTACACCAGCAATTAATTTTATTGATGTATTTTTCATTTATTTATTTGTAATCTTTTTACATTTTTTTTTGTTTGTTTAATTTAAAAAAACATTTTTTACATTTTCCTTCCATCCACCACCCTGCCTACCATAGGCGCCTGCTGTACACCAGCATTAATTTTTAAAGGATTGTCATTACTCATTTTCCCATTGGACCCCACTGCCTGCAATAGGCACACAGGCGCACAAACACCAGCATTATTTTTTAAGGATTATTCCATTTTCCCCTGGATCACCCTGTCTGCCATAGGTGCACACCAGCATTCATTTTTTAAGGATTATTCTATTTTTCCCTGGACCCCCTGCCTGCTATTGGCAGGATTATTAAATTTTCCTCTGTACCCCTGCCTGCCATAGATACTCACCAGTATTCATTTTTTAAGGATTATTAAATTTTTCCCTGGAGCCCCCTGCCTGCCATGTGTCTCCCCTTAAATGCACATATAAAAAACAGTTACATTGCTACCCCAAACCTTTTTCAGGAAATGTTTGCCTGCCACATCATCCTCGGGGCAGTCTTGGAGCAGCACTCCTGCATCAACAGCACCACCCCAACCTAAGCCCAAGCCCATGTCTCTCCACGAGGCAGTCACTGCAATCTTGGACCCGAGCAGTAAATCTGAAGTGGAGATTGTCAGCCACAAACTATTAACCAATCGCCACAGGAAGCTGAGCACAGTGGACAACAGGAGCTGCAGCCAGAGACAAAATAAAAAGATAGTTCCTGAAAGCCTTAGAATTATGGAAGGGGACGAAAAGGACAAGCTAATCATTGTCATGCAAGCTACCACAGCTGACATCAACAATATCCTTTCTACTCAACCTTCTCCAAGAAATGTGGCACTGGTACCACCACCACTGTCAGCTTCCATATTTGGCTGAGACATGCATCCATTACTATCTCAGCTGAAGTACGTTCCACAGAGAGGCTATTGTCCAACACACCCATCTACCTCCAGTTTTTTGAGAACTGACAATGGCACCCATGGCCCACTAAAAAGTTTTAGGGGCATATTTATACTCCGTTTGCACCGAATTTGCGTCGTTTTTTTCAACGCAAATTTGACACAAAACTAACTCCATATTTATACTTTGGCGTTAGACGCGTCTAGCGCCAAAGTTCATGGAGTTAGCATCATTTTTGTGCGTGAACACCTTCCTTGCGTTAATGATATGCAAGGTAGGCGTTCCCGTCTTAAAAAATGACTGCGATGCATATGCGTCGTATTTATACTCCCGGGCAAAAATGACGCCCGGGAGTGGGCGGGACTAAAAAAAACCGCATTTGCGCCGGATTTTAGCGCCTGGGTCAGGGCAGGCGTTAAGGGACCTGTGGGCTCAGAATGAGCCCAGAGGTGCCCTCCCAAGCCCCCAGTGACACCCCCTGCCACCCTTGCCCACCCCAGGAGGACACCCAAGGATGGAGGGACCCACCCCAGGGAAGAAAAGGTAAGTTGTGGTAAGTATTTTTTTATTTATTTTTTTGTGGCATAGGGGGGCCTGATTTGTGCCCCCCCTACATGCACTTTGCTAAGACAGGAGTCATGTTAATGGCATCTGGGCGCCCAAAAAAAATGGCGCAAATCGGGTTAAGACGATTTTTTTGCCTCAGCCTGACTTGCCCCATTTTGGGACGCCCAAACGCCATTTTTCCCTACGCCGGCGCTGCCTGGTGTACATCGTTTTTTTTCACGCACACCTGGCAGCGCCGGTCGGCTAACGCCGGCTAACGCCATTCAATAAATACGGCGCCCGCATGGCGCTTCAGAATGGCGTTAGCCGGCGCTAATTTTTTTGACGCAAAACTGCGTTAGCGCACTTTCGAGTCAAAAAGTATAAATATGGCCCTTAATCCCTAGTATGGGACTTCTTTATGATCAGTAAACAGGAGATTAACATTGTAATGTGCTCCATTTGACATGCAAGTGCAAGCCCGATTCACACTATGGTACTGGAGGTCAAAGAGCACATATGAAAAAACATCATGCAATCCAATAAGAGGAGCACCTTACAAAATTGTTGAAGATGGTGTTGAGAGATTGGAAACTGCTCCGGTCACAGTGGCATATGAAGGTGATGAGGAAGAAGATGGCAACAGCTTTATGAAAGGCAGCCCTGTCCCCAGTAGTACCCCAGTATCACACACCTCAGCAACCTCAAAATGGCACACGAGTCAGATGGAGACACCAGAGCATACTATGACTGCCCCAAGACACACATTGAGTCTACCACCTTCTAGTTCTATCTGGAAGTTCCCTGAGTGAGCGGTATCAGGAAAAAAATCCAGGGTACTATTACGGGGATGTTTAGACCTGAGGGGCCCTAGAAACATGGCCACCCAACAGCACATTTATACAATTGGAAGCTGGCCAAAAGGCTAGAAGGAATACATTTTGTAGAATTTGTGGTGACCATCTGCCTAAAATGGAGGTTCCGAGCTGGATTATTCCATTTTAGGGTAGGTCGATCCCCTTGCCGCTGCAGCTCCACCAGCTCAGGCTCCTGACACCTCCCAGCAAGGATATCAACAAAGAGAGGGATTGGGAGGTTAAAGGTCCAGTGTACGTTCTCCCAGTAAGACTAATTTAACAATAACAGGGTACACTGTTCCATGTATCTAGGGGGACATTTAAAGGTTCAGGAGCAAGAGCCCTCACACACCCAGATGGATGTCATGCTTCATCATCGGGAAGCTCCTCGTCAGACCGGCGGTGCAATATCTGACGGGCTCCCCTTGCAGGGGCTCTTTACCGGAGATCTTTTTGGTGGCTGCCGTAACGATAGTAAAGGTCAGACACTCGTTAGTGCAGGAGAGTAAATAGAATTAAAATTGATTAGCATCCCCAAAAGAAAAATTTGACTTTAATCAGTATTTCAAGGGGTTGTGATCAAGATTAAAAACAAAAAGAAAAGTGGATAATGAGGTCAATGCTCAACCACTTAGGAATGCCTGGAGATCTGGGAAAATATCACCAGACCCCTACGGTCTGGTCAACATGTTTCGCGTAATGTGGTCGTGAAAGATCCTTTAACGCTTCATCAGGACCTATAATCAACTGAAATTCTCCTGGCTTTATGAGAAATCAAAGAAAATCTATCTATTGTGTTATTAATAATGGGTAATAGTCACTTACACTTGTAAGAACTGTCTCGTCAAAAAATTGAATAAAAAAAGGTCGCCCGTCCCTCTTCAAGTAGGGGGCCCCTTAGGGAATGGCACGGTCCAGCCAGTCACATATTGGGACGGTTAAAGTAACCTACCCGCGGCGTGCTTTCCCTGTAATTCCACCTTCTGTTTTTCCTTACTCCCCTCCACCTCTGTAACCCCCACTCCCCTATCTTTTCTCCCCTCCCCTCTACCTGACCCCCCACCCTCCGCTTTCCCGCCGCCACCTCCTGCTCGGCCCTGCCCCCGCTCCCATTCGTCGCTCCCCTGCCGCCCCCGCCCCCAGCTGACCCCTCCTCCCCCCCTCCTCCCTCTTATGGCGGCCGCTGGCGCGCCAAAGTCGCGCCAAAGGCAAGCCCGTCTGCGCCCGTCCGCGCCTGGACCACGCCCAGCGCCACGACCCCTGGCCCCCAGCACTCCCAATCCCCACAGCACCGCTATGACCCCAACACCCTCCACGCCCTCAACCCGGGGCGCTCCAGTGCCTGCTTCCAAGCCAACCCTAAACGCACACATGGACCCTTCACATGCCTCACCTGCAAGCTCACCTTCCACTGCGAAACCACCCCGTCCGCCAGCCATCGCGCCAACAACCACCTCAAATGCATCCTGATCAACGCACGCTCTGTCCACAAGCACGCCGTTGAACTATGGGACCTCCTGGACTCCACTGCACCGGACGTCTCCTTCATCACTGAGACCTGGATGAACGCCTCTTTGGCCCCCGACATCGTCATAGCCATCCCCGACGGCTACAAGATCTCCTGGAGAGACCGCACCAACCAAGTAGGGGGAGGAATCGCCATCGTCTTCAAGGACTCCATCAACGTCACCACCTCCACCGAAGACACCCCCCTCACCGCCGATCACCTGCACTTCCAGATCCACACCGAACCCAGGACCACCCTCATAGGAACTCTCATCTACAGACCCCCTGGACCACGCGCCCTCTTCAGCAACTCTATCACTGACTTCATCTCCCCGCACGCCCTTGCCTCACCGGACTACATCCTCCTCGGTGACCTCAACTTCCACCTGGAACAGAACAACGACCCCAACACCACCGCCCTGCTCGACAACCTCGACAACCTCGGTCTCAAGCAACTGGTGAACACCCCCACCCACATCGCCGGACACACGCTCGACCCCATCTTCTCCGCCAGCAACCATGTATCCTTCAGCCACTCCTCCGTAATACACAGGACCGACCACAGATGTGTTCACTTCACCTTCCGACGCGAGACTCGCCACCTCCGCACACAATCCATCCCACGCCGACATTGGAACAAAATCCCCGCGGAACAGCTTCTCTCCACTCTCAGTGACAACCAACCCAACTTCTCCACCACCCCTAATGACGCAGCCCTCAGCCTCACGCATTGGATCACCAACTGCGCAGACAACCTCGCTCCCCTCAGACGCCTCCCAAGACAGACCAACACCAAAAAACCTCTCTGGTTCACAGACACCCTCAAGGAATCTAAAAAAAACTGCTGCACCCTCGAGAAAGCCTGGCGCAAGGACCACACCGCAGATTACATGTCTGCCCTCAAGAACGCTACCCGCGAACACCACCAACTGATCCGTGCCACCAAAAGAAATTCCTTCACAGACAGACTGGACAAGAACACTCACAACAGCAAAGAACTCTTCAACATTGTCAAAGAGCTCTCCAACCCTAACGCCAACGCCCTCACAAGACCTCTGCAACTCCCTCGCCACCTTCTTCCATCGTAAGATCACCGACCTACACGACAGCTTCGGACACCAGACCCAGCCAACCACCACAGAACCTACATCCCCAGCCATCACCCTCAACGCCTGGACTCACATCAACACGGAAGAGACCAAAGCCACCATAAACTCCATCCACTCCGGTGCCCCCTCGGACCCCTGCCCACACTTCATCTTCAACAAGGCTGACGACATCATCGCCCCGCATCTCCAGACCATCATCAACAGCTCGTTTGCTTCTGCCACCTTCCCCGAGAGCTGGAAACACGCAGAAGTCAACTCCCTACTGAAAAAACCTACGGCGGACCCCAGCGACCTGAAGAACTTCCGCCCCACCTCGCTCCTCCCCTTCCCTGCCAAAGTCATAGAGAAGACCGTCAACAAGCAACTTACCAACTTCCTTGAAGACAACAACCTACTCGACCCCTCTCAGTCCGGATTCCGAGCCAATCACAGCACAGAAACCGCCCTCATCTCAGTCACTGACGACATCAGAACTCTGATGGACAATGGAGAAACAGTCGCCCTCATCCTCCTCGACCTTTCGGCTGCCATCGACACCGTCTGCCACTGAACTCTAATATTCCGCCTCCGCTCCAAGGGGATCCAAGGACAGGCCCTGGACTGGATCACCTCCTTCCTCTACAACCGCTCCCAAAGAGTCTACCCCCCACCTTTCCGCTCAGACCCCACCGAGATCATCTGCGGCGTCCCACAAGGCTCCTCGCTCAGCCCAACTCTCTTCAATGTCTACATGAGCCCCCTCGCCGACATCGTACGCAAACACAACATCATCATCACCTCCTACGCAGACGACACTCAGCTGATACTTTCCCTCACCAAGGACCCCACCAGCGCCAAGATCAGCCTGCAAGATGGAATGAAAGACGTCGCAGAATGGATGAAACTCAGCCGTCTGAAACTGAACTCAGACAAAACGGAAGTCCTCATCCTCGGAAACACCCCGTCCGCCTGGGACGACTCCTGGTGGCCCACGGCCCTTGGCACCGCACCAACCCCCTCAGACCATGCACGCAACCTCGAATTCATCCTGGACCCACTTCTCACCATGACCAAACAAGTCAACGCCGTATCTTCCTCCTGCTTCCTCACCCTCCGCATGCTCCGAAAGGTCTTCCATTGGATCCCCGCCGACACCAGAAAGACCGTGACCCACGCCCTCGTCACGAGCCGCCTGGACTACGGCAACACCTTATGCGCAGGAACCACCGCTAAACTCCAGAAACGTCTGCAGCGAACTCAAAACGCCTCCGCCCGCCTCGTCCTCGACATACCCCGCAACAGCCACATCTCCGCCCACCTGAGACACCTGCACTGGCTTCCCGTCAACAAAAGGGTCACCTTCCGACTCCTCACCCACGCGCGCAAAGCCCTCCACAACAAGGGACCCGAATACCTCAACCGTCGCCTCAGTTTCTACAAACCAACCCGTCAACTTCGCTCCGCCAACCTCGCTCTCGCCGCCGTCCCTCGCATCCGCCGCACCACGGCAGGTGGGAAATCCTTCTCCTACCTGGCGGCCAAGACATGGAATTCCCTCCCCACGAACCTCAGGACCACCCAGGACCACCTTGCATTCAGGAGGCAACTCAAGACCTGGCTCTTCGAGCAGCAGTAACCCCATCCCCCTAGTGCCTTGAGACCCTCACGGGTGAGTAGCGCGATTTATAAATGTTTATGATTTGATTTGATTTGACCTATTTTGCCGGAGTGGCTGTTCAATTGCTCCATCACGATGTGCTGTAATTGGTTGGACAAGGATTGCAGCAGACTGCTTTTCACAATAGCCACCTGACGACTGACCTGTGGACCAGTTGTCAAGCAACTGATTATGGGCCTGATTACAACTTTGGAGGAGGTGTTAATCCGTCCCAAAAGTGACGGTAAAGTGACGGATATACCACCAGCCATATTACGAGTTCATTATATCCTATGGAACTCGTAATACAGCTGGTGGTATATCCGTCACATTTGGGACGGATTAACACCTCCTCCAAAGTTGTAATCAGGCCCTATATGTGTATCACTGTACACTGGATATCTTTTGTTAGGGTTAGGCAACAGCTATCTACAGGTCTCACAGCTGAAGTATTTTTTAGGCATGTTCAGTGAAATGCAACAATAGCCATGTTGACCATGTGTAGGAAAGTAGCCTCTTTCTAGCCTTGTTACCCCCACTTTTGGACTGTTTGTGAGTATATGTCAGGGTGTTTTCACTGTCTCACTGGGATCCTGCTAGCCAGGGCCCAGTGCTCATAGTGAAGACCCTATGTTGTCAGTGTGTTTGTTATGTGTCACTGGGATCCTGCTAGCCAGGACCCCAGTGGTCATAACTTTGTGGCCTGTATGTGTTCCCTGTGTGGTGCCTAACTGTCTCACTGAGGCTCTGCTAACCAGAACCTCAGTGGTTATGCTCTCTCTGCTGTCCAAATTTGTCACTAACAGGCTAGTGACTAAATTTACCAATTCACATTGGCATACTGGTACACCCATATAATTCCCTTGTATATGGTACTGAGGTACCCAGGGTATTGAGGTTCCAGGAGATCCCTATGGGCTGCAGCATTTCTTTTGCCACCCATAGGGAGCTCTGACAATTCTTACACAGGCCTGCCTCTGCAGCCTGCGTGAAATAACGTCCACGTTATTTCAGAGCCATTTACCACTGCACATAAGCAACTTATAAGTCACCTGTATGTCTATCCTTCACCTAGTGAAGGTTGGGTGCCAAGTTACTTAGTGTGTGGGCACCCTGGCACTAGCCAAGGTGCCCCCACATAGTTCAGGGCACATTCCCTGGACTTTGTGAGTGCGGGGACACCATTACACGCGTGAACTATACATAGGTCACTACCTATGTATAGCGTCACAACGGTAACTCAGAACATGGCCATGTAACATGTCTAAGATCATGGAATTGTCACCCCAATACCATTCTGGTATTGGGGTGACAATTCCATGATCCCCCGGGTCTCTAGCACAGAATCCGGGTACTGCATAACTGCCTTTCCGGGGTCTACACTGCAGCTGCTGCTGCTGCCAACCCCTCAGACAGGTTTCTGCCCTCCTGGGGTCCAGGCAGCCCTGGCCCAGGAAGGCAGAACAAAGGAGTTCCTCTGAGAGAGGGTGTTACACCCTCTCCCTTTGGAAATAGGTGTGAAGGGCTGGGGAGGAGTAGCCTCCCCCAGCCTCTGAAAATGCTTTGATGGGCATAGATGGTGCCCATCTCTGCATAAACCAGTCTATACCGGTTCAGGGATCCCCCAGCCCTGCTCTGGCACAAAACTGGACAAGGGAAAGGGGAGTGACCACTCCCCTGACCAGTACCTCCCAGGGGAGGTGCCCAGAACTACTCCAGTGTGTCCCATACCTCTGCCATCTTGGAAACCGTGGTGTTGGGGGCACACTGGACTGCTCTGAGTGGCCAGTGCCAGCAGGTGACGTCAGAGGCTCCTTCTGATAGGCTCTTACCTCACTTGGTAGCCAATCCTCCTAACTTGGTAGCCAAACCTCCTTTTCTGGCTATTTAGGGTCTCTGCTTTGGGGAATTCTTCCGATAACGAATGCAAGAGCTCACCAGAGTTCCTCTGGATCTCCCTCTTCACCTTCTGCCAAAGGATCGACCACTGACTGCTCAGGATCCCTGCAAAACCGCAACAAAGTAGCAAGACGACTGCTAGCAACCTTGTATCGCCTCATCCTGACGGCTTTCTCGACTGTTTGCAGGTGGTGCATGCTCTGAGGGTAGTCTGCCTTCTCCCTGCACCAGAAGCTCTGAAGAAATCTCCCATGGGTCGACAGAATCTTCCCCCTGCTAACGCAGGCACCAAAAGACTGCATCACTGGTCCTCTGGGTCCCCTCTCAGCCCGACGAGCATGGTCCCTGGAACTCAGCAACTCTGTCCAAGTGACTCCCACAGTCCAGCGACTCTTCAGTCCAAGTTTGGTGGAGGTAAGTTCTTGGCTCCCCACGCTAGACTGCATTGCTAGGTACCGCGTGAATTGCAGCTGCCTCAGCTCCTGTGCACTCTTCCAGGATTTCCTTCGTGCACAGCCAAGCCTGGGTCCTCGACACTCTATCCTGAAGTGCACAACCTTCTGAGTTGTCCTCCGGCGTCGTGGGTCTCCCTTTTGTGACTTCGCATGGACTCCGGTTCACTTTCCTTCCAAGTGCCTGTTCAGGTACTTCTGCGGGTGCTGCCTGCTTCTGTGAGGGCTCCCTGAGTTGCTGGGCGCCCCCTCTGTCTCCTCCTCCAAGTGGCAACATCCTGGTCCCTCCTGGGTTACAGCAGCACCCAAAAACCTCTACCACGACCCTTGCAACTAGCAAGGCTTATTTGCGGTCTTTCTGCATGGGAACACCTCTGCAAGCTTCAGCGTGATGTGGGACATCTGTCTTCCAAAGGAGAAGTCCCAAGCTCTCTTCTTTCTTGCAGAACTCCAAGCTTCTTCCAACAGGTGGCAGCTTCCTTGCACCCTCAGCTGACATTTCCTGGGCTCCTGCCCATTCTCGACACTGTTGCGACTATTGGACTTGGTCCCCTTATCTTACAGGTACTCAGGTCCGGAAATCCACTGTTGTTGCATTGCTGGTGTTTGTTCTTCCTGCAGAATCCCCCTATCACGACTTCTGTGCTCTCTGTGGGTAGTAGGTGCACTTTACTCCTACTTTTCAGGGTATTGGGGTGGGGTATTTTTTCTAACCCTCCCTGTTTTCTTACAGTCCCAGCGACCCTCTACAAGCTCACATAGGTCTGGGGTCCATTCGTGGTTCGCATTCCACTTTTGGAGTACATGGTTTGTGTTGCCTCTATACCTATGCTTGCCTATTGCAACCTATTGTATTTCTACACTGTTTGCATTACTTTTCTTGCTCTTACTTACCTAATTTTGGTTTGTGTACATATAACTTGTGTATATAACTTACCTTCTTACTGAGGGTACTCACTGAGATACTTTTGGCATATTGTCATAAAAATAAAGTACCTTTATTTTTAGTAACTCTGTGTATTGTGTTTTCTTATGATATTGTGCATATGATATAAGTGGTATAGTAGGAGCTTTACATGTCTCCTACTTCAGCCTAAGCTGCTTTGCCATGGCTACCTTCTATCAGCCTAAGCTGCTAGAAACACCTCTTCTACACTAATAAGGGATAACTGGACCTGGCACAAGGTGTAAGTACCTCTGGTACCCACTACAAGCCAATGCCAGCCTCCTACACCATGGAGAAGTCCCATTCAGCTGCAAACATCTTGGAAGACTTTAACAGAAAGGCTTTTGAATGGTTGCAACCCAGACATCTCAGAATTTGATTTGTTGCCATTGCCAAATGGTAGTAATGTAGCTAAGGCCATGAAAGATGGTGACTATTTTGGGGTCCTGTGTTTGGTGCATTGCATCAACCTGATTTTGCAGAACTTTCCGAAAAAGAAGACTTAGACAGCAACATACTTACCATCTGCAGACAGAAGAATCAGCACTCATTTCAGCCATCCTCTTAAAGCCTGGAAGCATTTGAGGATCATTCAACATGCTAATAGAGTACCAGTTAAAGCCCTCCTGCAGGAGCTGCTAACATGTTGGAACTCAACATATTATATGTGGTAAAATCTGTTTGAGCAGTACGAACCGATCAATGACTATGGGGGTCATCTTGACCCTGGCAGTCGGTGATAATGTGGCGGTAGTACTGCCAACAGGCTGGCGGTATATACCGCCACATTATGAGATTGGCGGGTTGGCTGGAACCAACCCACCAATATACCACTCCGACCGCCATAGTGGTAGCAGCCGCCGGGCCGGAGATAATGTACCGCCGTGGGCATTTTGACCCTCCTTACCGCCATGGTTTTTGTGACGTTCATAACGGCACGAAAAACATGGCGGTAAGCCCTACCAGTGACAGGGAATCCCTTCCGTCACTGGTAGGAGGACCGCCTACCCACCCCCTAACACTCCCCAGACACCCCCTAAACCCCATCCATCGACATTCCCCCTTTTCAATTCCCCACCCCCATACATGCACACTTGCAGACACGCACCACGCATACACACACTCACTCACACAGGCATACATTCATTCATATATGCATGCATGCATTCATTCTCGCACACATCCGTAACACTTTCACACTGACACACAGACACGCATTCACATTTCCATTCACACAAACATTTTCACACATGCATACACACACGCAAACAACACTACACACACATTTGCATTCATGCACACACTCACACATTCATACACACACACCCACACACAGACACAACACTCCCCCCTGTCGGAAACCCAACTTACCTGATTCCAGGGGGTCTTCCGGCAGGGACGGGACAAGTCGCTGCTACCGTCAGCAGCACCCACCAGCAGAACACCACCAGGCCCTATTTATGTCATAATATGGCTGGCGGCGGCCTACTGGCATGGCACTGCTGGTGGTAGCAGCGCCACCTTAGCACCATCTGCCACTATGGCCACAGCCGGATTTCTGCCCTTCTTGTGTCGGAAATCCGGCTGTTGTCATAATTTGGCAGACGGATGTTAGCCGTGGCAATAGTCTTTTGGTGGCCTTCGCAGCGGCAGTAGGCAGCATTTACCGCCTATCTCAAAATGAGGAACTATGGGGGTCAGTGATAAAGCGGCGGCCAACCCGCCAACAGGCAGGCGGTCAAAAAAATGGAAACAGGAACCGCCAACACAGGCCGCCACTTTAACACTCCCACCGCCACGGCGGGACAGACAAACAGCGCGGCGGTCACCGCCAACAGGCAGGTGGCAGACAATGTACCGCCCACCCTATCACAACTCACCAATCCGCCACCTATTCCGGGGCGGGAGCCCCGCCGATAAAAACATGGCGGAAACAGACTACGAACAGGAAAACGCTCACCTCTACACACTCCACTAGGAAGGAGGACAGCATGGAACCCGAATTAAACATCCTACCAGCTATTGTCTACCTGCTCATCTACTAGGAGTACGAACGCCAGCGCAGACGACAACGGTGAGTACTGCACCTACGACACAGGGGAGGGGGGAGGAGGAAAGCTTACGGGCACACACATATGCCATACACCCACCCCCCCCACCCCAAATACCTACACCCCAATGCAGAGCAACAAGTCAGAGTGACACCCCCCAAACCCACCGGAAGAATGCAAAGACACAATTAAAATGATCTATAAAATATATGTATAAATAGCTCCATTGAAGTTATGGGAAATATGCAATATGAAAGATACAAAATAAGGAATGAACATAGTTAAAAATATATACATAGGCAATAAGTCCTTCCCATTCTGTCAAAGTTCCATAGTCCGTGGGCCAATGTGCACAAACACATGGGCAAAGCCCACACAGGAGACCAGATACCATTGGAGAGAACACTGCTGGGGCATCAGATGATAAAACTACAGGCACCTCAGGGGGAAGGGAAGGGGGGGCACCTTAGCCACATGAGTCCACGACGCCAGATCCATGAGGGGCCTCCATGCCCACTGTCCCATCCTGGGGAGTGCAAAGCCACAGTCTCACAAGTCTCTACAGTGGGTGGCTTGCCCACTGTGCCATCCTGGGGAGTGCAAAGCCACAGTCTCACAAGTCTCTACAGTGGGTGGCTTGCCCACTGTGCCATCCTGGGGAGTGCAAAGCCACAGTCTCTCAAGTCTCTACAGTGTGTGGCTTGCCCACTGTTACATCCTGGGGAGTGCAAAGCGACAGTCTCTCAAGTCTCTACAGTGGGTGGCTTGCCCACTGTTCCATCCTGGGAAGTGCCAAGCCACAGTCCATCAGATGGATTACCGACTCCACTGTTAATGGAGGAGGCATGGTGCCCAGAGTGCTTCGTGAAGCCCTGCTCGACACAGAACCGGCACTGTCAATGGGCCAGCGGTGCTTGAGACGGCATTGCCCAGCGGAGCGGTGCTTGACAGGAAGGGCCCAGCGGAGCGGGGCATGACAAGAAGGGCCCAGCTTAGTGGTGCTTGAGATGAAGGGCCCAGCGGAGCGGTGCTTGAGATGAAGGGCCCAGCGGAGCGGTGCTTGACAGGAAGGGCCCAGCGGAGCGGTGCTTGAGACGGCGGTGCCCTGCGGAGCGGTGTTTGACAGGAAGGGCGGAGCGGGGCTTGACAGGAAGGGCCCAGCGGAGCGGTGCTTGAGATGAAGGGCCCAGCGGAGCGGTGCTTGACAGGAAGGGCCCAGCGGAGCGGGGCTTGACAGGAAGGGCCCAGCGGAGCGGTGCTTGACAGGAAGGGCCCAGCGGAGCGGTGCTTGAGACGGCGGTGCCCAGCGGAGCGGTGCTTGACATGAAGGGCCCAGCGGAGCGGTGCTTGAGATGAAGGGCCCAGCGTAGCGGTGCTTGACAGGAAGGGCCCAGCGGAGCGGGGCTTGACAGGAAGGGCCCAGCGGAGCGGTGCTTGACAGGAAGGGCCCAGCGGAGCGGTGCTTGACAGGAAGGGCACAGCGGAGCGGTTCTTGTCACGGCGGGCCCCTGTTCAGCGGTGCTTCCACGGCAGGGCCCTGTTCAGCGGTGCTTCTCACGGCGGGGCCCTGTTCAGCGGTGCTTCTCACGGCGGGGCCCTGTTCAGCGGTGCTTCTCACGGCGGGGCCCTGTTCAGCGTTTCTTGTCACGGCGGGGCCCTGTTCAGTGGTGCTTCTCACGGCGGGGCCCTGTTCAGCGGTTCTTGTCACGGCGGGGCCCTGTTCAGCGGTGCTTCTCACGGCTGGGCCCTGTTCAGCGGTTCTTGTCACGGCGGGCCCTGTTCAGCGGTTCTTGTCACAGCGGGGCCCTGTTCAGCGCTGCTTGTCCTGTGTTTCTAGGGAGCCAGACCTGGCCAAGACTTTCCGCTCAGTCACCATCCGACCTTGCGGTCGCGGGCCCCTCCTGTGATGGAGTCCTGGGCCCGTGGGTGTCGTCCGTCACAACCGGAATGGGGCTGGTAGGGCCCTCCTGGGCAGCTCGCCTGCTGCCTGACTTCTCCGCCCTGCTGCCCTTGCCCTCCTTCGCTGAAGCTCTGTGGCCCTTGCCTCCCTTTGATGATGTGGCAGGTAACGGGGCAAGGCTACTGTCCTTGGTGGCAGCCGTCTCAGGCTTGTCGCGCCGGCCCTTATTTTTTTGGTCCTCTTCCCAGGGGGTGGGCTGGCTGTCCCCTTGCTGCTGGCCGATGTTCCTGCCCTAGGAGCTGGTGGACTCCAATAGCCCTGCACTATGGTCACAGTAGATGCAGGGCTGGTGGTGGCTGAGGTGCTTTTTTGACTCTTACCAGATGGAGGGGGTGGGTCAGTGATTGGAACGAGCTCAAGGTTGGAAAGGAAAAGCACTTTGGAAGGACAGGGACGGGTAGGTGTAGTGGGTATGGGAGTGGAGGAAGAGGATGTGGTTGTAGGAGAGTCAAGTGTGCTGTCTTTGGGTGCAGGTGCTTGTGACGGAGGCTGTCGTGAGGTGGATGGCTGTTGGGTGGGTGGCTGCCTGCGTTGGTGTGGTTTGGAAGAGGGGGTGACAGACACACTGGGAGAGGACACAGGGGACGTGTAAATGGCAGTGGGGGTGGTGACTGCACGTGTGCGGACTGTAATGGAGGGTGTGCTGGTGATGGAAGTACTGGCTGATGGTGGTGTGCATGCAGGTGTGAGTGGAGACGTCACAGGGAGGGAGGAGGGAGATGAGGAGGTGGGGGACACAGAGGTGGTAGTGACTGTTGGCATGTCTGCATCTGGATGTTGCTTGGGTGAATGCTTGTGGGATCTGTGGTGCTTATGTCTGGATGAGCTGCCCTTGGGTGCTGAGGTGTGTTCAGGCTGGTCTGATGGTGTGGATGGGATAGGCAGAGGAACAGGAGACTGGGACTGGGTTGAGGGAGTCAGAAGAGGGAGGCTGGAGACAGGGACAATGGCTGCCGTCAGTGCTGAGGCCAGAGCGTTGAACGATCGCTGATGGGCAGCCTGACCCGAATGAATGCCCTCCAGGTATGCATTGCTCCGATGCACCTCCCTTTCTACACCCTGGATGGCATTCAAAAGGGTAGACTGCCCAACAATGAGCGTCCTCAGGAGGTCAATGACCTCCTCACTGAGGGCAGCAGGGGTAACTGGGGCAGGGCCTGAGGTGCCTGGGGCGAAGGAGATGCCCGCATTCCTGGGCGAGCGGGCACAGAGCGAAGGCTGAGGGGCTGCTGGGAGGGCGGGGCTGGTGTGCTGGGTGGCGGCTGTACCTGTTGTGGCGGTGGGCACGGATGTTGCCGCCACTGCAAGGGAGCTCCCTTCCGAGGACGTGTCGGTGTCGCTGACGTCTCCACGGGTCCCCGTTGTGGAGCTCCACTCGCCCTCCGTCTCACTGGTGTACTCGGAGTCTGTTGCATGGCCCTCCGGGGCCATGTGAGATGCAGCTCCCTCGTGCGCCGATGCCACTTCTCCTCCGCCTGATGATGCTAATGCACACATGAACAGGAAGACAAAGAAAATGAGGGGGGGAGAAATGAAGACAGGTGGAGTGCATTTATTGGCAACACCGTTGTCAGAGAGGACAGACACAGAAGCCCCCTGCACTAGGCCACGCAATCGGGGTACACTACTCATTTATTGTGACTAGGCCTACAGGTCTATGGACGACAAATGCACACATGGGTGAGGCCGGACCATGGATAGCTGTACTTGGCACCCTACAGAGGTGGGGGGCGGGGGCACAGGGCCATGCTTAACGGAGGGGCCTAGCCTAGCCTACAGAATGCGCCCTGGCCTAGAGATAGCCACAGCCATCCTCTGCGCGCAAAGATAGCAGAATGTGCTGATACTCACCCCCTTGTGTCTGCTGTGATGTCCTCACTCGCCCATCCAAATCGGGGTAGGCCACCGCCAGGATCTGGGACATCAGGGGGATCAATTGGCGGCTGGCACCCCTCCTACGTTGGGAGGCCATCCCCAGCAGAGACTCGGCGGTCTTTCTGGTCCCGCGGCGGATGTCCTCCCACCTCTTTCGGCAGTGGGTGCCCCGTCTGTTGTGGACCCCCAGGGCACGGACGTCCTTGGCGATGGCACGCCAAATGTCGATCTTCTGATGGGCGCTGACCTATGTGACATGTACAGGGTGGAAAAGGAAATCTCATCACTGTTCTGCCTGGTCAATGTGAGTGGCCCCCCCTCCCCAACCTTGCCATGTGGCACATGCTCTCATCTTTCGTGCGTTGCACTCCTCATTCGCTCCCCTCCCCACCATCTTACATACACCCCACTCAACACAGGCATAGCCCATTCAATGAGCACCCTGTGTACTTACCTGTTGGTCTGGAGGACCGTAGAGTAGCGCATACTGGGGGAGGACCCCATCAACAAGTTTCTCCAATTCTTCAGAAGTGAAGGCAGGGGCCCTTTCCCCAGTCGCAGCAGCCATTGTATCTCCCAGACCGAGGTCACAGCAGCACTTGCAGTATCGGTCCTCTCCTGTGGATGATCAGGTCTTGAGTGATTAATCAGATAGAAAATGGCGGTCACGCCCGCGGCGGTGCGTACCGCTGCGGTGCGTACCGCTGCGGTGCGTACCCTGACCGCAGGCGCCCATCCTCATTGGCTACTGAAACCCATAGGGTGCAATGTTAACCAATGCGGCTTAGCACTGCGGTCTTCGACCGCCTATCGCCACGGTGTGCCACGCCAGTGCATTGACCTCACATCCCACTGTCACACTTCACAGGTCAGGCAGCCGCCATTTCAAGGGCCCACATACCTGAATTTCTACTGCGTGACACAGGCCTAGGCCTTGCATTGCCACTCATACAAGCCTTTCAATGCATAGCGATTCGTGTACTGTGCAAGCTGTGTGAACGAACCTGTGGGTTGCTTGACTCTGTGCTCCATGTTGTCCTTCCTAGGCACCGTCCGCTGGGACTTGCGAGGAGAAGGATGAATCCTCCCGTGTACCGACCGCTGGTGGACCTGTCGACAATGGAAGAACGACATATCATACTTACATACAGGCTTGACAGAGCAACTATACATGAACTATGTGCCCAGCTGGAGCCAGACCTGATGTCCCCCATCCGCCAACCCACAGGGATTCCCCCTCTGGTGCAGGTTCTGTCAGTACTCCATTTTTTGGCAAGTGGGTCTTTTCAGACAACAGTGGCCATATCATCTGGGATGTCTCAGCCTATGTTTTCTAAGGTTTTGTCCAGAGTGTTGTCTGCCCTGATGAAATACATGCGGAGCTACATTATTTTCCCTGAGGTGGGCGATTTGGCTACAGTGAAGGGTGATTTCTATGCCCTTGGACATATTCCCAACATCATTGGTGCGATTGATCGGACCCATGTGGCTTTGGTTCCCCCCAAAGAAAGTGAGCAGGTGTACAGAAACAGAAAAAGTTATCATTCGATGAATGTCCAGGTGGTCTGTTTGGCTGACCAATACATCTCCCATGTAAATGCCAAGTTCCCTGGGTCAGTGCATGACGCGTATGTCATGCGAAATAGCAGCATCCCTTATGTGATGGAACAGCTACAGAGACACCGTGTGTGGCTAATTGGTGACTCCGGTTACCCCAACCTGTCGTGGCTACTGACCCCAGTAAGGAATCCCCGGACCAGGGCAGAGGAACGGTACAATGAGGCCCATGGGCGAACTAGGAGGATCATAGAAAGGACCTTCGGGGTCCTGAAGGCCAGGTTTAGGTGCCTGGATATGACAGGGGGATCCCTAATGTACTCACCAAAGAAGGTGTGCCATATCATTGTGGCCTGCTGTATGCTTCACAATCTTGCTTTGCGACGCCAGGTGCCTTTTCTGCAGGAGGATGGTCCAGATGGTGGTGTTGTAGCAGCTGTGGAGCCTGTGGAGAGTGAAGAGGAGGAAGACGACGGGGACAACACGGACAACAGGGATACAGTCATACAACAATATTTTCAGTAGCACACAGGTAAGAATCACCCATGCCATTTTACATTTACTTAAGGCCTCATGCGTCTACACTGTCTGTGTTTCCCCCAGTTCCTGTTAACTGATTTGTGACTTTCCCTTCCCTTTTCAGAGCTGTATGACCCACTGCGTGACTTCTGCTTTGTTTGCCCATGGACTAAAGCTTATTGAAATTGGTATGTTGTCATCACAAAGTAACTGGACATTATTGCACCGTTATGTGTAATACATTTGTTAAGAATACAAGCAGACTCCTGTTATTTTAAGTGCAATAAGTGATTTATTTTAGGTGCTACATATAGGTACATGATTGTAAAACGGTGATGGGTGGGGGTGGAGTAATGTCCATGGCAGAGTCCAGTTCTCAGTCGCACAGGTGCATTTTCCATATGCCTGTGGAAGGATGGAGCAGGGGCAGTTAAAGGTTGGACAGGGTGACAATGTGGGACAGTGGGATGACATCAGGGGGTATCTTAGGCTGGCGGGGGTCTTGCAATCCTACTCTGTCTTCTTGTGAGATCTCAGGTTCCGCTTGCAGGATGGTTCTTCTTCTGCAGGAGGTGGGGTTCTGGTGGCCTGTCGTTGTGTGGGGGCCTCCTGTCCACTTGCGCCGGCGGAGGTGGTAGGCTGTTCCTGGCCTGGGCTAGTGACAGGGGCCCTTTGGGGTGCCACATGGTCCCGCAATGTGGTGACTATCTGGTTAAGGGCCACGACGATGGTCCCCATTGCGGAACCGATGTTCCTCAGTTCCTCTCTGAACCCCATGTACCGTTCCTCCTGCAGTGCCTGGATCTTCTGGAACCTGGCCAGTACCGTCGCCATCGTCTCCTGGGAGTGGTGGTAAGCTCCCATGATGGAGGAGAGGGCCTCTTGGAGAGTCGGTTCCCTGGGCCTGTCCCCCCCCCTGTCGCACAGCAGCCCTCCCAGTTCCCCAATGTTCCTGGGCCTCTGTCCCCTGGACGGTGTGCCCACTACCACTGCCCCCAGGTCCCTGTTGTTGTTGGGGTGGTGGGTCAACCTGGGTGCCCTGTAGTGGTGGACACACCGCTGATTGACGTGTCCTGGAGACAGAGGCATGGGCCCGCTGGGTGGGAGCTGTGCTGGTGTTCCCAGAGGGGGTTGGGTCTGGTGTAGCCTGTGGTTGTCTGTAGGGAACCGACTGTCCCGAGGTCCCCGATGGGCTGGGCTGGTCATCTGGGTCCAGGGAGACAGAGCTGCTGTCATCGCTGGGGGCCTCTTCTGGGGGTGGGATGGACATCTCTGTACCCTCCATGGCGGTGTGGTGGCGTTCGGGTCCTGCAGGGGTATAAAGGTATGGTTATTGCTTCTGTGTGTGGCATTTCGTGTGATGGGTGGGTGTCCGTGTAGCCAAGTGCAGGCATTCCCTTGTGGGGGCTTTTGTGAGGGTGGCTTGTGGGGGTGATGTGTGTGTGCAGTGGGCATGCTTTGGTGATGGGTGTCCATGCTTTGTGGTCGCATGCAGGGCTTGGTGTTGGGATGGGTGGGTTTTGATGGTGAGCCATTTGCAAGCAGTTGGTGTGTTGGGGGTGAGGGTGGGGGTATGTGCTGGCATGCAGGTGGGGTGGGGGTGGGAAGCAGTAGTGAAGATTTGACTTACCAGAGTCCATTCCTCCGCCTACTCCTGCGAGGCCATCAGGATGCAGGATGTGCAAGACTTCCTCCTCCCATGCTGTAAATTCTGGGGGAGTAGGTGGGGGTCCGCCACCAGTCTTCTGCACCGCAATGTTGTGCCTTGATACCATGGAACGCACCTTCCCCCGTAGGTCGTTCCAGCGCTTCCTTATGTCATCCCGATTGCGTGGATGCTGTCCCACCGTATTGACCCTGTCCACTATCCTTTGCCATAGCTCCATCTTCCTGGCAATTGTGGTGTGCTGCACCTGTGCCCCGAAGAGCTGGGGCTCTACACGGACTATTTCCTCCACCATGACCCTGAGTTCTGCGTCAGTGAACCTGGGGTGTCTTTGGGGTGACATGGGGTGGTGTGGATGAGGTGTGGGGTGGCGTTTATGGTGATGAGTGTGGTGCTTGTGGTGGTGTGTGGTGTTTGGTGCGTGGATTCTGTGTGGGTGATGGTGTTGTGTGCCTCTGTGTTGTGGGATTGTCTATTCTGTGCTCTCTCTCTAGCCTTTGTCAATAATTTCGGGTCGTAGGGGTTTGTGGGTGATATGGGTGTGTGTTTTATATTGTGTAGGGTGTGTGGGAGTGGTGTTAGTATGTGTGTCAGGTGTGTGTGTTTCAAACTGACCAATGTGGCTGAGTTTTCTATGTGTGTGTGTATTTTGACCGCGGCGGTGTGTACCGCCAATGGAATACCGCGTTTGAAAGACCGCCGCGTGGATTTGTGGGTCGGAATGGTATGGGCGTATTTCTGTTGGCGTGACGGTGGAGGTTTGGTCATCGCCATTTTTTCGCTGACCTTTGGTGTGGCAGACTTTTGTGGATGTCGGGTTTTTGGCGGTTTGCAAGTTGCAGGTCAGAATGACCGTGGCGGTTTGCCGCGGCGGTGTTATGGCGGTCTTCTGACCGGCGGTAAGCGCATTTTACCGCTGAGGTCAGAATGACCCCCTATGTCATTAAAATCGGAGGGGATGCAATTGGAAAAAGCATGACCATGGAGGTGGAAAAGGGGCCCTAATCTAATATCTGACATGAATGCTACTTTCTGTTGAGGTTTTCACACAGGAGGTTAGCATGAAAGACAGTACAATGTACACATTTGAAAAGGTGTGCAAAAAGGATTGCTGGTGTGAACAACAACAGAGAAGCGCTTGAGTTGGATGAGAGCTTAAGCCTTTCCTTGGCTGCTGTTAATCTGAGAATGCAAAGAGATATTGTATACTCGGAAGAGTACATCTGTGCCACAATACTTGATCCAAGGTACAAAAAATACTGCCCACTATCATTCCTTTTCAGATGCAAGACAATGATTGTTGAGCAAGTGAGAGGCAAGCAAGAGGCCTGGAAGAAGAATGGCTGGAAGTTAAAGTCCCAGGTAGAGTTGTGGCTTGCAGCCTTCAACCTCCAGAGAGGGCAGTGGTAACAACAACATCAGCAACAGAAGAATCAGACACATCTGTAATGGCATGGTTTCAAGTGACAGGGTTTAAGTGAAGTGCAGAAACGAAGGCAAAAGAGTTTTAGCAGTGGCAGCACCAACGAACATTGAGAGGTTGTTCCAGCACTATCTGCATTGTTCCTGAAACACCACAGGAGGAAGAGATGAAAGCAATTGGTCAGACGTGAGTTAACTGACCACCTTCTGTGTGAACCACCCAAGTTTGAGAACCAACTCTACTTCCCTGCCTGAGTTATGACTAGGCCACCACTGAACTTTTTGATTATTGACAAACTGTTTTGGCCATAACTAGAGGAACATTATATATTTTGTTTGTATCAGACGTATGCAGACCCGCTATTTTAGGCACATGTATGGACAGATTGGAGTTGGACAAGTTTGCAGTGAAGAAGCCTTCCCAATCCCTTCAAGGACATTGGAGACAATGCCTGCCTCTGCACAATGCCTATCCTTTTTTTTTCCATTCCCTAGCAGGCTGCTCAAGTAAGGATCATTTGATTCACAAGACTGACGAATTGCCAATGTGTTGCCAATGTGTTGTTGCATCAAAAGAGAAGATACAATTGTGTACCATCATGCTTGGGCTAGTGACTATTGTACCAATAAGTGATATATTATTGAGTGATTGTGAGTGATGATTTATGAGTCATGAGTTAGCAGACTGCGAGGGAGAGTGTTCAACTAATTTGTATGTGCTTTTGATGATTGGCAATGTTTGGGGCCTTATGGGTAATTTTTCCTGAAGGTGATTGGCCCTTTCACACTTAACTAGATTTACTTGCAGAGTCCATCCATGCTGCACCTTTTTCTGGTTCTTCATAGGCCAGGCCAGTCAGTTTAGTTAAGACCCACAAATCAAAACAAAATACTGAAATTCTTTTTTTCTTCTTGTTCATCAACAGCAGTGCACTACAGATCTATCTCTCTCAATCTCAATTGGGTCAGGACGGAGCCTCCTCTTCCTCCAGAGCCACCAGCCAGCTATGTTTGCCCTGAATGGCCTCCCTCCATTGCCGCCACAGCTAGGCTGCTATCTCCTTCCAAAACTGTGGAATTACAGGAGTAGCTATATCAAGAAAGGAACAAAAAAAAGACAAATTGTACATAATGCTTAGTGCAAACACTTGTTTTATATAGTGGCACAGTAGAAGTACATTGCTAGTCCCCTATGGCCATTGGAATTTTTGAAGTGATTGGCTAGTCACAGGGTCAAGATTTCCTCACACATGCATCACATAGAGGCACTGACTGGTGGCAAGAAATTGAGCCAGAATACCAGGAGAGTTTTTTTTTTCTTTTAAATGATTTTCCTGTACAAAAACTTTGTGTAAAAATAAAATAAATTGCCTCGCTTTTTTGAGTAAGGCATTATGCAGTACAATTAATAGTAATCATGTTGTGCAACGTTAATGGAGGCATGCTGGTGTCGGGTACTACTTTGCTACTCTCTGCAGTCTGCAGCTGGGGCAGCTGTAATGGACAATTTATTATCTTACTTTAATTCCAATGGTCCTGCTCTTCTCTGACTGCCTTTCAATTCTACCCTGACTCCAAAGAGGCATATGAGTAATACTATGTCATACACATCACTAATAAAATGCAGATAGCTTGTCTGCCGTAAGTAGACAGTGGAAAAAAAGATGCACTACAGTACAGGAAAGGAACGGGATCGACAGCCAGATGTATGACCATTCCTTTTTGTGACTCACAAATTGCGAATCTTTACGACTCGCAATTGAGAGTTGCACAAGGAAATGTACTAATGTGTCACAGACAAATTTAGCAATTCCCCATGGAGTCGCAATTGACCTGCCTCATCAATAATCATGAGGCAGTTTGCAATTTGTGACCCTTTGGGAAAGGGCAGTAACACGGGAATGGTGGCCTGCTGGGGACAGCAGAACACCATGTCTGTGTTTGCTTTTAAATAAAGCAACTTTTTTTTTTAAATGCAGCCCATTTTCTTAAAGGAAAATGGGATGCATTTCAAAAAAGAAAAATGAAACAGTTTGATCCTGTGACTCGCTATTAGGAAGGGACACCCTTGACATGCCCCCTTCCTAATAGTGACTCGCAAATCCTATTTTGCGAGTCAGTAATAGGTTACCGACTCATAAAATAGGGTTTGTACATGAAAGAGGCTGTTTTAGCAGTCTTAAATGGGCTGAATCTCCATTTGCGACCCCTAAAATTGGTGGTACAGCTGGCCATAGATTATATTTGCCATGTACGTCACAAAGCATCCCATTCGCCCAGATCTAAATAAGGCACTTAGGGCTACATGCATGAAATTTCGGATTTACGACTCGCAATTTGCGAGTCGCAGATCTGAATGTAGGCTAGTGTCCTTGACACAATTTGCGACTCGCAAGGGGGTTGCAAATGCCCACCTCATGATTTATTCATGAGGTAGGTCGCAATTTGCGACCCCCTTAGTAATGGCGGCACGTTGCAAACAGCCAGATTCGCTGTTTGCGATGTACAAAAAGCATCGTACATGTGTCCCTTAGTCCCACTTTACTCCCTGGCCCCGCCCTCCTCCACAAATTATTTTCTACAAATACCTTCACTTGGCAGTAAGGAAAGTTACTCTACTGCAGGGTTAAGAGAGAGGGATTAGGTTAGGTAGAGGTTTTGCTATAGACTAGTGGGGTGTCTCTGATCAGCATGTGCTAAGCTTTGGCTTAGTCAGTCACTTTAGTTGTTGAATGATGAAAGGGACAGAACTTAGGAAAGAATAATGGAGTGAGCTCCTAGTAGGATGTGACTGAGAGGGAACTGGGAAACACACCTTGTTTTGAGTTTGTAATGAACTGAAAACTTCCTAATGCCGCATTAACTGAAGAAGTTGCACATTGCAGAGCCAACACTGTAGTGCCAACTTGAACCATGCTGCAATTAGGTCACTAGAAATGCAATGGGCAGGGAGGTAATGAAAGATGATGGCCCTGGGTGTGATATCTGCCTTAACAGTATAATTAATTTGTCAATCAGCAAGCAATGTGACTTACCACAGCCATCCCTTCCGCCACTGGGACTTCCCCTTTAACCATATCCTGGGATGCACTGGTGCTGTAGACACTAGCAGCCCCGGCACTGGTTATCTGTGCAGCTAGAATTTTTTTTACACATTTTAGATGCCAGATTCTCCTCCTAAGTAATTCTTATTATTTTTTAACAATGTACAACTGCAATACCTCAGGACTGTTGGGTTAGCAGTACCTTCTATCGAAACTATCACTTTGTGAGGTTTGTTGATTGACAATGTTAGAAAAGCCAGGTAGTCAAGCCGACCACAGCATTTCATAATGCAGGGCCAGAACTATAATGACTCTGAGTCATTAAAGCACAATGAAGGGGTAGTCAATGAAGGACATACGGTCTTGGTTGGCAAAGGCAAAGGCATCTCATATTTTCCTGCCATGCTGTACTGACATGGAAATGGCTAGTATACTGTACAGATGAATTGATAACACAACAATGGGGCATTCATTACCATGGCCACTCTCTCGTTGACTATTTGAGCATAAGCAAGAAAGCCTTCTCAAGAAGCAGGTGTGGTGAATTATAGCTTAGTTGAACCTGCAATCTTCACAGTACAAATCTGTACTCTTAGTCTTACAGTACCTCAAGATATTTAAGGGGGGGAATGAAGCTCACTAACAAACCAGATGAAAGCTACTGAGTACAGACAGGAGAAAGTCAGCTACAGAAACATGAAATATAGAAAAAAAAAGATAATGTAGGGATAAAAGGAATATATTAACAAACATTAGATAGAGGTGTTTAAAAAAGTAAACGGTATAAAAAGTAAACAAGGCAACATTATTTCAATAGTAGGGCGAGATAAAAGTTAGGGAAATAATAATACTAATAAGGCTTTCTGGGGACAGCAGAATCATTGTCCACAGTGCTCGTGGTGGCCGTGGCATTGGTGGTGGCTACTCCTTCACCGGCTTTGATGCCCCTTGTCCGTGGGTGCTGATGTGAGAAATAAAAAAAGATAAAACAATTGATTGGTAGTACAGTTAATCTCCCAAAAATATTTTGACAGGCAGACACAGTAGCATTGTACTTTTCTAAATCAGATCACCTATAGTATTAGTAGTGAGTTGACCTACTGCTAACCTCCCTTACCTATGCCTCATTCCTAATTTCCTAAACCTAAACTACATTTTGAAGTACTAATGCACTGCAAAAAAAAAATTCTTTGCTTCTTAACCCCCTTTGATGGTTCAGCTCAGTCTCCCTTTTCAATGCATAGATACTACACATCATTGGGAGATTGAGACTGTATGAGCTACATAAAACATGGCACAGAGAAGAGAAAGCTAAAAATTATATACTACCACTATTTTAGTGACAGGACAGAGGAGTCAGCATGACTTCTTAAATAATCACAGCAAGCAATAGCTCACCAGTTCGAGTTGGTAGCACTGAGCACCTGGCTACCTCTAGCTGGATCAGACATTAGTCGTAAGGTAAACTTAACTTAACTTAACTCTAAGTGTGAGCAGCATGGTATTTGGAAAAAATTAGCATTTTTAGAAAACAGAAAATAAATAATTGCTCACCGAGGACCGCAACCTCAACACACAGCAGGTTGAGCAGGTCCTGTACCCAGTCTAGCAGGTCTACCCAGCAATGCATTACCTACTGTGTCATGTGGTGCACCCCAGTGCCATGGCACATGCACCTGTGCAATCTCCAGCACAGCAGTTGGTACTCCCACAAGATGTACCCTCTCCCAAGCATACCACCTGGTGCCAGCAAGGAGGGGAGGTGGCACTGCACACAAAAAAAACATCACGGCTAACTCTGCCTCTGAAAAAATTTGAGTGCTGCACCCCTTGGTGACACAGGTGACTGCAAGGTGTGTGACTTGTTGCAGCTGTACTGGCACCGCCGCTTGCTGCCTGTTCAGACATGGCACTGGGGTGAAAACAAATAAAGAAAAAAACAGAAAAGCAGAAAGAAAGAAACAAAGAACGTAGAACACAGGGAAGAAAGGGAAAACAAAAAAGGTATAAAATGTCACAGAAAGAGTAGAAACATAAACTACAAACACACACAGAAAAACACCCACTTAAAAACATGGTAAATAAAGGGTGAATGAGTAGCATAAGGGGAGGATTGGATGGAATTAAAGTAGGTAAAAAACAGGCCGAGCACCATCCACAGAGTCAGAAAGCAGGTAAAACAAAATGGCCACACCCATTGCAGACCGCATGGCGCCATTTGTGCTGATTTTTCAGCTTGCAACATGCTACTGGGCTGAACAAGCAGCACAAATTGGCAGACAAGCTCCTTCCATCCATTTGCAGAGTTCCTCTGAGTCTTATTGAGTTTTTTTGGAACTCTGTGAAATTCAGTGGAGCAAACCTCCATGAGTTCCGACCAGGCCTACCTGAATGCCTTACAGGACTCTTGTTTTGTCTGATATTGCTAGAGAGGCAGATTGCCTTTAAAGCCTATGGGGGTCATTCTGACCCTGGCGGTCAGTGTGAAAGCGGCGGCCAACCCGCCAACAGGCTGGCGGTCCAAAAAATGGAATTCTGACCCTGGCGGGAACCGCCAACACAGGCCGTCGCTTTAACACTCCGACCGCCACGGCGGCACAAACAAACAGTGCGGCGGTCACTGCCAACAGCCAGGCGGCAGACAATATACCGCCCACCCTATCACGACTCACCAATCCGCCACCTTTTCCGGGGCGGGAGCCCCGCCGATAAAAACACCGCGGAAACAGACATTTCCAATGGAAAACGCTCACCTCGACACACTCCACGCGGAATCGGGACAGCATGGAACCGGAACTCCACATCCTCCCAGCCATTGCCTTCCTGCTCTTCTTCCAGGATCACGAACATCGCCGCAGACGACAACGGTGAGTACTGCACCTACGACACAGGGGAGGGGGGAGGAGGAAAGGTTACGGGCACACACATACGCCACACACCCACCCCCACCCTCACCCCCACCGAAATACCTACACACCAATGCAGATTAAAAAGTCAGAGTGACACCCCCAAACCCCCAAAACAAAAAAGCAAAGACAAAAGGCAATGATTGTAAAAATATAACTATATTATAGCAAGAATTAAGTATAGCGAACTTAGCAATATACAAAGAATTATTACACATCTAGAACTATATATATCTATACAAGTAGCAAAAGTCCGGCACAGTTTTGCAAAGTCCAAATGTCCGTGGGCCAATGTGCAGCAACACATGGGCAAAGCCCACACACGAGATCGAGTCCATTGGAGAGAACACTGCTGGGGCATCACAAAAATCAAATACTGGCACCTCAGGGGGAAGGGAAGGGGGGGCACCTCAGCCACATGAGTCCACGACGCCAGATCCACGAAGGGCCTCCATGCCCACTGTGCCATCCTGGGGAGTGCAAAGCCACAGTCTCTCAAGTCTCTACAGTCGGTGGGTTGCCCACTGTGCCATCCTGGGGAGTGCAAAGCCACAGTCTCTCAAGTCTCTACAGTGGGTGGGTTGCCCACTGTGCCATCCTGGGGGGTGCAAAGCCACAGTCTCTCAAGTCTCTGCAGTGGGTGGGTTGCCCACTGTGCCATCCTGGGGGGTGCAAAGCCACAGTCTCTCAAGTCTCTACAGTGGGTGGGTTGCCCACTGTGCCATCCTGGGGAGTGCAAAACCACAGTCTCTCAAGTCTCTACAGTGGGTGGGTTGCCCACTGTGCCATCCTGGGGGGTGCAAAGCCACATTCTCTCAAGTCTCTACAGTGGGTGGGTTGCCCACTGTGCCATCCTGGGGGGTGCAAAGCCACAGTCTCTCAAGTCTCTACAGTGGGTGCGTTGCCCACTGTGCCATCCTGGGGGGTGCACAGCCACAGTCCATCAGGTGGATTACAGAGTCCACTGGTCATGGAGGAGGCATGGTGGGCAGAGTGCCTCGTGAAGCCCTGCCCGACACAGAACCGGGCCTGCCAATGGGCCAGCGGTGCTTGACAGGAGGGCCCAGCGGAGCGGTGCTTGAGATGAGGGCCCAGCGGAGCGGTGCTTGACAGGAGGGCCCAGCGGAGCGGTGCTTGAGATGAGGGCCCAGGGGAGCGGTGCTTGACAGGAGGGCCCAGCGGAGCGGTGCTTGACAGGAGGGCCCAGCGGAGCGGTGCTTGAGATGAAGGGCCCAGCGGAGTGGTGCTCGACAGGAAGGGCCCAGCGGAGCGCTGCTTGAGATGAAGGGCCCAGCGGAGCGGTGCTTGAGATGAAGGGCCCAGCGGAGCGGTGCTCGACAGGAAGGGCCCAGCGGAGCGGTGCTTGAGATGAAGGGCCCAGCGGAGCGGTGCTTGAGATGAAGGGCCCAGCGAAGCGGTGCTTGAGATGAAGGGCCCAGCGGAGCGGTGCTCGACAGGAAGGGCCCAGCGGAGCGGAGCTTGACAGGAGGGCCCTGTTCAGCGGTGCCTGTCTTGGCGGGGCCCTGTTCAGCGGTGCTTCTCACGGCGGGGCCCTGTTCAGTGGTGCTTCTCACGGCGGGGCCCTGTTCAGCGGTGCTCCTCACGGCGGGGCCCTGTTCAGCGGTGCTCCTCACGGCGGGGCCCTGTTCAGCGGTTCTCCTCACGGCGGGGCCCTGTTCAGCGGTGCCTGTCTTGTGTTTCGAGTGAACCACACCTGGCCAATACTTCCTGCTCAGTCAGCATCGGACCTTTCCGTTGCGGGGCCCTCCTGTGATGGAGTCCTGGGGCCCTGGGTCTCCTCCGATACCCCCAGAATGGGGCTGGTGGGGCCCTCATGGCCAGGTCGGCTGCTCCCTGCCTTTTGCGCTTTGCTGCCCTTGCCCTCCTTGGCAGACTCTCCGTGGCCCTTGGCTCCCTTACCCATGTGGCAGGTGATGGTGCAAGGCTACCCTCCTACGGGGCAGGCGTGTCAGGCCTGTCGCGCCTGCCCTTCAGTTTTTTGCTCCTCTTCCCAGGGGGGGGGGGCTGGATGTGCCTTTGCTGCTGGCCGATGTCCCTGCACAAGGAAAGGGCGGACTCCAAAAACCAGGCATGACGTTCTTGGGAGTTGCTGGGCTGGTGGTGGCTGAGGTGGTTTTGGAACACTTACGAGATGGAGGGGGTGGGTCAGGTGAGGAAAAGAGGTCCAGTTTATAGAGGATTAGTTTTTTAGGAGCCATGGGAAGGGTAGCTGGAGTGGGTATGGGAGTGGAGGAAGAGGATGTTGTTGTAGGAGAGTCAAGTCTGGTGTCTTTGGGTGCAGGTGCAGGTGCTTGGGCTGGAGGCTGACGTAAGGTGGATGGCTGTTGGTTGGGTGCCTGCCTGCGTTTGTGTGGTTTGGAAGCCTGGGGCGAAGGAGATGGCCGCCTTCCTGGCCGTGCGGGCACGGGACGAAGGCCAAGGGGCTGCTGGGAGGGCGGAGCTGCTGCGCTGGGTGGCGGCTGTACCTGTAGTATCGGTGGGCACGGATGTTGCCGCCACTGCAAGGGAGCTCCCATCCGAGGACGTGTCGGTGTCACAGACGTCTGCACGGGTCCCCGTGGTGGAGCCCCCCTCGCCCTCCGTCTCACTGGTCATGTTGGAGTCCGTTGCATGGCCCTCCAGGGCCATGTGAGATGCAGCTCCCTCTTGCGCCGATGCCACTTCTCCTCCGCCTGATGATGCTAATGCACACATTCACAGAAAAACAAAGAAAATGGGGGGGGGGGTGGAGAAATAAAGACAAGTTGAGTGCATGCATTGGGGACACCGTTGGCGGAGAGGACAGACACAGAAGCCCCCTGCACTACGCTGCGCACTTGGGGTACACTACTCATTCCCTGGGACATGCCCTACAAGCCTATGGGCGACAACTGCCCACACAGAATACACAGGTCCATGAATAGCGTTACTAGGCACCCTACAGAGGTGGGGGGCTGGGGCACAGGACCATACCTCACGGAGGAGCCTAGCCTACAGAAATCGCCCTGGCCTAGGGATACCCACAGCCCTCCTCCCCCACCCAGGCACCTCCACTGCGCGCAAATATAGCTGAATGTGCTGGTACTCACCCCCTTGTGTCTGCTGTGATGTCCTCAAGCGCCCATCTAAATCGGGGTAGGCCACCGCCAGGATCCGGGACATCAGGGTGGTCAAGGTACGACTGGCACCCCTCCTAGGTTGGGAGGCCATCCCCAGCAGAGCCTTGGCGGTCTTCCTGCTCCCGCGGCGGATGTCCTCCCACCTCTTGCGGCAGTGGGTGCCCCGTCTGTTGTGGACACCCAGGGCCCGGACGTCCTTGGCGATGGCACGCCAAATATCGATCTTCTGATGAGCGCTGACCTATGTGACATGTACAGGGGGGGAAAAGAAACATCATCACTTTTCTGCATGCTCGATGTGAGTGGCCCCTCCTCCCCAAACGTGCCATGTGGCACATGCTCTCATCTGTCGTGCCATACATTCGTAATTCGCTCCCCTCCCCTCCATCGTACATCCACCCCACTCATCACAGGCATTGCCCACTATGCATTGGCCCCCGTGTACTCACCTGTTGGTCTGGAGGACAGTAGAGTAGCGCATACTGGGGGAGGACCCCGTCCACGAGCTTCTCCAACTCTTCGGAACTGAAGGCGGGGGCCCTTTCCCCAGTCGCAGCAGCCATTGTCACTTCCAGACCGAGGTTTCAGCAGCACTTGCAGTATAGGTCCTCTCCTGTGGATGCTCAGGTCTCGTGTGATTAAGCAGAGAGAAAATGGCGGTCACGCCCGCGGCGGTGCGTACTGCGGCGGTGCGTACCGTGACTGCCGGCGCACATCGTCATTGGCTCCTGAAACCCATAGGGTACAATGTTAACCAATGCTGCTTTGCGCCGCGGTCTTCGACCGCCTACCGCCACGGCGTGCCACGCCAGCGCGATGACCTCACTTCACATTGTCACACTTCACAGGTCAGGCAGCCGCCATTTCAAGGGCCCACATGGCTTAATTCCTACTGCGTCACACATGGCTAGGCCTTGCATCGACACTCATACAAGCTATTCAATCCAGAGAGATTTGTGTACTATGCAGGCTGGGGAACTTACCTGTGGGTTGATTGACTCTGTGCTCCACGTTGTCCTTCCTAGGCACCGTCCGCTGGGACTTGCGATGAGACGGAGGAATGTTCCCGTGTACAGACCTCTGGTGGACCTCTCGACAATGGAAGAACGACATGTCATACTCACCTACAGACTCAACAGTGCCACTATACAGGAACTGTGTGCCCAGCTGGAGCCAGACCTGATGTCACCCATCCGCCAACCCACAGGGATTCCGCCTCTAGTGCAGGTGCTGTCAGTACTCCATTTTTTGGCTAGTGGATCATTTCAAACTACAGTGGCCATTTCATCTGGGATGTCTCAGCCTATGTTTTCAAGGGTGTTGTCTGCCCTGATGAAATACATGCGGAGCTACATCATTTTCCCTGAGGTGGGTGACTTGCCTACAGTGAAGGGTGATTTCTATGCACTTGGACACATTCCCAATATCATTGGTGCCATTGATGGTACCCATGTGGCTTTGGTCCCCCCAAAAGACAATGAACAGGTGTACAGGAACCGAAAAAGTTATCATTCCATGAATGTCCAGGTGGTCTGTTTGGCTGACCAGTACATCTCCCATGTAAATGCCAAGTTCCCAGGGTCAGTGCATGACGCGTACGTCATGCGAAATAGCAGCATCCCTTATGTGATGGAACAGCTACAGAGACAGCGTGTGTGGCTAATTGGTGACTCTGGTTACCCCAACCTGCCTTGGCTATTGACCCCAGTGAGGAATCCCAGGACAAGGGCAGAGGAACGGTACAATGAGGTCCATGGGCGTACTAGAAGGGTGATCGAGCGGACCTTCGGCCTCCTGAAGGCCAGGTTTAGGTGCCTGCATATGACAGGTGGATCCCTAATGTACTCACCAAAGAAGGTGTGTCATATCATCGTGGCCTGCTGCATGCTTCACAACCTGGCTTTGCGACGCCAGGTGCCTTTCCTGCAGGAGGATGGTCCAGATGGTGGTGTTGTGGCTGCTGTGGAGCCTGCGGAGAGTGAAGAGGAGGAAGACGAAAAGGACGACACAGACAACAGGGACAGAGTGATACTGCAGTATTTCCAGTAAGACACAGGTAAGAATCTACTCCTGCATTTTATTATATCTGTAACAGTACTGGCTCTCTACTGTCTGACCTTTCACCCCAATGTATGGTAACTTAGTTGTGAATTTGCCTTCCTATTTCAGTGATCTGGTCCCCACGGAGTGCCCTCTGGTTTATTTCCCCATGGACTACCGCTGTGTGACACTGGTATGTTGTCATCACAATGTATTTGGACATTTTTGGTTGGTTATATCGAATACATTTGGTTTAAAAAAATAAATAGCAGACTCCAGATGGTTTTTGTGCAATAATTGTGTTTATTGAAGTACAAAAATTGGTGTATAGTTCAAAAAGGGTGATGGGTGATGGTGGAGGCATGTCCATGGCAGAGTCCAGACTCACGTTCGCACAGGTGCATTGTCCATATGCCTGTGGAAGGTGGAGCAGGGGCAGTTCAAGGTTGGACAGGGTGAACAAGTGGGACAGTGGGATGACATCCGGGGGGATCCGTGCATGGCCGGGGTCTTGACATCCTACTCTGTCTTCTTCCTCGATCTCAGGCCTTTCTTGCGGGGTGGTTCATGTTCTGCAGGGGGTGGGGTCCGGGTGGCCCGTTGCTGTTGTGTCGGGGCCTCCTGACCACTAGCGCCGGCGGAGGTGGTGGGCTGTTCTTCCTCCATGCTAGTGGCGGGGGCCCTTTGGGGGGCCACATGGTCCCGCAATGTGGTGACAATCTGGTTGAGTGCCACCACGATTGTACCCATTGCGGAACTGATGCTGCGCAGTTCTTCCCGGAACCCCATGTACTGGCCCTCCTGCATGGCCTGGATCTCCTGGAACCTGGCCAGGACCGTCGGCATCGTCTCTTGGGAGTGGTGGTACGCTCCCATGATGGTGGTGAGGGCCTCTTGGACAGTGGGTTCCCTAGGCCTGTCCTCCCTCTGTCGCACAGCAGCCCTCCCAGTTCCCCTTTGTTCCTGGGCCTCTGTCCCCTGGATGGTGTGCCCACTACCACTGCCCCCAGGTCCCTGTTGTTGTTGGGGTGGTGGGTTGCCCTGGGTGCCCTGTAGTGGTAGACACACCGCTGCTTGACCTGTCCTGGAGACAGAGGCATGGGCCCGCTGGGTGGGTGCTGTGCTGGGGTTTCCAGAGGGGGGTAGGTCTGCTGTGGCCTGTGGCTGCCTGAGGGGAACCGACTGTCTAGAGGTCCCCGATGGTCCGGGCTGGTCATAAGCTTCTAGGTCGACAGAGCTGCTGTCATCACTGGGGGCCTGTTCTGGGGGTGGGATGGACATTTCTGGACCCTCCGGGCCGGTGTGTTGGCGTTCGGGTCCTGCAGGGGTAAAAGAGTATGGTTATTGCTTCTGTGTGTGCCATGGCGTGCGATTTGTGGGTGCCCTTGTCCCCCAGTGCTGGCATTCCCTTGTGGGAGGAGTTGTGAAGGTGGTTTGGGGGGGGGATGGGTATGTGCAGTGGTCATGCTTAGGTGATGGGTGTCCATGGTTTGTGTTGGCATTCAGGGGTTGGTGTTGGTTTGGGTGGGTTGTGCTGGTGAGACATTAGCAGGGAGGATATGTGCTGGGGGGTTGAGGGTGAGGGTGGGGGTGTGGGTTGGCATGCTGGTGGTTGGGGGGGGTGAAGTAGTTGAGATTAGACTTACCAGAGTCCATTCCTCCGCCTACTCCAGCGAGGCCCTCAGGATGCAGGATGCTCAAGACCTCTTGCTCCCATGCTGTGAATTCAGGTGGAGTGGGTGGGGGTCCGCCGCCAGTCTTCTGCACAGCGATGTTGTGTCTTGACACCATCGTCCGCACCTTCCCCCGTAGGTCGTTCCAGCGCTTTCGGATGTCTTCCCGATTTCTGGGATGCTGTCCCACAGCGTTGACCCTGTTGACGATCCTTTGCCATAGCTCCGCCTTCCTGGCTATTGTGGTGTGCTGCACCTGTGTGCCGAAGAGCTGGGGCTCTACCCTAAATATTTCCTCCACCATGACCCTGAGTTCTTGGTCCAAGAACCTGGGGTGTCTTTGGGGTGCCATGGGGTGGTGTGGATGAGGTGTGGGGTGGTGTTTGTGGTGATGAGTGTAGTGGTGTGTGGTGTTTTGTGCGTAGATGTTGTGTGGGGGATGATGTTGGGTTCCTGTGTGTTGTGGTTTGCGTTCCCTGTGCTCTCTCTCTGTGTATTGCGCCTTGTCTCTGAATTTCGTTTTGTGGGTGTTTGTGGGTGATGTGGGTGTGTGTTTTATATCGTATTGATTGTGTGGGAGTGGTGTTTGTATGTGTCTCAGGTGTGTGTATTTTGAATTATCCAATGTGGCTGTGTTTTGTAAAGGTGTGTGTATTTTGACCGCAGCGGTGTGTACCGCCAATGGGATACTGCGGTTGAAAGACCGCCGCATGGATTCGTGGGTCGTAATGGCATGGGCGTATTTCTGTTGGCGTGACGGTGGAGGTTTGGTCATCTCCAGTTTATCACTGACCGCTGATGTGGCGGCCTTCAGTGGAGGTCGGGTTTTTGGCGGTTTGGCAGTTGTGGGTCAGAATGACCCTGGCGGGTTACCGCGGCGGTGTTATGGCGGTCTTCTGACCGGCGGTAACTGCCTTTTACCGCCAGAGTCAGAATGACCCCCTTAGTCTTTAACTTTGGTGTTTTACCAGGCACATTGCTGGGCTTGGGCCAAACATGATGCATAAAATTGCTGAACAGGTTGTTATGCCACCGTCCAGAAGCGATGCCACAATTGTGATTCTCTCCAATATGTGTCATGACCACGTAATGGGTCGTCATAACTCCCCCTCGCTATACCTAACCTGGATAGGAAACATTTGGGCAAAGTACTGGACAGCAGGGTTTCCTCTTCTTTTTTCCTAATTGATTCACATGGCTCAATTAGGCTTCAAGGCACCCTTTCCATGCCCTAAGAGAATTCTAATCAGTAATAACAGTCCTTGTGATGGCCTCCACAGACATGGAGAAGGCAAGTAACACCTAGAACTGGGAATATCTTTTTGTAGTGATGGAAGATATGGTCTTCAAAGAAAAGATGTCACTGTGGATTTGTCAGTTGAAGTCACACCCAATGGTCACGGTCGGGAGTGGGAAGTTAGTGCATGAATCGTGGACCATCAGTAGGGGCACACCTCATTTACCTCTCCTATTCCTTTTAGCCATGGAGCCGCTGGCAGAGTGTTTTAGAGGTACATGAGGTTTTAAGAGTTAAGATTTAAGATGTTACCCCCTGACCTGCTTTAGGCCAGGAGTACACTTTGGCTCCACCAGCCTGCCTCTGTGCCACTGACCCCCCTCCCCCGTTTGCTGCAAGAGAAGTTCGAGGCCCTCCACCACCCGCAGGCACCCACCTGCGTCTCATCCCTGGTGCCTAGCGGTAGGTGTGTCTAGTATTTCGTTCCATAGCTTGTATTTCATTTTCTGTATTTAGTTTTTCATTTTTAGAACTGTTTTTTACCTAAACTGTGCCCATTTTGTGATCAGCTTCGTATTTGTGCTTTAATTGTTTCGGTTTTTCTTTCCTGGCTCTCGCCAGTTTCTTAATAATAATCCCAGCTGCTGTGTCCCCTGCGGCCCCACCCCCCTCGCGCCCCCATTGGACACTCCCTCCACCCTCCAGCCTCCCAGCTAGTCCTCCCTCCCACCTCCCCTTCTTAATGGCGGCTGCTGCACAGCGCTAAGTGTGACCCCCTGACCTGATATAGGCAGCAGTACACTTTGGCTCCACCAGCCAGCCTCCGTGCTCCTGAACCCGCCATTTGCTGCAAGAGAAATTCGAGGCCCTCCACCACCCGCAGGCACATGCCTGTGCCTCATCCCTAGTGCCAAGTGGTAGGCGTGTCTAGTATTTCATTCCATAGCTTGTATTTCGTTTTCTGTATTTCTTTTTTGTTTGTTTTTAGAGCTGTTTTTTACCTAAACTGTACCCATTTTGTGCTCTGCTACGTATTTGTGCTTCAATTGTGCCCATTTTTCTTTCCTGGCTCTTGCTGGTTCCTTAATCCCAGCTGCTGCGTCCCCTGTGGCCCCATCCCCCTCGCGCCCCCATTGGACATTCCCTCCTGCCTCCCACCTCACAGCTGCTCCTCTCGCCCACCTCTCCTTCTTAATGGCATCCGCTGTGCGGCTGTGCCGCTGGCGGACCAGAGGCAAACCCGTCTGCGCCCGTCCACACCTGGACCTCGCCCTGCGCCCGCACGCCCGCCTGGTCCATGCTTCTCCGACCCCCCGAAGCACCACTACTCCTCCACAGAACTCCTTGCTCTCAACCCAGGCCAACCCCAAACACACACACGGACCTTTCACATGCCACTCATGCCATTTCTCCTGCACTCACACCAACACCAGCAACACCAACAAGCACTGCAACAACACCAACCCCGCAATCACCTCAACTGCATCCTCCTTAACACCCGCTCCGTCCACAAGCACGCCATCGAGTTTCGGGACCTGCTCACCACAAACTCTCCTGACATCGCCTTCCTCACTGAAACATGGATGAACTCCTCATCAGAACCCGACATCGCCATAGCCATCCCAGAAGGTTACAAAATCACCTGTAGAGACCGCACCAACAAACTAGGGGGAGGTATCGCCATAATACACAAAAAATATACCAACACCAACGACACCCTAGACAACGCAGAACACCTCCGCTTTCAAATACACATCAACGCCAACACCACCCTTAGAGGAACCATCATCTACAGACCACCAGGACCCGCCCCCTATTCTGGGACACCATCGCCGATACCATCTGCTTCCACGCCCTCACCTCCACAGACTACATACTCCTTGGTGACCTCAACTTTCACCTGGAAAGCACTCACGACTGTAACTCCACAGCCCTGCTGGACAACCTCATGAACCTCGGCCTCAAGCAACTGGTCACCTTACCCACCCTCTCAGCGGGACACACGCTAGACGCCATCTTCACCTCCAGCAGCCACATCACCTTCACTCACACCACCAAACTCCACTGGACTGACCACCACTGCATCCACTTCTCCTTCATGAAACCCACCACCCACCACCAACAACACACTACACCCTACCGCAAGTGTAACAAGATCTCCAAAGAACATCTGATCTCCAACCTCGCACAAACTTCACCTCCCATCACCAACGACCCCAACACCGCTGCCCACAACCTCACACGATGGCTAGAAACCTGCACAGACTCCCTCGTCCTTTTGAAAACAAACAACACCCGCACCATCAAGACCACCCACTGGTTCACCACTGAACTCCAGTCTTCCAAACGAGAATGCAGAAAAATTGAGACAGCCTGGCGCCAAGAACTGTCAATGAGCAACTTCTCCTCCCTTAAAACAGCCATGCGCAAACACCACCAAACGGTCCTTCTACAAAGAACGCATAGACAGCAACACACACAACAGCAAGGAACTCTTTGCCATCATCAAAGAACTCACCAAACCCAAATCCTGCACCATCGACCCTCCACACTCCCAAGACCTCTGCAACTCCCTCTCCAACTACTTCCACCGCAAAATCTCAGACATACATGACAGCTTCACATCAACAGCACCCACCATCACCACCACTGACACTTCCAACACCACAACACCCTGCCGCACCAACCTACTAAACACCTGGACCCCCACCAACGACAAAGAAATCAGCTAAACCATAAACACCATCCACTCGGCTCCCCAACAGACCCTTGCCCCCACCACATTTTCAACAAGGCCAGCCAAATCATCGCTCCACAGCTCTGTGCCGTCATCAACAGTTCCTTCGACACCGCAAACCTTCCCAGGTATTTGGAAGCACGCCGAAGTCAACGCTCCTCTCAAAAAACCTAAAGCAGACCCTGAAGATCTCACAAACTACCAACCAATTTCTCTTCTCCCCTTCCCAGCAAAGGTAGCTGAGAAGATAGTAAACACACAACTGTCTCGCTTCCTAGAAAAAAACAACATACTCAACGCCTCCCAGTCTGGATTCCGCAAGAACCACAGCACTGAGACTGCCCTCATCACCTGCACAGACGACATCAGGACCAGAGTGGACAAGTGGGAGACCGTCACCCTCATCCCCCTAGACCTCTCTGCAGTTTTTGACACTGCATGCCAATAAACCCTACACACATGCTTTTTTGATGCTGGAATTTGACACAAGGCCCTGACTTGGCTCACCTCCTTCCTCTCTGAAAGAACCCAAAGAGTTCACTTCCCTCCTTTCCGGTCTACAGCCACCAAGGTCATCTGTGGGGGTCCCCCAAGGATCTTCCCTCAGCCCCACCCTCTTCAACATCTACATAGCTCCTCTCGCCAACATCCGCACCCCCATGGAATCACCATCATTTCATACGCTGACAACACCCAGCTCATCATCTCCCTCACCAGGGACCCAGCCACCGCCAAGATTAACCTGTACGCCGGACCCCTCGACATCGCCAAATGGATGACAACAAGCCACCTCAAATTGAACTCAAACAAAACAGAGATCACCATCTTCAGCCCCAACAAGACAGCATGGAACAACCCTGGTGGCCCACCACCCTCGGACCACCCCCAACACCCACCACCCACGCACGCAACCTTGGCATCGTACTGGACTCATCTCTCTCCATGACCCAGCAAATCAACACCATATCTTTCTCCTGCTTCAACACCCTTCACATGCTACGCAAGACGTTCAAATGGATTCCTTCAAAAACAAGAAGAACAGTCACCTACGCCCTCATTAGCAGCAGTCTGGACTACGGCAACTCCCTCTACGCAGGGACCACAGCCAAGCTTCAAAGAAAACTCCAGTGAATCCAGAACGCAGCCGCACGTCTCATCCTCAACCTCCCTCGCCACAAACACATATCCACCCACCCACCTCAGATCCCTACACTGGTTGCCCATCAACAAAAGGATCATTTACAAAGACCTCGTCCATGCTCAGAAAGCCCTAAATGACAATGGACTTGGCTACCTCAACAAACGAGTAAACTTCCACATACCAACTCAACAGCTGCGCTCCGCCGACCACGCCCTCGCTACAGTCTCCCGCATCCAACGCACCACCTCTAGCAGCAGATCCTTCTCCCACCTCGCCACCGAGACCTGGAACTCCCTCCCCACCAACCTACGCAAGACCCAGGACCTCTTAACCTTCAGAAAGCACCTAAAAACATGGCTTTTTGAGCAATAACCGCCCCCCCCTTCCAGCGCCTTGAGACTCTACCGGGTGAGTAGTGCCCTTAAGAAATTATTTGATTGATTGATTGACATTATGGCCCTCAAACCGCCACCCAAACCAATCCGTCCACTGACCATGGTGGTAGGCTTCTTCAGGCTGGCAGAAGACAGTGACCCACCCACCATATTATGACACAGCAGACTGCCAGGATTTCCAGGGTGGGACCACCGCCACCAAAAGCCTGCTGGAAACACATCATATAAAAGGAGACACTCACATCCAGGGACACAGAGGAGTCAGCAGCCGCCATGGAGACCGAACTGGAAGTCCTGCTGATGCTCTACCATGCAATGGCAGTCCAGGAGCAGCAATGCCGATGAAGATGACGACGGTGAGTACAGCCGCCTAGCACACAAGGGAGGGAGGGGTGAGTGACACACCCACACACCACACACACCATACACACATATCACACACCCAGAACCATCTGCAGAGTTAATCAACCTCAACATAATCCAGGAGCAAAGAAAGCCAGGACACATACCTCTGGTCCAACCACTGTAATTATGTGGGAACTTCAACCTCAATTTAAATACATATATATATATATATATATATATATATTGGGCCTTTGGCCAGTCCATTGTCATGGAATAGCCACAGGGCAATGTCCAAGGCCCAACTTGGCTCCTGACAGCCCATGTTACCCCACTGGGCAGGGGCATCATGATGACGGTAGACAGGCACCTCAGGGGGCAGAGTGAGGGGGGTTTATTTTTGGGAGGGGGTCCTTGGACTTGGGTTTGAGAGGGGGCGGATCCTTTTGTTTAGGGACAGAGGAGTGGACTTGGAGCAGGGGCGGAGTGGTAGTCTTGTGTCCCTTACTGTTATATTTTGCTGCAGGGGGAGGGACATGAGGGGACTGGGAGCTGGAGTACTGGGCTGGGGGAAAGGGATCTTTCTCTTACAGGCAGGACCAGGGAAGAGGTCAAGGCAGGAAAGGGAAAGTTTCTTAGGTCAAATTGGGCGGGTTGTGGGAGGAGGTTTGGGAGTGGAGGTAGAGGGAGTGGTTTTAGGAGGAGCATGTGTGCTTGACTTGGGTGCATGGACAGTGTGTGTGTGTGAGGTGGATGGCTGTTGAGTGTCTGAGTGAGAGCGTATATGTGTAGGGGCAGACAAAGTGGGAGAGAACAAACAGGACGTGTATGTATGTTGTGGTGTCTGCAAGTGAGGTGGGTGCGCTGTATGAGGTTGTGATGGTTGTGGTGGTGACTCCGCATGTGGTGTATGGAATGCTAGTCTGCTTGTCTGCTGTTATGGTGACTGTGGGCAAGGCTGTATAGGTGGCAGGATCTGGGACTGATGATGCAGTGCATGCAGGTGTGAGTATTGGTGTGACTGTGAGGGAGGAGGAGGTGTAGTGAATCCTAGTTCGTTTTAATGGGATAACAGGAGTTAGCTTAGCCTCTGGCTTGCAGGCTCGTGCCCCCGTCACCTAGTGACTTTTAACCTACGTAGCTTGCTCTGTCTTAGCCCATTTAATTATTTAATTCTTTTAAGATGGCTGCCTTGTTTATAGTTAGGCCACTTGTTATGAGTTACATTATCAGTGACACCGCGCTATGGCGTCAAGATCAAGCACCAAAGACAAACAAACAGTAGGTGTTCACACTTAGGGATTTTCCCTCTCTATACTTTCGAGGGATTGTTTATATTAATTGCCGTCCAAAGCATGTCTGTTATCTATTGTTTGGGAATACACCTACATCAGGGGTTGGCATTGGCAGATTAGGTTTAGCAAACCCAACTCTCCTTTAGGTAGGAGGTTAGGCCTTTCACACTAGGGTATTAGGGCATAGTACCTTGCATTATTCATTATCCTAATTATTGCAGCCCATGCAACGTATCGCAAATTGCAGTTACATTGAATAAATACTATTGAAACTTTACTGCATCTTTGTCATTGCTTGTGTTTGTATGAGACATGGTATATCTGTGAGAGTGGGGTAATCTCTGTTTAACCACGACACTCCCTGAGATGTCTTATTCTCGAGTTCATGCGTAAATAAAGGCTGCCACAAATCACCTTTTACTATTGTGTTTCTGGTGAGGTGCTGCTAGTGAGCCGGTAAGGTTGAGACACAGTTGCGACTTGTTGTAGGAAAGACGTAGTCGTCTACAAACAAAAGTACTGTCATCGTTTAACCAGCAGTCTTGCCCAGAGTAAGAGTCGAAACTACGACATGGCGCCACCAACGATGGTGTTTAGGCACTAATTTACGGATACCCCGACTATCACTGTCTCACAGACAAGAGGTACCCTAAGTACCATTATACGGAGACGTCTGTGGTCTTTGGGAAAATCCTCCTCAGCCGAAAAGGTAACACCTAATTAAGCTGTAGGTTGTTCGAGCTCGAACTCATAAAAGGACTTCACACCCCATTTTTTGGTGTTCCGTTTTTCTAAACAAACATGGCTAACGCCAGTGACATTCCTGAAAATGCTGGACAAGCACTAACACAACATTTATTAATGCATGGCCTTACAGATGAGGGTGGGGATGTTACTCTTATAATATATCTAATGAAGCATACCAAACATAAACATTTTACTGTTGGGTCACCTTTCCTGAGGTCGACCAAAGAACACATACGTTCCACACATATGAAATTGCAAACGTACCTCCACGGTACCAAGTATACCAGTATCATGAAATATCGCTCACATACCAAGAACATCAGAACTGGTTATACGGCGCCCTACCACATGTACTACAAAGAGTGAGGTTAGGTCCATTAAGTAATGACGGACCAACATGGCCTATGTTTGCCACCTTCACACCTCACCCAGGCATACAGAATATGCAAATAGCGGATCTGCAAGATTTATGTAATGAACTGGTGACATTATATAGACAATTAGTTCAGTTCATAATGCGAACATTGAACACAACACCAGCGCGTCCAGCACCACCAGCACCTGGTGGTTATCAATTGGCTACTGGGATTAATCCACAAACAGTACATACTATTATGGGTAAAGTGCCTGCGGAAAGGGAAAAAATACCGTTCTGGATTGCCCAGAAAAAGAATCAGCTGGAAGCTGTGTTTCCCCATACGGGACCACAGGAAGAACATAGACTGCTCACTTGGTGCTTGCCTTTTGGGATAGTTCCCTCTGTGGATGACTGTGCCACACCGGGTACAGTCTTCGCTGCCATATATACTACCACACATGGTACCCCGACACTTGCCAATTTACCGGAAGTGTTAAAACAAATGCAAAATGAGCATGGGGCTGCACCAGCCCTGGATTTGGGGATGAAATGAATGCGTAACTTTGATGCTGTATCCTCAATAATACGCAGTAACATCAAAGGGGAAGCGGTAGCACTGGCGATATGCCAGCGTCTCCGGGAAACCCCACACAGGAACAAGAGAGACAGCTACTGAAAATTATTTCCGATACCTACACTAGTATAGGACGGGATAGTTTGGAAGCCAAACCAAAGAAATTGGAGTTACAAGGTGCCGCGCATACGGAGGGTACAGAGCAGGCAAAAGAGGGCTCTCAGAAGCACTGGGACAAACAAAAAGATTTCAAGGAAAGAAGAAATAAGAGAGCTGATTCTCCACACCCGGAGAACTCCGAAAGGAGATATAGGTGGTCATTACAACCCTGGCGGTCTGTGTTAAAGCGGCGGTAAGACCGCCAACAGGCCGGCGGTAAAAAAAATGGAATTAAGACCGTGGCGGAAACCGCCAACATAGACAGCCACTTTAACACTGCGACCACCATGGCAGTACAAACAAACACCTCGGCGGTAACCGCCAACAGACAGGCAGAAGACAATGTAGCGCCCACAGTATTACAACCCACCAATCCGCCACCTTTTCCGGGGCAGATTCACCGCGAACAAAAACACGGCGGAAACAGGACTTCGAAGGGAAAACACTCACCTCTACACACCCCACGAGGAACCAGGACACCATGGAACCCGAGCTCCAGATTCTGCCAGCCTTTATCTTCCTTCTCCTCTACCAGGAGCACGAACGCCGGCGGCGAAGACCACGGTGAGTACTGAACCTACGACACAGGGGAGGGGGGAGGGAAAAGAGAGTGACACACACACGCAACACGCAACACCCCCACCCTCACCCACTACAACACACATTGATACATCACAGTTACACCCTCCAAACCCCTCTGGAAGAATGCAAGGACAAAAGGAAAAGAGTCGAAAAATTGTGATATATTCAATTACATACATCAAAAATATCTACAAATATATACATTTATACTATATACAATTATATACACCAAGAACACAAGTCCAATGGAGTCCACCATCATAGTTCGTGGCTCACTGGGCCCAAAAGGCATGGGCGAGGCCCACACCAGATACCCGAACAAGACGGAGAGACCACTGCAGGGGCATCAGATAGAAGTAAAACAGGCACCTCAGGGGGAAGGGAAGGGGGGGCACCTCAGCCGGTTGAGTGCACGACGCCAAATTAACGAGGGGCCCCCATGCCCACGGTTCAATCCTGGGGAGTGCAAAGCCACAGTGTCTCAAGTCTCTACAGTGGGTGGTTTGCCCACTGTTCAATCCTGGGGAGTGCAAAGCCACAGTCTCTCAAGTCTCTACAGTGGGTGGTTTGCCCACTGTTCAATTCTGGGGAGTGCAAAGCCACAGTCTCTCAAGTCTCTACAGTGGGTGGTTTGCCCATTGTTCAATCCTGGGGAGTGCAAAGACACAGGCCCATATTTATACTTTTTGACGCAAAACTGCGCCAACGCAGTTTTGCGTCAAAAAAATTAGCGCCGGCTAACGCCATTCTGAAGCACCATGCGGGCGCCGTATTTATTGAATGACGTTAGCCGGCGTTAGCCGCCTGCGCCGTCTGGTGTGCGTTAAAAAAAACGACGTACACCAGGCAGCGCCGGCGTAGGGGGATATGGAGCTTGGGCGTCAAGAAATGGGGCAAGTCAGGTTGAGGCAATTTTTGCGCCTCAACCCGATTTGCGCCATTTTTTTTCACTTAGCAAAGACAGGAGTCATGCCCCCTTGCCCAATGGCCATGCCCAGGGGACTTCTGTCCCCTGGGCATGGCCATTGGGCATAGTGGCATGTAGGGGGGCACAAATCAGGCCCCCCTATGCCACAAAAAAATAAAAAATAAAAACTTACCTGAACTTACCTTAATGTCCCTGGGATGGGTCCCTCCAGCCTTGGGTGTCCTCCTGGGGTGGGCATGGGTGACAGGGGGTGTCCCTGGGGGCATGGGAGGGCACCTCTGGGCTCCTTCAGAGCCCACAGGTCTCTTAACGCCTGCCTTTTGCAGACGCTAAAAAACGGCGCAAAATCGGCGTACGTCATTTTTTTTGACCCGCCCACTCCCGGGCGTGATTTTTGCCCGGGAGTATAAATCCGACGCACATGCCTCGGAGTCGATTTTTTAGACGGGAACGCCTACCTTGCATATAATTAACGCAAAGTAGGTGTCCACGCTAAAAAATGACGCTAACTCCATGGACTTTGGAGCTAGACGAGTCTAACGCCAAAGTATAAATATGGAGTTAGTTTTGCGTCAAAATTGCGTCAAAAAAAACGACGCAATTTCGGCGCAAACGGAGTATAAATATGCCCCACAGTCTCTCAAGTCTCTACAGTGGGTGGGTTGCCCACTGTTCAATCCTGGGGAGTGCAAAGCCACAGTCTCTCAAGTGAATGTCAATCTCCACTGGTTCTGGAGGGGGCCTTGTGCCCAGGGAGCTCAACCTGCCAAGGACTGAGGTAGTGGATGTCAATCTCCACTGGTTCTGGAGGGGGCCTTGTGCCCAGAGTGCTTCATCCTACCAAGGACTGAGGTAGTGGATGTCAATCTCCACTGGTTCTGGAGGGGGCCTTGAGCCCAGAGTGCTTCATCGTGCTCGTGGCGGCCTCAGTAGCAACAGAGCTTTTTGCACTCATGGGCCTGCGGTTCTTGTGGCGGCGGTGTCCTTGGCAGCGGTGCTTGTGGCGGTGGTGTCCTTGGCAGCGGGGCTTGTGGCAGCGGTGTCCTTGGCAGCAGTGCTTGTGGCGGCGGTATCCTTGGCAGCAGTTCAGCTGCTGGCGGTCCTATCTGTGGCAGTGGGTCTGCTGGCGGTCGCCTCCTGGGCGGCGGGGCTGCTGCTGGCAGTCCTGTCTGGTGCAGTGTGGCTGGTGGTGGTCGCCTCCTGGGCAGCGGGGCTGTTGCTGGCGGTCCTGTCTGGGGCAGTGTGGCTGCTGGTGGTCGCCTCCTGGGCAGCGGGGCTGCTGCTGGCGGTCCTGTCTGTGGCAGTGTGGCTGATGGCGGTCTTTTCCGCTGTGCTGATTTTCCCAGACTTGCCAGTTTTCTTGTGCCCCTTCCCCACCTTGGATGGCATCACAGCTGTCTCCACAATCTCAACTGTACCCCTGGGAGCGGCTTTGCTGGCTGGTGTCTTTCCCCTCTCCCGCCGGGCACTGTCCAACTTTTGATGCTTGACAGGTGGGGGACTGTCCGTGCTGTGGCTCCTTGCCACACTGCCTGCCCTGCTGCCTGGTGCACTCCATAATCCGGTGACTACTGGCACCACTGGTCCCGCCGATGTTGTGGCTGAGGTGCCAGGTTGGGACCTGGAGAGTCGGGCCCTAGGAGACTGACGGGGTGGGGGAGGTGAGGGAAAGAGGTCAAGGCTGGCCAGGAAAAGTTTCTTAGGAACACTGAAATGGGTAGCTGGAGGGGGTTTGGGAGTGGAGGAAGAGGTTGTGGTTGTAGGAGGTGTACGTTTGCTGACTTTGGGTGAAGGTGCATGGGTTGGAGGCTGTTGTGAGGTGGATGGCTGTTGGGTGGGTGTGTGGCTGTGTTTGTGTACCTTGGGAGGTGACTTCACAGACACACTGGGAGAGGACACAGGGGATGTGTGAATGGTAGTGGGGGTGGTGACTGCACGTGAGTGGGGTATAGTGGTGGGTGTGCTGGTGATGGACGTAGTGGCTGAAGATGTAGTGCATGCAGGTGTGAGTGGAGATGAGACAGGGAGGGAGGAGGGAGATGAGGAGGAGGGGGACTCAGTGGAGGCAGTGGATGTTGGTGTGTCTGCATGTGTATGATTCTTGCGTGAGTGCCTTTGGGATGTGTGGTGCTTATGTTTGCCAGAGCTTCCTTTGTGTGTTGAGGTGTGTGCATGCTGGTCTGAGGGTGTGCTTGGGATAGGCTGAGGTACAGGGGTGTGGGTCTGGGTGGAGGAAGTTGGAGGGGAGAGGCTAGAGACAGGGACAATGGCTGCCATCAGTGCTGAGGCCAGAGTCTGAAAAGCTTGCTAAAGGGCTGCCTGACCAGAATTAATGCCCTCCAGGAATGCATTGGTTTGTTGCAACTGCCTCTCTACACCCTGGATGTGGTAGACTGCCCAACAGTGAGGGACCTGAGGAGGTCAATGGCCTCCTCACTGAGGGCAGCAGGGGTGACTGGGGCAGGGGCTGAGGTGCCTGGGGCGAAGGTGATGCCCACCCTCCTGGGTGAGCGGGCACGGGGCAATGGCTGAGGGGCTGCTGGGAGGGCGGTGCTGGTAGGGGGGGTGGCGGCTTTACCTGTAGATGCGGGGGGTACAGATGGGGCCGCCACTACAAGGGAGCTCCCATCAGGAGGAGGAGTCCGTATCGCTGATGTCAGCTCCTGTCCCTGCCGTGGAGCTCCCCTCGTCCTCCGTCCCACTAGTAGATTTGGAGTCCGTAGTGTCGCCCTCCAGGGCCATGTGGGATGCAGCTCCCTCCTGCTCCGGTGCCACTGCTTCTCCGCCTGATGATGCTAATGCACACAAGTACAGAGAGACCACAAAAAGGGGGGGGAGACAGAAGAAAGACATGTTGAGTGCATGCAATACCGCTACCGTTGGCGGACACGACAGACACAGGAGCCCCCTGCACTACGCTGCGCACTTGGGGTCCACTATTCAATCCCTGGGACATGGCTTACAAGGCTATGGCCAATTTCTGCACACATGGATGTCACAAGAGCCTGACTAGGTGTAGTTGGCACTATACCCAGGTGGGGTGGGGTGCCACAGGGACTGCCTGAAAAAGGGGACTTAACTAGAAAACTCGCCCTGGCCTAGGGGAACCCACAGCAAACCTCCCCCACCCAGACACCTACAATGCGCGCTGAATCAGCTGAATGAGAGTGTAGTCACCCCCTTGTTGCTGCTGTGATACCCTCAAGCGCCCATCCAACTCCGGGTACGCCACCGCCAGGATCCTGAACATCGGGGGCATGGTGCGACGGGCACCCCTCCCACGTTGGGAGGCCATCCCCAGCTGGGCCTCCGACGTCTTCTTGCTCCAGCAGCGAATGTCCTCCCATCTTTTCCGGCAGTGGGTGCTCCATCTGTGGTAGACCCCCAGGGTCCGGACTTCCTTGGCGATGGCACGCCAAATATCTTTCTTATGGTGGGCGCTGACCTACAAGAATTGTACAGGGGAAAAAGAGAAGTAATTACCAACTGCACCATCACAGTCATTGGCCCGCATCCCTACCCTTGCCATGTAGCACATGCACTCACCGTCGTTTCATGCATGCCTCATTCTCCCCCCCTGTCTTTCATCCACCCCACTCCACACAGGCATTGCCCATACAGCATGGTAACAGTGTACTTACCTGTTTGTCTGGAGGACCGTAGAGTTGCGTGTACTGGGGGAGGACCCCATCCACGAGTTTCTCCAACTCCTCTGTGCTGAAGACAGGGGCCCTTTCCCCAGACGCAGAAGCCATTGTCTCTTCCAGACTGAGGTCACAGTAGCACTTGCAGTGTGGGCCCTCTCCTGTCGAAGATCAGGTATAGAGTGATTGAACAGTGAGAAAATGGTGCTCAAGTCCGCGGTGGTGCGTGCCGTCACTGCCGGCGTACATCGTCATTGGCTCCTGGGACCCATAGGGTCCAATGTTAACCAATGCAGAATTGCGCTGCGGTCTCCGACCGCCTACCGCAACGGTGTACATCGCCAGCGCAGTTACCTCATATCCCATTGTCCCACTTTACAAGTCAGGCAGCCGCGATTTCAGGGGCCCACATGGCTTTATTTTTGACTGCGTCACACAAACCTAGGCCTTGGCTAAACACTCATACAGGCAAAATTTGGTTTATGAATAGTTTTCGGAGTAAGCTGTTTTTACGTGCCTCAGAGTTGGTTGACTCTGTGCTCGCTGTTCTCCTCCATAGGCACCGTCCGCTGGGGCATGTGAGGAGATGGCGACATCCTCCGGTGTACAGACCGCTTGTGGACCTGTCGACAATGGAGGAAAGACATGTGATCATCACCTGCAGGCTTGATCGTGCCACAATCCAGGAACTGTGTGCCCATTTGGAGCCAGACCTGAGGTCAGCTATCCGCCATCCCACAGGAATCCCCCCTCAAGTGCAGGTGCTGTCACTACTCCATTTCCTAGCAAGTGGGTCTTTTCAAACAACAGTGGCCATAGCATCAGGGATGTCCCAGTCTATGTTTTCCAACGTGTTGTCCAGAGTGTTGTCTGCCCTGCTGAAACACATGCGGAGCTACATCGTTTTCCCTCAGGTGGAGGATTTGCCTACAGTGAAAGGTGACTTATATGCCCTGGGACATATCCCTAACATCATAGGTGGCATTGATGGGACACATGTGGCCTTGGTCCCCCCTGCAGGAGTGAACAGGTGTACAGAAACCGGAAGAGTTACCATTCGATGAATGTGCAAATGGTGTGTTTGGCAGACCAGTACATCTCCCATGTTAATGCAAAGTTCCCTGGCTCAGTGGATGACGCTTACATCCTGCGGAATAGCAGCATCCCTTATGTGATGGGGCAACCACAGAGGCACCGGGTGTGGCTATTAGGTGAGCACCTGGACCCAAATCAGTGGGAATAGTTGTGTGGTTCTGGGGATGTCCCTAAGAGTTAGTGTGTGTCTAAAAGTTGTCCCTCGCAATTTGCAGGTGACTCTGGTTACCCCAACCTGTCATGGCTACTGACCCCAGTGAGGAATCCCAGGACAAGGGCAGAGGAACGCTACAATGAGGCCCATGGGCGAACTAGGAGGATTATAGAGCAGACCTTCGGCCTCCTGAAGGCCAGGTTCCGGTTCCTCCATATGACAGGTGGATCCCTATTCTACTCACCAAAGAAGGTGTGCCAGATCATTGTGGCCTGATGTATGCTTCACAACTTGGCTTTGCGATGACAGGTGCCTTTTCTGCAGGAGGATGGTCCAGATTGAGGTGTTGTGGCAGCTGTGGAGCCTGTGGACAGTGAAGACGAGGAAGCAGAAGAAGAGGACATCGACAACAGGAACTCGGTGATCCTGCAATACTTCCAGTGAGATACAGGTAAGAAGACAAACCTGCCTGCTACATGTACTTTAAAACTACTACCTCTCTACTGTCTGTCCTTTTCACCCAGTGTATAGTCAATGAGTTGTCACTTTCCCTTATGATTTCACAGATGTGGGTCCCACTGTGTGACATCTACTTTGTTTCCTCATGGACTAGAGCTGTGTGACATAGGTATGTTGACATTACATTTGAAAGAGCATTTTGTCACTGTAATTGCTAATACACTAATTCGAAATAACAGACAGACTCCAGATTGTTTTGTGCTTTCAGGGTGTTTATTTAAGTGCTCAACATTGGAGGGGGTTGTAAAATGGTGAGGGGTGATGGTGGAGGTATGTCCATGGCAGAGTCCAAGCTAATAGTCTCACAGGTGCATTGTCCAAAGGGGCATAGGAAGTGGAGCTGGGGCAGTTTGATGATGGACAGGGTGACAAGGTGGGACAAAAGGATGACAATCAGGGTGATCTTATTTCTTGGCGGGGGTCTTGGCATCGTTCTCTGTCTTTGTCCTGGATCTCAGGGACTGTTTGCGAGTTGGTTCTCCCTCTGCAGGGGGTGGGGTGCTGGTGTGGTGGTCCTGTGGCGGTGCCTCCTGTCCACTAGCGCCGGCGGAGGTGGTGGGCAGTTCATCATCCAGGCTAGTGTTAGGGGCCCCTTGTTGTGCCACAGTGTCCCTCCTGGTGTTGAGGACTTCCTTCAGCACCCCTACAAGGGTGCACAGGGTGGAATTGATGGATTTGAGTTCCACCCTGAAGCCCAAATACTGTTCCTCCTGCAGCCGCTGGGTCTGCTGAAACTTGGCCAGTACCGTTGCAATCGTCTCCTGGGAATGATGGTAGGCTCCCATGATGTTGGAGAGGGCCTCGTGGAAAGTGGGTTCCCTTGGCCTGTCCGCCCCCTGTTGCATAGCAGCCCTCCCAGTTCCCCTGTTTCCCTGGGCCTCCGTCCCCTAAGCGGTGTGCCCACTGCCACTGCCCCCAGGTCCCTGTTGTTGTTGGGGTGGTGGGTTAGCCTGGGTTCCCTCTGGGGACAGAGGTATGGGCCCGCTGGGTGGGTGCTGTGCTGGTGTTTCCAGAGGGGGGAAGCGCTGTGGTGGCCTGTGACTGTGTGAGGGGAACCGACTGTCCCGAGGTCCCAGATGGGCCGGGCTGGTCGTCTAGATCCAGTTGGACAGAGCTGCTGTCATCACTGTGGGCCTTTTCTGTTGGTGGTGTGGACATGTCTGGAACCTCCTGTCCAGTGACGTTGGGTAGAGGTCCTGCAGGGGTGTAAAAGCATGATTATTGCATCTGTGCCATGGTGTGCAATGGGTGGTTGACCGTGTACCCCAGTGGTTGCATTCCTGTGTGGGACCTTGTGTGATGATGGTTTAGGGGGTTGTATGGGTATCTGTGGTGGACATGCTTTGGTGATGGGTGTCCATGCTTTGGTGTTGCATGGAGGGCTTGGTGTTGGGATGAGTGGTTTGTGATATTGGGACATTTGTGAGGAGTACGAGTGATAGGGGTGAGGGCGAGGGTGGGGGTATGTGATGGCATGCAGGTAGGGTGGGGGATATAGTAGTGAAGATTTGACTTACCAGAGTCCATTCCTCCAGCTACTCCTGCGAAGCCCTCAGGATGCAGAATAGCCAAGACCTGCTCCTCCCATGTTTTTAGTTGTGGGGAAGGAGGTGGGGGCCGGGTGCCAGTCCTCTGTACCACGTTGTGGTGTCTTGAGACCATGGAACGCGCCTTCCCCCGTAGGTTGTTCCACCTCTTCCTGATGTCATCCCTATTTCTTGGGTGCTGTCCCACTGCATTGACCCTGTCCACGATTCTTCACCATAGCTCCATCTTCCTAGCTATGGAGGTGTGCTGCACCTGTGATCCAAATAGTTGTGGCTCTACCCGGATGATTTCCTCTACCATGACCCTGAGCTCCTCCTCAGAGAACCTGGGGTGTCTTTGCCGTGCCATGGGGTGGTGTGGGTGATGTGTGGGTTGGTGTGTGTTGTGATGTGTGGGGTGATATTTAGTGGTGTGTTGTGTGAGGTGCATGGATGTTATGTGGGTGATGGTGTTGAGTGCCTGTGGATGCTCGTTTGTAGATGGTGGTGTCTCTCTGTGGCCTTCAGTCACAGTTGTTGTCGTAGGGGTTTGTGGGTGATGTGGGTGCATGTTTTATATTGTATTGGGTGTGTGGGAGTGGTGTGTGTTTGTGTATCAGGTGTGTGTATTTGGAATTGTCCAATGTGGATGTGTTTTGTAGGAGTGTGTGTATTTGAGGCCAGCGTTGTGTACCGCCAATGGAATACCGCGGTTGAAAGACCGCCGCGTGGATTTGTGGGTCATGATATCGTGGGCGTATTCCTGTTGGTGTGACGGTGGAGGTTTTGTTTTCGCCAGTTTATCACTGACCTTTGGTGTGGCGGACTTGTGTGGGTGTCTAAATTTTGGCGGATTCCGACCTGTGGGTCATAATGACTGTGGCGGAATTCCACAGCCGCGGCGGTGTGTTGGCAGTCTTCACCGCGGCGGTAAGCGGCTTTTACCGCCAATGTTGTTATGACCCCTATAATCTCAGAAATAGGGAGAACATTAAAACTCCAGACAGATATACTGATTCACGTCCCTCTCGTTCCTTTCAGGACGCACCGGATAGACTTAGCGAGAGAGGGGGCCGCCAAGATCAACGTCCTGAGTACGTGAAAGAAAAGAAAGACTCGCCGCAGTCTACCATTAAAAAAGAAGAAAAGACTCCTCAGCAAAAGCCACAGTTTAAAAAGAAGAAGGTGGCAGCAGTGACAGCTAAAAATGCCATTACACTTGAGAACACTGTTGAGGAACAAGACGTTGTAGGAGCCTGGCCTGGCTTATAGTGGGTATCTTGTGGCACTTACACCTTGTGCCAGGTCCAGTTATCCATTATTAGCAGAATAGAGGTGTTCTAGCAGCTTAGGCTGATAGAGGTAGCTATAGCAGAGCAGCTTAGGCTGAACTAGGAGACACGCAAAGCTCCTACTATACCACTTATATCGTATAGCACTATATCATAAGACAACACAATACTCAAAGTTACTAAAAATAAAGGTACTTTATTTTAGTGACAATATGCCAGAAGTATCTCAGAGGATACACTCCCTTAGGAGGTATATATGTACACAAACCAAAAGCAGGTAAGTAACAGTTAGAAAATTAGTGTAAACAATGTAGAATCACAATAGGATGCAATAGGTAGAAATAGGCCTAGGGGCAACACAAACCATATACTCCAAAAGTGGAATGCGAACCACAAATGGACCCCAGGCCTATGGTAGGTTGTAGAGGGTCGCTGGGACTGTTAGAAAACACTAAGGCTGTCCAAGATACCCAAACCCAAGACCCTGAAAAGTAGGAGTAAAGTTACCCTACTACCCCAGAAAGACAGTAAAGTCGAGATAGGGGATTCTGCAAGGACAACAACTGCCAGCAAAACACTGAAGAGGGATTCCTGGACCTAAGGACCTGTAAAAGAAGGGACCAAGTCCAAGAGTCACGCAAGTGTCCAGGAGGGGCAAGAGCCCACTAAACCCCGGATGAAGGTGCAAAAGGGCTGCGTCAAGGTGGAAGAAGCCAAAGATTCTGCAACAACGGAAAGTGACAGGAACTTCTCCTTTGGTCAGAAGATGTCCTACGGCATGCTGGAGGATGCAGAGTTGTTTCCACGGAGAAAGACTGCAACAAAGCCTTGCTAGCTGCAAGAGTCGTGTTTGAGGATTTTGGGTGCTGCTGGGGCCCAGAAAGGACCAGGAGGTTGCCCCTTGGAGGTGGAGACAGAGGGGGCGCTCAGCAACTCAGAGAGCCTATGCAGAAGCAGGCAGCACCCGCAGAAGTACCTAAACAGGCACTTAGAACATCTGAGGACAGCGGTCGACTCAGAGTTGCGAAGGAGGGTCCCACGATGTCGGAGTCCAACTCAGTGAGTTGAGCAATGCAGGATGGAGTGCTGGGGACCTGTGCTAGGCAGTGCACAGAGGAAGTCTTGGAAAAGTGCACAGAAGCCTGAGCAGCTGCAGTTCACCCAGTACACAGGATTACTGTCTGGCGTGGGGAGGCAAGGACTTACCTCCACCAAATTTGGACAGAAGGGCCACTGGACTGTGGGAGACACTTGGACCCAGCTCCTGTGTTCCAGGGACCAGGCTCATCAGGATGAGAGGGGACCCAGAGGACTGGTGATGCAGAAGTTTGGCACCTGCGTTAGCAGGGGGAAGATTCCGTCAACCTACTGGATATTTCTTCTTGGCTTCCAGTGCAGGGTGAAGGCAGACAGCCCTCAGAGCATGCACCACCGGGAAACAGTCGAGAAAGCCGGCAGGATGAGGCGCTACAATGTTGCTGGTACTCCTCTTGCTACTTTGTTGCGGTTATGCAGGCGTCCTGGAGCAGTCAGCGGTCGATCCTTGGCAGAAGTCGAAGAGGGAAGTGTAGAGAAACACTGGTGAGATCTTGCATTTGTTATCTGAGGAATAGCACAGAGGAGAGACCCTAAATAGCCCACAGAGGAGGACTGGCTACTGAGAAAGGTAAGCACCTATCAGGAGGGGTCTCTGATGTCACCTGCTGGCACTGGCCACTCAGAGCAGTCCATTGTGCCCTCACACCTCTGCATCCAAGATGGCAGAGGTCCGGGATACACTGGAGGAGCTCTGGGCACCTCCCTGGTCAGGGGAGTGGTCACTCCCCTTTCCTTGGTCCAGTTTTGCACCAGAGCAGGGCAGGGGGATCCCTGAACCGGTGTAGACTGGCTTATGCAGAGAGGGCACCATCTGTGCCCATCAAAGCATTTCCAGAGGCTGGGGGAGGCTACTCCTCCCCAGCCCTTCATACCTATTTCCAAAGGGAGAGGGTGTAATACCCTCTCTCAGAGGAAATTCTTTGTTCTGACTTCCTGGGACCAGGCTGCCCAGGCCCCAGGGGGGGCAGAAACCTGTCAGAGGGGAATTTGCCCTGAACAATGTGGGAGCACCTTGGCTAGTGCCAGGGTGCCCACACACTAAGTAACTTTGCACCTAACCTTCACCAAGTGAGGGTTAGACATATAGGTGACTTATAAGTTAATTATGTGCAGTGAAAAATGGTTGTGAAATAACGTGGACGTTATTTCACTTAGGCTGCAGTGGCAGTCCTGTGTAAGAGTTGTCTGAGCTCCCTATGGGTGGCAAAAGAAATGCTGCAGCCCATAGGGATCTCCTGGAACCCCAATACCCTTGGTACCTAGGTACCATATACAAGGGAATCATAAGGGTGTTCCAGTGTGCCAATGAGAATTGGTAAAATTAGTCACTAGCCTGCAGTGACAATTTTAAAAGCAGAAAGAGCATAAACACTGAGGTTCTGGTTAGCAGAGCCTCAATGATACAGTTAGGCACCACACAGGGAACACATACAGGGCATACATTCTGAGCACTGGGGTCCTGTCTAGCAGGATCCCAGTGACACATAGGCAAAAACAAACATACATACAGTAAAAATGGGGGTAACATGCCAGGCAAGATTGTACTTTCATACAGATGTGTGCAGTGACTCTGTTAGACAGCGCAGCAGAGGTCACGATATGTCGCTAGAGTCTGAAAGATAATCTGGATGCAACAGCAACTAGCGATTTCATCGCAGTTGAGACAGCGGACGGTTGCGTTCTCCCTCGATAGGGTTTATGATTTAAAAATTCAGATAGAGGGAGATGTGAAACGCACTATTAATGTCATATTTTGGGATGAACTTACTAGTGATATCCTATTGGCCGAAAGAAACTGCCCACCTGCGCATGTCCGCAAGCTCCCACATGGGGAAGATGTCATTTTGCCTTCTTTCTCCGATCTTGTTCCGGAATCAGACAAAGAAGCCTATGCTTCTGAATGGGCTTTAGAGCAGGCACCTGCGTTATATCGCAATTATGTAGGTTGGGGCAAGGAGTCTCCTTGTCATGTTATTCCCGTTAGATCTACAACCCAACCGCAGCCCCAATATTCTGTTAAACATGAAGCAAAAGCTCCGGTGAGGGAGATCCTTGCCCAACTTGAGTACCAGGGAGTGATTGAGCCCTGTACATCTGCAATGAATAATCCGTTATTCCCTGTTGCAAAGCTGGACCATTCATATAGAATAGTCATTGATTATAGACACTCAAATAGTCATACACGTACATATGCTATACAATGTTCACACAGCACGGCACTAATAAACAATATAGTGCGTTAAAAATATAAAACAACATTAGACATTTCTAATGGATTCTTCTGCCAGAATTTAGCACATGAAAGTCGGGACATGAGTGCATTCTCATTTGGCTCTCAGAAACGCTTTTGTCGTTTACCTCAAGGCTTTAAAAATAGCCCAGGGCTATTTTCAGCCCGTGTAACATCAATATTACACGATATTGATTCCGAGGCGTTATCCTATGTGGATGACATATATCTCACAGACGACATCCTCAACGTTCATCTTGTGAGGGTCGATCGGATCATTTTGGGATTTGCAGGCCTCGGTTCCACATTCAATGTCAAGAAAAGCAAGATAGCCTTTCTTAGCATATTATTCCTGGGATATGAGCTATCAAACGAGGGAAAGAGCCTGGCCCGCACTTTCTAGAAAAATGTGCTCAACTGCACCTTCCTAACACACTTAAGAAACTCCAGTCATTACTAGGTTTCTTAAATTTTGGCAGAACATACATTCCAGATTATGCACAATTTAGCAAGCCACTTTATGACTTAGTTCAGCCCAATTTTTCTAGCAGACACTGGACAATTGAACACACACGCATCCTTAGGGAGATGCAACTGGACATGCTAGAAACTAAACACTTGCACACACTTGACGATAAAACAAATTTGGTCATCATAATAATTGCTGGTGCCATTGGGTTTACTTATGTCACCTTCAATGAGGGTGACACGGTACCAATAGCGTATAAATCACATTTATACTCCAATGCTGAACAGCGTTTTGCACCTAGAGAAAAGATTCTGATGGCAGTTCAGATGGCCGTCATAAAAGAGAGGCCACTTTCCCAGGGGAAACGTATTATTGTTGTCTCCCCGGTGCCGGCCTTAGAGGCTGTCACCAAAGCAAGCGTTCCTAACGCTAAAGCATTACATCCACGTTGGATTCAATGGGCAACGTCTCTGACCGCCACTGATGTCGATTACATTTTAGATCCAAAACTTCAGACACAAAAGTTTCTCCAGTATGAACAAGAGTACCCCGCACCTCTAAAAATCTTGCCACTAGACAACTACCATACTGTCATATACACTGATGGTTCAGCACAACCGGATGTAGGTACTAAACATAAATACTCGGAGGTTGCGCAGCAGTGAGCGGAGGGATGGAAGATGGAGTTTTCCACCCTCATAATACCTACTCGCAGACCTTAGGGGACTGCACAGCCCAGCTGGCTGAGCTTAAAGCTCTCATTCTAGCGCTCGAACATACTGAGCCAGGTAGCCAGACTTTAATAGTCTGTGACTCCTATTACTGCGTCCAGTCATACAATGACTATTTCAATCATTGGAAACTGAACGGGTTTAGAGATTCTAAAGGGAACACCGTTAAACACAAAATACTGTGGGGGAGGGTGGCTGATCTTAAGGATAAGCTGCTGTGTGTCCATGTAGTACATACATTGGGACACCAACGTGTAGGAGTACACGTTACCGATAATACATTGGCTGATGAAGTGGCCAAAGCAGCAGTAGCTACAGCTTCTGTGGCTGCAGTGACTAGTTCTCAGATGAGATTGGATAATTAAATATTGTTTGCCGTTAAAGCTTCGGCTGCAGACAAGCCCCTTCCGAAAGCATACCCTACAAACTATACTTACCATATCAGTGCGCAGAATGTTGTTTACACAACAATTCCTGGGGTTGGAGATCGAATGATCCCCAATGAAGACCAGAGATTAGATCTAATTAAAGCAGCGCATAAGGGTGTGACTTCTGCACATGCTGGCATACAGGCCACGATAACACTCCTACAGAAACGCTTCTGGTGGCCTGGTCTATGCAGATGAACAAGGCAGTATGTCCTTTGCTGTGACATTTGCCAGCAGTTCAAGGGCTCTAATATGCAACGCCCACCGCAGACATCCCTCTTAGTGTCCAACAGGCCACTACAGTGTGTGTACCTGGACCATTGTGGTCCCTTACAGCCTGATGGTGCATACAAATACGTTTTAGTCGCTGTAGATTCTTGTTCTAGATTCCTGTGGGTATGGCCACAGCGATCGGCTGACGCCCGGACTGTTATAAAAGACTTGCTGATCTTTATCGGTACATATGCGGTTGCAGCATTCCAGTTGGACCAGGGCCCTGCATTTGCCTCTAAGGCATTCAGGGACACCATGGGGACGATGGGGGTTGAACTCCATTACTCCTCACCATATCATACCGAGGGAAATTCGGTCATAGAGAAGCGGAATCGTGATCTAAAGCAGTCCATAACAGCTCGAGTATTAGTTTCAGGCCGCAGTTGGTTACATCAACTATATGGGGTCCAGAGAGCACTGAACAATCTGCCAAGACGGTCCTTGGGGGGACGCACTCCATATGAGGTTCTCTTTGGGAAACCTATGTATGTCCCAGATCTTGATGCCCCTGGTATGGTGGCAGCAGAAACACCATTTGACATAAATGAACGTTACACTGTTTTACAGGAGCTTCAGCAATTTCATGATGATAAATCATCTGCAAGTGCTGCCACCTTAGGAATAAGGGATTTAGCCAAAACTTCGACTGGCTGGATTCCTAAAGTTGGGGATCTGGTTTGTGAGAAGATCGCAGTGAAGGAGGAGTTCGGTCCATCACACAGAGCACCTGTATCAGTCTTCGGAATTCAAGGCACCAGGACTGTCATCTTACCACCACTGTCTGGTTCTAAGACGAACAGATTCATCTCCATTGATGACATCAAACTACACCATGTCGAAGATCCTTCACAGTAGACCAAGAGATCCCTTGGGTGGTTCCCGATCCCCTCTCACTACCCAACAGGACATACATCTACATGGGATGAACATCACTACTACAGACTATGCAACAATGTCAAAACAACAAGTGATTGACGGAATGCTGAACATTGTCAAACACTCACCCCCAGTCATAGATCTGGGTTTAATCCATCGTTCTTTTGCTCACCATGCCACCCCAGTTTGGACCCAGCCATATGCAAATCATTCTTGACCCTGTTCCTCATGGGAACAGTCTAGACCGAACTGCCAAGCCAGGTCCTCACTGGACCGGAAACAAGCATCCTGGGACCGGTTTCGGGGTTTCACCCCTCATCAGCCAGGCTAGTTTGAATCCAGTGGCATGGGAAGCACGGGACCCACATCTGGGCATACCCTTCCCACTTAGGGCGACAAAAGCAAAAACAACAAGTGATGGACGGAATGCTGAACATTGTCAAACACTCACCCCCAGTCATAGATCTGGGTTTAATCCATCGTTCTTTTGCTCACCATGCCACCCCAGTTTGGACCCAGCCATATGCAAATCAGTCTTGACCCTGTTCCTCATGGGAATAGTCCAGACCGAACTGCCAAGCCAGGTCCTCACTGGACCGGAAACAAGCATCCTGGGACCGGTTTCGGGGTTTCACCCCTCATCAGCCAGGCTAGCTTGAATCCAGTGGCATGGGAAGCACAGGACCCACGTCTGGGCATACCCTTCCACTTAGGGCGACAAAGCAAAAACAACAAGTGATGGACAGAATGCTGAACATTGTCAAACACTCACCCCCAGTCATAGATCTGGGTTTAATCCATCGTTCTTTTGCTCACCATGCCACCCCAGTTTGGACCCAGCCATATGCAAATCATTTTTGACCCTGTTCCTCATGGGAACAGTCTAGACCGAACTGCCAAGCCAGGTCCTCACTGGACCGGAAACAAGCATCCTGGGACCGGTTTCGGGGTTTCACCCCTCATCAGCCAAGCTAGTTTGAATCCAGTGGCATGGGGAAGCACGGGACCCACATCTGGGCATACCCTTCTCACTTAGGGCAACTAAGCAAAAACAACAAGTGATGGACGGAATGCTGAACATTGTCAAACACTCACCCCCAGTCATAGATCTGGGTTTAATCCATTGTTCTTTTGCTCACCATGCCACCCCAGTTTGGACCCAGCCATATGCAAATCAGTCTTGACCCTGTTCCTCATGGGAACAGTTTAGACCGAACTGCCAAGCCAGGTCCTCACTGGACAGGAAACAAGCATCCTGGGACCGGTTTCGGGGTTTCACCCCTCATCAGCCAGGCTAGCTTGAATCCAGTGGCATGGGAAGCACGGGACCCACGTCTGGGCATACCCTTCCCACTTAGGGCGACAAAGCAAAAACAACAAGTGATGGACGGAATGCTGAACATTGTCAAACACTCATCCCCAGTCATAGATCTGGGTTTAATCCATCGTTCTTTTGCTCACCATGCCACCCCAGTTTGGACCCAGCCATATGCAAATCAGTCTTGACCCTGTTCCTCATGGGAACAGTCCAGACCGAACTGCCAATCCAGGTCCTCACTGGACCGGAAACAAGCATCCTGGGACCGGTTTCGGGGTTTCACCCCTCATCAGCCAGGCTAGCTTGAATCCAGTGGCATGGGAAGCATGGGACCCACGTCTGGGCATACCCTTCCCACTTAGGGCGACAAAGCAAAAACAACAAGTGATGGACGGAATGCTGAACATTGTCAAACACTCACCCCCAGTCATAGATCTGGGTTTAATCCATCATTCTTTTGCTCACCATGCCACCCCAGTTTGGACCCAGCCATATGCAAATCAGTCTTGACCCTGTTCCTCATGGGAACAGTCCAGACCGAACTGCCAAGCCAGGTCCTCACTGGACCGGAAACAAGCATCCTGGGACCGGTTTCGGGGTTTCAACCCTCATCAGCCAGGCTAGCTTGAATCCAGTGGAATGGGAAGCACGGGACCCACGTCTGGGCATACCCTTCCCACTTAGGGCGACAAAGCAAAAACAACAAGTGATGGACGGAATGCTGAACATTGTCAAACACTCACCCCCAGTCATAGATCTGGGTTTAATCCATCGTTCTTTTGCTCACCATGCCACCCCAGTTTGGACCCAGCCATATGCAAATCAGTCTTGACCCTGTTCCTCATGGGAACAGTCCAGACCGAACTGCCAAGCAAGGTCCTCACTGGACCGGAAACAAGCATCCTGGGACCGGTTTCGGGGTTTCACCCCTCATCAGCCAGGCTAGCTTGAATCCACTGGCATGGGAAGCACGGGACCCACGTCTGGGCATACCCTTCCCACTTAGGGCGACAAAGCAAAAACAACAAGTGATGGACGGAATGCTGAACATTGTCAAAAACTCACCCCAGTCGTAGATCTGGGTTTAATCCATCGTTCTTTTGCTCACCATGCCACCCCAGTTTGGACACAGCCATGTGCAAATCAGTCTTGACCCTGTTCCTCATGGGAACAGTCCAGACCGAACTGCCAAGCCAGGTCCTCACTGGACCGGAAACAAGCATCCTGGGACCGGTTTCGGGGTTTCACCCCTCATCAGCCAGGCTAGCTTGAATCCAGTGGCATGGGAAGCATGGGACCCACGTCTGGGCATACCCTTCCTACTTAGGGCGACAAAGCAAAAACAACAAGTGATGGACGGAATGCTGAACATTGTCAAACACTCACCCCCAGTCATAGATCTGGGTTTAATCAATCATTCTTTTTGACTCACCATGCCACCCCAGTTTGGACCCAGCCATATGCAAATCAGTCTTGACCCTGTTCCTCATGGGAACAGTCCATACCGAGCTGCCAAGCCAGGTCCTCACTGAACTGGAAACAAGCATCGTGGGACCGTTTTCGGGGTTTCACCCTTCATCAGCCAGGCTAACTTGAATCCAGTGGCATGGGAAGCACGGGACCCATGTCTGGGCACACCCTTCCCACTTAGGGCAACAAAGCAAAAACAACAAGTGATGGACGGAATGCTGAACATTGTCAAACACTCACCCCCAGTCATAGATCTGGGTTTAATCCATCGTTCTTTTACTCACCATGCCATTCCAGTTTGGACCCAGCCATATGCAAATCAGTCTTGACCCTGTTCCTCATGGGAACAGTCCAGCCCGAACTGCCAGGCCAGGTCTTCCCTGGACCGGAAACAAGCATCCTGGGACCGGTTTCGGGGTTTCAACCCTCATCAGCCAGGCTAGCTTGAATTCAGTGGAATGGGAAGCACGGGACCCATCTGGGCATACCCTTCCCACTTAGGGTGACATTAACAACACAAAAGAATGATGGACGGAGTGCTGACAATGCAAACACTCTCCCCCAGTCACAGATCTGGGTTTAATCAATCGTTTTTTTGCTGCCCATGCCATTCCAGTTTGGACCCAGCCATATGCAAATCAGTCTTGACCCTGTTCCCCATGGGAACAGTCCAGCCCGAACTGCCAGGCCAGGTCTTCCCTGTACTGGAAACAAGCATCCTGGGACCAGTTTTGGGGTTTCACCCCTCATCAGCCAGGCTAGCTTGAATCCAGTGGCAGGGAAAGCCCGGGACCCACGTCTTGGTATACCCTTCCCGCTTAGGGCGACAAAGCAAAAACAACAAGTGATGGACAGAATGCTGAACATTGTCAAACACTCACCCCCAGTCATAGATCTGGGTTTAATCCATCGTTCTTTTGCTCACCATGCCACCCCAGTTTGGACCCAGCCATATGCAAATCAGTCTTGACCCTGTTCCTCATGGGAACAGTCCAGACCGAACCAAGCCAGGTCCTCACTGGACCGGAAACAAGCATCCTGGGACCGGTTTCGGGATTTCACCCCTCATCAGCCAGGCTAGCTTGAATCCAGTGGCATGGGAAGCACGGGACCCACGTCTGGGCATATCCTTCCCACTTAGGGCGACAAAGCAAAAACAACAAGTGATGGACGGAATGCTGAACATTGTCAAACACTCACCCCCAGCCATAGATCTGGGTTTAATCCATCTTTCTTTTTCTCACCATGCCACCCCAGTTTGGACCCAGCCATGTCGCCCTAAGTGGGAAGGGTATGCCCAGACGTGGGTCCCGTGCTTCCCATGCCACTGGATTCAAGGTAGCCTGGCTGATGAGGGGTGAAACCCCGAAACCGGTCCCAGGATGCTTGTTTTTAGTCCAGGAAAGACCTGGCCTGGCAGTTCGGGCTGGATTGTTCCCATGGGGAACAGGGTCAAGACTGATTTGCATATGGCTGGGTCCAAACTGGAATGGCATGGGCAGCAAAAAAACGATGGATTAAACCCAGATCTGTAACTGGGGGAGAGTGTTTGCATTGTCAGCACTCCGTCCATCATTCTTTTGTGTTTTTAATGTCGCCCTAAGTGGGAAGGGTATGCCCAGACGTGGGTCCCGTGCTTCCATGCCACTGGATTCAAGCTAGCCTGGCTGATGAGGGGTGAAACTCTGAAACTGGTCCCAGGATGCTTGTTTCCAGTCCAGGGAAGACCTGGCCTTTCAGTTCGGGCTGGACAGTTCCCATGGGGAACAGGGTCAAGACTGATTTGCATATGGCTGGGTCCAAACTGGAATGGCATGGGCAGCAAAAAAATGATGGATTAAACCCAGATCTGTGACTGGGGGAGAGTGTTTGCATTGTCAGCACTACGTCCATCATTCTTTTGTGTTGTTAATGTCGCCCTAAGTGGGAAGGGTATGCCCAGATGTGGGTCCCATGCTTCCCATGCCACTGGATTCAAGCTAGCCTGGCTGATGAGGGGTGAAACCCCGAAACCGGTCCCAGGATGCTTGTTTCCAGTCCAGGGAAGACCTGGCCTGGCAGTTCGGGCTGGACTGTTCCCATGGGGAACAGGGTCAAGACTGATTTGCATATGGCTGGGTCCAAACTGGAATGGCATGGGCAGCAAAAAAATGATGGATTAAACCCAGATCTGTGACTGGGGGAGAGTGTTTGCATTATCAGCACTACGTCCATCATTCTTTTGTGTTGTTAATGTCGCCCTAAGTGGGAAGGGTATGCCCAGACGTGGGTCCCGTGCTTCCCATACCACTGGATTCAAGCTAGCCTGGCTGATGAGGGGTGAAACCCCAAAACCGGTCCCAGGATGCTTGTTTCCAGTTTACAGTGATGATTTTTCTTCGGACTCATCCACTACTGTGATTGACACTGTTTCAAAAAGAAGTAAGCTGTATCAATGGCTTAAAAAGAACTATTTTAAATACCCATGGAACTATTTATGGTTCTGTTTGAAATTTTTAGCATTATTTTTATGTATTGGTTTTGTGACTGTTTTCTTTTTGCTTATAAATGGTCACTATATTCCCGATCGCTCCTCTGTGGAGCCTGTTGATGAAGTTTTAACTCCACATCATTCTTCACATAAGGTCCGAAGAGATTTGTCCCCTGTAAATATTACAGCACTACCAATTTCTGATGGGATTGTGTGGGACATAGTTCCATTCGATATATACGGGCCTACTGAAATTATTCAAATACCATACGTGTTCCAAATTTCAATGACTGATGTAATTACACCTGATGTTGTCTCTGATGATTGGGATGTCCAAACAGTTGATTCCATGCTAACTGAAATGAAGGACTATTCCGCTTTTGAAAGTGATGATGTATATGAATAAACAATGAATTATGGGGAAATGTTCTGCTATAACAATTGGGGACATTACTACCTACCCCGTGCGACTAGATACAGGCCAGTATTAAACTACACACAGTGGGAACACTGTTCTACACCACCGGTGGGGAGCCCAAAGTACTATAGTGATAAATCTACATACTTTTCTGGGCATGACACAAGAAAAGCAGAGTCGTATTATTTTAGAATACCTCCGGCACAAATTAGGAACATTTTGCTAACTGATACTAAACTGATTTATTCAGATCCCTTTGTTTCCCGGCTCGCAGTTGAAGGTTACGAATATTGGAAGAGCTCTATGGATCTGAAAAGTGTATGGGAAAATAAGATTGGCAGATACAGGGTAGGGAGGCTTTATTTCAAGCATACCAGATTCCTGTGCAAATGAATTTCTTAAATGACACAATTCAGCAGACATCCTGTCTGGGGTTAGCAAAAATTAAAGACTTGAACACGCCCAGTATCCCCACTCTGGCAAGGTTTAAAGTAAAAATATCACAGAGGACAAGCTAGACGCAATGGTTAAGACTGGTACTTATAATTCTCCACTTTCCAGTCCCGGCGGGTGGTTAATATGGCCCACTGACACTAATGAGTGTCAAGCGTGTCTTTTGAACTTTTCAGGGTTTTTTTCAATTAACAGGCCAGACCCTCCCTTTGTATTGGGTCAACACACATGTATAGTTACGACATACAGTGTGGGTAAGCTGTGCCAGCAATGGGTATAGACCAACACGTTAGCCGCAGTTAAGAAACACCTGAACACTCTTTCTGAAGATGTAGACTTGCAGGATTTTCTGCTGGGTCCTAGGAAACAGCGCTCAAAAAGGTTTTTATATGCTATGTACAATGAAATTTGGAAACTTTCCCAGATTGAGGCTGCTGTGCATTTAAGGCAATTGGATAAAGAAAATTTAGAAAAAGCGTTAGCTGTTGTCGACAGCGACATGAATACACTGTCCAACAGGATTTATTCACTGTCAAATATAGTGTCGTCTGCTATTGATATCACTCAGACAGACTTGTCTCGGTTATATCATGGGCAAACACAGCTACTTTCCATCATGCAGCTGGGTTGGACTTTACAGACACTGAAAAATGGCAGCATTCCATGTAAGTATATTGATGGGAGTGAATTTTTCACTGCTTTTATTTTTTCGAAGGAACAACAGACAATGGCTAAAAGGGAGGCTAGTTTCACTATGCTTCGCGTAGAAAAATTAGATAAATTTCCCTTCACGGTAGCAGAGAGTCCTTCAACTATCTGGCTCTTACATGGCATAATTAATTTACAGATTTCGACCTTTTGTTTCTCGAGCTGCCTGAAACATCTTGCAGTGGGGAGGTATGAGCAACTAGGAGATAGCTATATTAAGGAAGAGTGGAAGTTGCCCCATGTCTGAACGGCGAAACAGAGGTCTTTCTTAGCGGAAGCGAATGTGAGACTGCTGTTCGTCATTCCATGATATGCAAGCAGGTGTCTCTTCACGGTCTTTGCAATGTGGGGGTCGCGAATTTGGCCTGTTTGTTGAAGGGCACTCCTGTCCATTTGATTTGCCTGTATTTCATGTATTTTCCGATGGAAGTTATGTTGTACTGAACGATCAAAGCTGTTGCAGCATGCTACCAGGAATTGCCTATGCAATCTCGGTCTCGTTATGTGTTGTGGACATGTTTTGTTTCCCCCCACACGAGAGATAAAAGTATCTGACATGTGGCCCCACATAGATACTATTAATGTGAACTATGACAAGATGAGCAGGCTAAAGGCGGTATTGTTTCAAAAGCAGGTCGCCTTGACATCTGCAAAAGAGATGTATGCTCTCCTGATTGCGAGATCATCAGCTGAGATACAATCCCTATTAAATGCCAACTTCCCCAAGCACTTTGGAGAACTGGTATCCAGAATATTCAATGCTTCGAGCACCACTGGTATTGTTCACTGCTTTAAGGCTGTCGGGTCTGGTTTCGTATCCATCTTCCAGACTGTCTTCGGAGTCATCCCGTCAGCCATCCATTCGCTCTTTTCAAGTGTGTTTGGTGGCTTTCCAATTATTTTGGCTTTGATTGGCGGACTACTACTGCTATTTCTTCTGATTTGCAGTGGTTGTTTCTTTCCACCTACGCAGAGCAATGGAGCCGCTCCCACTAACTCCACTGTGCCGTGAGCGCATGGTTCAGATCTTCGGTGCACCCTTGCTGGTGGAATTGGAGCATGACTGGTCGTTGTCATTTCGGCCCCTTCTCTGGTGCGTACAACCAGTCTTCCGCTGCATATGTTGTCTCTTTGAACATCTGCCTATGGTCTGTCTTGCTGTTGCACCGACATCTCCTGTGGACCACGAACCTCTGATGTCCTCGATGAGGGTTCATGCACAGTCATGCCCCTTGAGTCTGAGGTTGCTCCGCGAGGCCACCTATGAGCCTTCCGTTTTGAGATCTACCGCGGATGAGGACATTGCAACGGATAACTTTACACCAGGAAATACTGCTCACTACTGCTCTGTGGATCCATTTGTCCACCCAGCACTCAATTTGGCATCAGATGATGTTGACTCATTTTTGAGGTCCTTGGTTGGTGGCTTCGATGACACTCTTCAAGATCATGCGTACAGCAAATAATTTGATGAATTGACTTGCCATTCCCGATTCGAACTAAAGCATTTATATTAACTTGCTTTGGCATGCTGTGCTTGTCATGTTTGACATTAACATCTCTGTACTTGTTTTAGCAGATTTGTTTTTAATATCTTTTTAACACATTTTAAAGATTTTTTTTAGCTTGTTTTTATGCTTTTAGCTTTTAGTTCAGAGCAATTTTAGCATTTGGGTTCCCGTACCTTCGTCATACCTGTTACGGCAATGGGGAGGGTGTAATGAATCCTAGTTCATTTTAATGGGATAACAGGAGTAAGCTTAGCCTCTGGCTTGCAGACTTGTGCCCTTGTCACCTAGTGACTTTTAACCTACTTAGCTTGCTCTGTCTTAGCCCATTTAATTATTTAATTCTTCTAAGATGGCTGCCTTGTTTATAGTTAGGCCACTTGTTATGAGTTACATTATCAGTGTCACTGTGCTAAGGTGTCAAGATCAAGCACCAAAGACAAACAAACTGTAGGTGTTCACACTTAGGGATTTTCCCTCTCTATACTTTCGAGGGATTGTTTATATTAATTGACGTCCCAAACATGTCTGTTATCTATTGTTTGGGAACACACCTACGTCAGGGGTCCTTGTAGATCTGTATAAATACATCACACTTTAGGCAGATAATAAAGAGGGATTCCAACCAGAGGGCATCACCACCATCACTGATATGGATGCTGCAGTCATCTTGACGCTGACCCAGTCTTCGTGTCCCTGCGGAGTCTGAGATAGAGACCTCATTCCAAGTTAACAAGGGTTGGGGGCTCCTCTCATGGACATGGCATTGGCAGATTAGGTTTAGCAAACCCAGCTCCCCTTTAGGTAGGAGGTTAGGCCTTTCACACTAGGGTATTAGGGTGTAGCACATCTCGTATGTCTTTTCTATGCTTTGCAGGATGGTGGTGGGTCTTTTTAATAATGACTCTCGTTTTCACAATTCTGTTTCTTGCATTATTCATTATCCTAATCATTGCAGCCTATGCAACTTAACGCAAATTGCAGTTACGTTGAATAAAAACTATTGAAACTTTACTGCATCTTTGTCATTGCCTGTGTTTGTATGAGACATGGTATATCTGTGAGAAAGGGGTAATCTCCGTTTAACCACGACACTCCCTGTAGATGTCTTATTCTCGAGTCCATGCGTAAAGGCTGCCACAAATCACCTTTTACTATTGTGTTTCTGGTGAGGTGCTGCTAGTGAGCTGGTAAGCTTGGACAACAGTTGCGACTTGTTGTAGGAAAGGCGTAGTCGCCTACAAACAAAAGTACTGTCATCCTTTAACCAGCAGTCTTGCCCAGAGCAAGAATCCAAACTACGACAGAGGAGGGGGAGACAGTGGAGGTAGTGGCTGTTGTATGTGCTTCTGTGTGTTGACTGTGTGTGTGTGCTTGTGGAGTGAAGTGTGGTGCCTGTGTTGGTCTGTGCGAGTTCTGTCTGTTCTCATGGGTGCATGCTTGTCACATTGTGTGCATGGAATGGGTTAGGGGAGAGACCTTTGGGACTGGGAGCATGTAGTTGGAGGGGGGACAGAAGAACTAGGGACACTGGCTGCTGTCAAAGAGGAGACCAGAGCCTGTACTCACCCCCTTGTGGCTGCTGTGCTGCCCTCAAGCGCCCATCCAACTCAGGATTGGCCACTGGCAATATGTGGGCCATTAGGGGGGTCAGGGTCAGACGGGCACCCCTCCCTTGTTTTGAGGCTGACCCCAGCTGGGCCTCTGCGGTATTCTGGGCCCAGTGTTTTCAGGTCCTCCCACCATTCCTTGCAGTGGGTGCTCTGCCTGCTATGGACCAACAGGGTCCGCACATCCTTGGCGGTGGCACGTCACAACCCTTTCTTCTGATGAGCGCTGACCTGCAGAGGAGACACAGACAGAAGGATGCCATGAACTCAACACTCCAGTTTGTAACAGAACCCATGTTATGCACACACATAACCTGTACCTCTGCATACACATTGCATGCAGCCAAAAGCTCCCCCAAATGACACACTGCCAGCACACACATACATCTTCATACAGCCATGTCGCATCCAAAGTACCCGTGATGTACTCACCTGTTGGTTTGAAGGCCCATACATCTGCCAATACAGGGGTAGGACCCCATCCACAAGCTTCTCCAACTCCTCGGATGTGAAGACTGAGGCCCTTTCCCCTGTAGCACAGGCCATCACAGGTTCCAGACACAGGACACAGCAGAACACACAGTGGAGATGTTGAACCGTACAGAATCAAGAAGCAAGTGAAGTGCTACAGAGAAAATGGTGGTCATGCCCGCGGCAGTGAACACCGTCACCGCCGGCATTGACCATCATTGGTTCCTGTACTCCATGGAGCTCCATGTTAGCCAAAGAGGAGTGCACGGTGGTGCAGACCGCCTTCCACCATGACGCCAAACACCGGCGGATTGAGGTCACTTCCACCTGTCCCTGCATACAGGACATGCGGTTGTCATTTCCTTATGCTGGTACTTATGTTGAACAAATTTATGTGATAGGTATCGATTGTACACACCAAGAAAGTTCCACTGTTCTACATACATACATGCTCTGTGTACTGTGATATTGTGTGTCCATACTTCCAGTAGTCACACACATCTCATATTTGGTTTCCTTAGAGACCTACCATTGCAGAGGAGGAGGCAAGAACCCCTGTACAGACCCCAAGAGGATTTGGCTACACTGAAGGACTGTCACATAATACTCACCTATCCTCTGGACAGGGCCACAAATACTGAGCTATGTCAACAATTGGAGCCAGATCTGATTCCTGCTATCCGTAGCACTACAGCGATACCCCCTGTAGCACAGTTACTGTCAGTGCTCCACTTCCTGGCAAGTGTTTCATTCCAGGTGCCAATGGACTTGGCTGCACGAATGTCACAGCCATTGTGTTCGATAGTGCTTAGAAGGGTTTTGGCTGCCTATCTCAAACACATGAGCAACTACATCTCATTCCCCCAGAGTGAAGATCTGCCCACTGTGAAGGCTGGATTCTACGCCAAGTGACTGGGGCCATCAATGGGACCCATATTGCTTTGGTCCCTCCCAGGGAAAATGAGAAGGTCTACACGAATAGGAAGATCTACCACTCTCTAAATGTCCAGATGGTGTGCCTTGCTGATCAATACATCTCCCACATCACTGGCAAGTTTCATGGATCTGTGCAGGATGCCTATGTATTGAGGAATAGCAGCGTCCTACAGGTGATGGCACGACTACAGAGGCACAGAGTGTGGCTCATAGGTGAGCTTAAGTCTTCACCCAGTGTATGTCCGTGTATGCCAACTGGAGTTGTAATCCATGGCATTGTACATGTGTAATGTGTGTCCCTCACTACTTCCAGGTGACTACGGATACCCAAGCCTGTCCTGGCTGTTGACTCCAGTGAGGAATTCAAGTACAGGGGCAGAAAATCGGTACAATGAACCACATGGCCGTACCAGGAGGGTTGTTAAATGCACATTTGGTCTTCTGAAAGCCAGGTTCCGGTGCCTCCATTTCACAGGTGGATCCCTATGCTACACCCCTAAGACGTTCTGCCAGATAGTGGCGGCTTGCTGCATGCTGCACAATTTGGCCCTCAGACGCCATGTGCCCTACCTGCAGGAGGAGGGGGTAGAAAATGCACCTGTGGCAGCAGAGGACACTGAAGACAATGAGGAGGAGGAGTATGTGGACAACAGGACACATATTATACAGCAGTACTTCCAATGACACTCATGTAAGACTGTAATTCTGTTCATATCTTCATTTCAGTGAAGTGTTGTGTGCCAGCTGTATTGTGCCAATCAGTACCTTAATGTTTCAATTGACTGTCACTTATGCCTTCTCTTTTTGTAAATGTTGGTGTGGTCACAATTGTGTACTGATGTGGTGACTACAGACTGCTTAAACACATTTGTTGGATGGATTAATATATTACAGGACACTTGCACAGGATAATACAGTTCAATCCATTGCGAATTTCTGTATGATAAAGCACACATACTCCAGTTGTGTTCAAGGGTGTTTATTTAAGTGACAAAAAGGAAGGGATAGTGCAATAGAGTGGGGTGATGGTGGACGAAAACTTCAGTGTAGAGGCCAGTTGGTTTGTAGCACAGGCCTAGTGTCTATGGGACCATAGAAAAAGGAGCAATGGCAGTCCAAAGTGCAGAAGGTGACTCAGTGGCACACAAGGGGGACATTCTAGATGGGCTTGTTTCATGGCAGTGGTCTTGGTCTGGGCAACAGTCTTTGTTGTCTGTCTGAGTCGCACGGAAGGTTTGCGGGTGGTTCACCTACTGCAGGGGGAGGGGTGCTGTTGGCCTGTGGGTGGTTTTGCAGGTCCTCCTGCCCACTAGCTGCAGTAGATGTTGATGGCTGCTGAGTGGACTGGCTAATGGAAGTGGGACACTGGTGTGCTCTCTTCTCCTGCATGGTGTTGGCCATGTCACCAAGCACCCTACAATGGAGGCATTGTTGCCATTGAGGCCCTGCAACCTCTGCATGACCTCCTGGTGATGAACACCCTGCAGCCACTGGTTCTCCTGCATGATGGTGATCACCTGGCCCATCCTGTCCTGGGATTTTTGGTATGCCCCCAAGACATGAGTGAGTGCCTCCTGGGAAGTTGGTTCCCTGGGCTTGGCCTCCCCCTGGAGCACAGCTGACCTCCCACTGACCCTAGTCCCCTGTGCCTCTGTCCCCTGAACAGTGTGCACTCTCCCACTTACACCAGGACCTTCACCATCTTGCCTGTGTGGTGTCAACTCAGGTCCCTGTACAAGTGGACACACTATTGTTCGACGTGTCCTAGGGACATGGGTTTGGGGATGTTAGCTGGCTGCTTTGGTGTTGGAGTCGGAGGGGGGCCCTGTGGTGGACTAGCTGTGGGATGTGGAAGACGACTGACCAGTGGTCCCAGATGGGCCATGGATTTCATCCAGCTCTGGACACCCAGAGTTGCTGTCATCACTGACGACATCTTCTGGTGGAGGACTGGGTTACGTGGCACCTGCTCGCCGCTGACATTGGCTGAGGTACCTGTGGAGATGTAAGTGATTTGGTAGGGTCATTGTCACATATTCTGCATTTTTGGCTTTCCCTATGGGTTGGGTGTTGTCCTCCCACCTTTGGTAGCGTATGGTAATGGATTGTGGGATTAGGAATGCTAAATGCTTACCATGCATTGCTGCTGTATGTTCATGCAGAGCTGGAAGGGGTGTGCTTGCAGTGGGTAGGTCATGCAGGGGTACACAATTGAGGGTGGTTATTGGGGTGGTGCACTATATGGGATGGAGTAGGGTTAGGGAGTCAGGGTGTGGGGGTGACATGCAATGCAGGAATCAGTGGAGGTAGTAATGGTGACTTACCAGTGTTCAGCCCTCCAGTGACTCCAGTGAGGCCCTCAGGATGCAGGATTGCCAAGACTTGCTCCTCCCATGCTGTCAACTGTGGAGGAGGAGGTAGGGGTCCACTGCCAGCCTTCATGATGGCGACCTGGCGCCTTGATGCAACTGCATGCACCTTCCCCTGTAGGTCGTTCCACCTCTTTCAAATGTCATCCCTTGTGTGTGGATATTGTCCCACGTAGTTCACCCTGTCCACCATCCTCTGCCATAGCTCCATCTTCCTGGCAATGGTGCTCTGCTGGACCTTTGCACCAAACAGCTGTGGCTCTACCCTGATGATTTGTTCCACCATCACCTGCAATTCTGCATCAGTAAATTGGGGGTGCTTTTGTGGGTGCATAGGTAGATGTGGTGTGTGTGACCAGTTCTTTAAGGGCTTGGCCTGGCAAGGTGAAGCAGTCTTTTTGTGTTTGCAAAGGATTGTGGGTTATGTGGGGTGTGTTTTATAGTGCTGTTGGTGGGTGTGTACAGTGTGTGTATATATGTCAGGGTTTTTATTTTTTTTATCTGGCCAATGTTGGCTTCTAGTACTGTTGGGTGCCCAATTCCACCGCGGCAGTGTGCACCGCCAATGGCTGACTGCCGTTGAATGTCCGATGTGGTGATTTGTGGGTCATATTTTGGAGGGTGAGTATTGCTGGCGTAGTGACGAGGGTGGTGGGTTTGACAAGTTTTTACCTTCATTGGGTCTGGTGGAATTGTGGGTGTGGCTGGTTTCTGTCCATTTTCTGTCCGTTTTGTGTTTGTGTGTCATTATCTAGTGGCGGTCTGTTGGCAGCCATCACCACAGTGGTCTTTAGAAAAGACCACCAATGTTATAATGAGGGCCTAAATGGAAATGATCGCTCTTTATGTGGATGACATAACATTGAACCTTAGAGATGCTGGGTGAGATCTAGAATTGGTCCAACTTGGTCCAACTTGCCTCTGATTAATTTTGAAAAGTCTTAAGATGGAGAGAAATTCAAGTCAAATCTACTCTGCTCCCTCTGAGGCCCACAAGCTCTCCCTGTGTTATATGTGTTATCTAATGGCTTAGAGACACATTACTTTAAGCTATCCAGGCACTCAGGGGCAACAATCAAATGGAGACTTCCTAGCAGAAAATCAGAGTAAAAATGTGACAAGCTTTGGGATTTGTCACTGTTTTTGAAAGATTCAGCCTTTGTCATCATTGGGCAGAATCGCCAGGAACCAAATGGATATCCTGACTTGCCTCCTACACTTCTTCATGGTCCTCCCACTCTGATTGTCCAAAAACATTTTTGTTGAACTTAATTGTGTTTTTTTGGGATATTCTATGGTGAGGAGCATAGACAAAGAGCCTTGCTACTGAGGGCAGCCTGAGCATTCCAAACATGGAACCTTATTACTTGGCAGCTCTACTTCAGTGTATGGCTAGATAGCTGGGTGAGTCTGATCATTTGGAAACATACTAATAAACAACATATCCATTACAAACTTGATTTACTGCAATTGTTTGCACCACAATGATTTCCCCAAGTGTGTGACAGAATCAAGATGTTGCTGGAACAGGATCCCCAGTTCACACATGGACAAGTGTACCCTATCTCATATCTACTGTTCTGGTCTTTACCTGCTCTTGAGGCACAAGCAGGGAATACTGACATAGGCCCTTATTATCAGTTGCATGGCAGAGGGGCCATTGCAAAATTGCATCTGATGTTACCATTATCACCTAGAAAAATCAACCTACTGCTATGCAAAAATGAGTTGCACCCCATGGAATGGGGACTTACCCGGTGAGGATAATTGACCAGTTGTAAAATACACATGGTCCGCCAATCCATGGGGTTTTATCACATATATTTACCACCTGCTCTGAGGAGGCCTTACAAGTATGCAAAAGCCTGTGCAGAGGGCAGGGGATCTGGAGATAGTAAAGGAAATAGGGCAGGGAAGGGAAAACATTTTCCCTGACAAAGGAAACAGTATAGCTTCCCCTGGGAGAATAAATACAGAATGAGGCTTGGATCCTGCTTCAGCCTAAGCCTCATGAGTTTTCTTGGCAAGATTACAGTTGTAAAATCTAAGTCAGGTTCTCCCAGACAAAGTAAAACCGTAGAAAAACCCAAGAAATCATAATCTGGCGGAGTACAATTAATGCATAAAACGTGTGTTGATACTGCTTGGTCTAACTTGAAGGTGCATGTCTTTGAGGACAACAAAGGCGGAAGAGAGGTCAATCCCAAATATTCGAATTGGCAAAATTTGAAATTGGCCAGAAAGGATGGCACTGTGCCGCCTTGCAAATGCACAATAAGGATCCTTTCCAGCATGAACTACACCAGATACACATATTGTTTGCAACACAATGCTATCGTAGATCAGGCTCACAGGAGGTAAATAGACCCTGACTCCTATTGTTGGTCACAAGTAATGAGTGTTATCATTTTTTCTGCTGACATGAAAATAAAATATTCGAAATGGGGTTCCACAGGGGAGATTTATGTGCCAATGCAGACTTGCAAGATGGGATGGTGTATGTGTGTTAAGAAATCAAAAATGTTAGATATGTCAGAGTCTAAACTTATTTAAAAAACTATGAATGGCACTTGTTTAATGTGAAAAGCTCAAAAACCATGTACAAAACATGCGTATGTTTGTCATAGTGTAGTATCCTGCAGGGCTTGGAGCTTGTATTCTGCTGGTAGGTGGTGGCTGGATCACTGAGAAATGTTTACAGCTCCCTGCATTAATAGGGCTATATTGGAATGAATACCTAGATTCTAAAACCATCTTTTTCCCTTTCTCGTCTGGTGCAATAATTGAGCCCTGACATAATGAGCGTGCTTATGGCTCATAGCAGATCTTGGGACCTAGATGGACAATCATTGCTGCAAGAGGTGCACATGGGAGGATGATGATTTCCAAGTCACAGTTAGACAATGATTGACATTGACAGCATAATGGAGCACTGCTGGCTTCCTTTAGTGCTTTGGGAAGTACCCACTGTACACTACAAAAAGTCCTCTTTTCCCAAGGCCATTGGAAGATACCTCTGTTAAAATGGACCTGTAGACACTATTCTTAATTTTAAGACGAAGCTCCTCAAGATCTGTGTTTGGGTGACCGAGGCTGCCATGTGATCATTGTCCACAATTGACATTGAAGTCCTACTGGGTATTAGTATACCGCATTGCCAATCACAATGCCAAGAGATTGGAGGGAAAATTTACTCAGATGTTATTCTGCAATTCTCTAGTTTCTTGGCATACTCTGTATTCTGCTTTGTGGACGGCATTGTATGCTCTCAACTTTCCTTTCCTGATCTGCAGGTATTTTCACAGGTTTTTACAGTGAGGTGGTAAGTTACTAGTTCTACTCTCTTGTGAAAACTACATGCTGTTCCTGTTGTAAAAGTCTGTGGGTTCGTGCAACCCTGTGGGTTCTATATTACACATGTTAGCTAACGTGGCAGTGAAGTACAACTGAAAGTTTTCTGTTCAGGCATGTCAGAATCATACTTTACTAAGCTGTCTATTCCAAGCATATCTTTACCACGCATGGTAAATATAGATAAGATAAAAAAAAAAGAAATATATATCAATTCACTGAAAAAACCCAAAAAACAAAGGTTACAGGGGCATTATATTTAGGAAACAGAATTAAAAAACATAGAAATTCATTAAAAAAAACAAAGGTTACAGGGACATTATAGTTAGGCTCACATTTTTAAGGTACCAAACGATAGAAATTCATAGAAATCCACCAGTTATAATTAGAGTTATCTAAAGTAACTATAACTCATGCCCTAAAATAATTATAACTCGTGCCCCTGGCCTGCATAGTTATCTTATCAAGAATTTTACTGCATGTCACACTGACAACATCAATGATGCTATCAAAAATGTCAAGAGTGCTAATGTGGGGTGATTAGCAGTGCCTGGCAAGGATGCCAGTTATTGTTACTTTAGGGCATGAGTTATAGTTACTTTAGACAACTCTAAGTATAACAGGTGAACTTCCATGGTCATAAAGGAAATAGGGCAGGGAAGGGGAAGCATTTCCCCTGGCACAGGTCACATTGTAAGCCTACCCTGGTAGAAAAAAACACAGAATGAGGCTTGGATCCTGCTGCAGCCTAAGCCTCATGATTTTTAAGGTTCAAAAACAGTGTATATCTAGACAGTTGGGTTCACAAGAGGTTCTCAACAGTCCCACAATCACTTAACTTCAAATAATAGAGTGATCTGATTGGCTGAGGGTCCTTTCTTCCTGTTGGCTGCCACTCTCCAGAGGAAGCGAAAGACTCCTGCAGGAGGTTGTGTTTTGGTTGGTTAGATGAAGAGAAGTGTTGCAGCTGCCATTTCAGGACACAGGCATTTGGTTCCCATGTCCTGAAAATTAACAAATAAAGTGCATGAGGGCAGGGTAAGTGTGCCCTTAATGCCTGGAACGAGTGGGGGGGGTCCCAGAGGGCCCCATCCTGGGACCAAATTTAAATTTGGAATTTTCACAGGTGTCCGAATATATCCTCTGCACTCCTGTGAGAATCTCAAGGGAGTCCGGCAAGCATGCTGACCCCCATAGGTGTCAAAGGAGAGTAGAGTGGTCTGAGTGTCTGTGGTGGGTTGCAGCAAACTGTTGAGGGCTGTGCGCAGTGGGCTGTTGGCTTCCAGGTGGGGGTTGGATGCAGGGCCTGGCAACACATGGGGGGTTGTGCTGACTGCACGCGTTGAATGCAGGACATCCCCATGTCAGCCACAGACGAAGCCAGTGCACAGCAGGGGTTGAACTTACGTATGGTGAGAAAATAGTACTTTATGTTAAAAAAGTAACTAGACAGTTACTGAAAAAATAAAGGTCAAAATGCCATTATTGTTAGGTATGGTAATAATATCTACTTTGCATTAAAAAAGCCTAAGAAGGGGCATGTACTGGCCACGATCAGTGATGGCCGCCTAGGAGCCGAGCTCCGCTAGGCGACGGGCCCCGGGACGAGGGTGGTGGCGCCAGGGGCACACCGAAGGCCCCCCCAACCATTGCTGGACCAAGCGCAGGGGATCGGCGGCGCAGGAGAGTCGCCGATTCAAGCGAGGGATGCACGCTCTCCCCTGAGTGATCGGGGAGAGCGGAGGACGAGATTGAGGCCTGCGGCGGGAGGGAAAGCCGCGACTTCAAGTAGGAGGGCGGCTTGACCCAGGAGGCACACCTCCCTTTGCCGTGGACATTGGGGGCGGCGGCGTCAAGGGTCCTCCCCCCCACCACTGCCCACTCCCCCCCAACCATCACCAACCCGAGCGCTGAAGATTGTGGCGCAGGTGAGCCACTGACTCGAGCGGGGGACACTCGCTCTCCCCTGAGCGACTGGGGAGAGTGGAGGACGAGCCAGAGGCCCGCGGCGAGACGGAAATCTGCAGCCTCGAATAGATGGCAGACCCGGCCCAGGAAGTGCACCTCCCTCTTTCGTGAAGCTCGGGGCGGACGGCGGCCAGGAACTTCCCCGCCTGCCCCCGCAACCTCGCTGGGGACTTGGAAAGCCCTATACTCGTGGGAGCATCAGTGGTGCTCGGGCGGCCTACGGGGAGGGAAGCTGGAGCCACGGAACCCTCCCCCACCATTTGACCTGGACTTGCAACTGCGAGCCACGGAGCCCCCTCCCCAGGAGCCCCGGACACGCTGCTGTAACTGGACGGGTCGGGACGTTGACGGGGCCTACGTTGTGGCCCTCGCCATACTTACCCCTCCACCTCCATCCCATGCCATAACAGAGGCCTACAGGGGGGAAGAAAGAAAGAAAGAAAGGCAGAAAAAAAGGTGGAAAGAAAGAAAGAAAGAAAGAAAGAAAGAAAGAAAGAAAGAAAGAAAGAAAGAAAGAAAGAAAGAAAGAAAAAGCAAGGACAACAACAACAGCTGTGCCCTCGAGCACCCAGGAGGCTCGATCTAGGGGGCGCACCTCACTTTCATTCCTACTCCTTCTTCTTCTTCGCGGACTTCCTTGCTGACGCTGGGGTCAGTGAGCGGCAGGGGGCCTCCACGTTTACCCTGCTCCCCCCCCCCAGCCCGGAGCCTGGAGGGCCCCCGCCCCGACTGGTGTGGGGGCAAAACTTGGACGGCCAATAGAGGACAGTGACGACGACGCGGACCTCCCCTCTCGCCCGATTTGGAGCGGAGAGGTGCAGAACCCCACCTCCCCCCTTCTTTTTTGGGGACCCTGGACACCACAACCTCCGGGCTTTCGGGGGCATTGCCGGTGCTCATACTGGGGCCCTCTCGTCTCCAATCAATGTCTGCCCAGACGCACTGCCACACGGACCTCTTCCCTCCCTTGGAAAAGTGAGAGATTGCTTGAGACTGCACCTACACCTGGACCCACACTTTGCCCAAGCACCCGGATGTCTGTTCTCTGAGGTCGTCCTGTGAGACAAAGAAGTACCCATCCGAATCTGCCGACCACCTGGTGCCCCCCACCCCCCTCTTTCTACATTTTCTACGCTCTCTGCATCTGCTACGCCAAGGACAGGTACCCTTTCGATACCTACCTGCACGGGGGAACCTGCAATGCCCAGGGGCAAGACGACGAGCAAAACATCGGGTAAACCAGCCCGCCAACTACTCTTCTCTGAAGCCCTGTGTCAACAGAAACATCCTCCTGCAGAGGACCCTTCACCCCGCCCCCGTATCAACATGGCAGATGACACGCAAGGTGCGTCAATGGACCGTATGCTGCAGGAGATATCAGTGGTGGGTCGCAAACTGGAGGGTATGGACAGCGCCATGGTGGCGCTGACGGCAGAGACAAGATCTATGCGCCTGGAGATAGCGGGCTTCCAGTCGCAAATCTCCGGGCTAGACCAACAAGTGACAACAGTGGAAACCCAAGTAGCCTCCTGGACCGACAGAGACCAAGAACTCCTGCACCTTCGTAGCAAACTGACTGACTTGGAGGATAGGAGCCACAGGAACAATGTTCGCCTTCTTCGATTTCCGGAAGGCATTGAAGGCGCGGACATACTCTCCTACATACGGGACACACTCCCCAAGCTAACAGATATAACATTTGATCCTCCTTTGGAATTTCAAAGGGTGCACAGATTTTGTCCCAAGAGACAAGACGGAAAGGGCCACCCTGGCCCAATTATAGCCTGTATGCTGAGCCATTGGCAGGTTCGCCAACTGCTACAGGCAGCCCGAATGCAAGGTCCACTTCGGTTGGGTACCCTGGAAATCCGACTCTCAGCTGATTTTTCCAAAGAGACTGCAGAACGAAGGAGAGCTTTCCTTTCTCTCCGCCCTCGCCTCCGCCACTTAGGTGTGAAATTAAGACTATTCGAGCCGGCCAGGATGTGGATCACTAAGAACGGCGAATCATGAACCTTCTACGACCCGGAGGACCTGAGAACATTCCTAGAGGGACTTCATGACCAGACACAACCCATGGAAACGATAGCTCAGATCCCCCAGGACATACGGGGCCTACCCTCGGGAGCCGGCCATCCAGAAACCGTACCTGATCCTGACGGAAGAGCAACCATAGATCCCCAAACTAGGGGAAGAGGGACTCACAAAAAGCTACAACGACAGGGGCCAAGTTCTCCAGGCAGTGGTGATGTACACAGAGCTGTCAGACAGAGACAAATCCCTATCCCCCTTGAAGCCCACAGTGGCCCCCACCTGAAGTCGAACGAGCACTAGCGCCCTTCGGGGCCTTCGCCATCGTAAACTGTGGGCTGTCACGGATGTGCCAAAGGGATCCTGCGGAGGAGAAGATCAAATGGAGAGATGAGTACTTGAGTTTGTGAACTCATAAGACATTCTAACATTGCGGGCCATTGCCATCGGCCTTGACTGTTCTTGATTGTTCTTGATTGTCCTTGCTTATTATCACCTGTTTCCGTATATCCTTCTCTTTTCTCTCTTCTCTTAGAGACTCAGAAAACACCCCCCCCCCCTTTTTCAATAACACAACCCCCGTCTCATCTGGTAAAATGATATTACGCACCTCCTTGGAACTGTTAGAACTGTTACACTGTTCCCATTTACTACAAATTCGTCTTGTTTTTTTTTTTTTCAATGAGTGCTGTGGAGGGCCCACTGTGGGCGGTAGAACAGAATAGAGTAGAGTACAGTTGCAACTGCCTAGTGTACAGGAGCAGTGTAGCGCTTTAGATAAAATCAATATACATGGTCCTCACGACTATATCCCTCTAGATACGACCAAGGTACTGATTCTATCTCCCAAAACCTTTGCAGACCCACGCAGCGCTTTTCCCCTGCTCTCCGTTCCCTCCCCTCACCTCCCCCCTCCTCTTCTAAAGGTACAGTGTCACCCCGCCTCTGGACCTAAGCTACCATGGGAGCTACACATGCCCTCTACACAACCCCCCGTACCTCTCACCTCCCTCCCGTGTCAACCAGATCCCCGCGCAGATGGAAGAATCAGTACAGGGGGGGCCTGGGTGCCGCGCGTGCACCGCCTCCCTCGGCACGGGGCCCGCTGGCCAGGCACCGGAGCTCTTTAGGCCTGGGTTTTAGACCCGCAGGTTATAGTTCGAGAACGCCGGGACTTTAGTCCCGATTTCCTTTTTTCTCTTTCCTAATCTTTCTTTTCTCCTTTAGCCTTGCTTACTTGTTCCTTTTCTCTGCAGACACCTTTCTTCTTCCTCTCCTCTTCTTATCACCCTACATACTTATTGCCTCCTCCTCCCCCCATCCTTCTTCCCCACCTCTAGATTCCGAGCCAAGTCCCTATTCCCCCCCTATAGCCCCTTCCCTCCCTCCTCTGCCCTGCCCTTAGTGCCCACACCCCCGGATAGGTTTCCATAAGGAGCTGGGATGTCCGATTCGAACAAGGCACTGGCAGTACCTCTACGGATCATATCATGGAAAGTAAATGCCTTACCCACTTCATAAAATGGAAGAAAGTTCTATCCTATTTTAACAACAAACAGGCCGACATTGCCCTCTTACAAGAGACACACTTGGACAGTCTGGAATCTGATAAATTACGATGTGACTGGGTTGGCACCATCCTTTTTAGCTGCAACCCACTCTCACCCAGTACGGAGAACACTGTGAGAAAATGCGGGGTGGCGCTATTGCTGCGTAAAACCCTACCCCATACGGTCATCAAATCATGGACTGACCCGAGGGCCGCTACGTATTTGCCAAACTAAAGATAGGTGACTCCTCACTGTGCGTGGGCTCCGTCTACGCACCAACGGGCCCCAAACGCCTCTTCTTCCTACAAATCAATTGACTTCTGACTGAGATAGGGGCATCTCGCTATATAATAGGGGGTGACTGGAACATAACCAGAGACGCGGTACTGGACAGAACGGGACCCATGGACGTAAGTAATAATGCAGACAGAGCCCTACAGACCGACATACTTTCGGACCACAGCCTAGTGGATCACTGGAGGCTGACCCACCTGACAGAAAGAGAATTTACTTTTCTCTCACCGGTACAGAGCACCCAATCCCGACTTGACTATTTTCTTCTATCCCACAACCTTGTGGTCCACACCCACGATGACAGCATACTAGAAGGCGGCCTTTCAGACCATTTCCCAATCAGTGTAGCCATCCAATTGGGCCTAGTATCCCCGGGCCGCAAACCCTGGAGATTTTCAGTCCATCACTATGGATCCCCCCAAGGTAAGTTACAACTACAGGACCATGCAGCCACCTTCGCCCAAGATAATCTAGGCACTGTTGATTCTAGCCGAATCATGTGGGCCGCAGCTAAGGCTTCGATACGGGGACAACTCATGTGGGATGCTGCGCTGGCAAACAGAGACAGAAAAGAACAACAGGCGGCACTGGAACTCGACATTCGTCGACTCACTAGACAATACACTGCACACCCCTCCCTCTCAGGATTCCGAAATTTAGAGCACGCCCAAATGGCCCTTAATGAGCTATATACTACCCAGGCTTAATATGCCCTACAGAGGTTACAAGGGAGACACTACGAACAGGGGAGAAGGCGGGCGCTTGCTGGCAGCCCAGATTCACCAAAGAACAGCTGCTCTTGTCATCCTGGCTATTCGTGCTTCCTCGGGGGAAATACTAACACACATGCAAGCTATTGCAAACAAACTTGCATCGTTCTACAGGCGCCTTTACACACCAGAAACAACATCTAGTCCGGCGCAGACTACAGCCTTATTAGAAGGCCTTGACTTACCCTCCCTGTCAGATGAGGGTCGCGGTCTCTTAGAAGGGGAAATAAGCAGACAGGATCTAGAAAGAGTCATCTCTGACCTTCCCTACCACAAATCGCCCGGGGAGGATGCATTCCCGGTGGAATTTTACAAAGGGGAAGGGAAAGAGGCGATTGATATCCTGCACGAGGCCCTAAACGAAGCCTGTTCAACACAGACACTGGGGCCATATCCAATAATGCCACAATAGCCATCATACCAAAACCTGGGAGAGATCCCCTGTTGTGTAGCAGTTATCGGTCCATATCTCTTCTAAACTGTGACATCAAAATTCTAGCAAGTGTCCTGGCAAATAGATTACGCAAAGTTATACTGTCCTTAATCCACCATACACAAGTGGGGTTTGTACCGGGCCGCACCTCTAGGAACCACCTGCGCACCTTATGCCATACCCTATGGAACTCGAGGGACTCACCGGAGACGGCGCTAGCCTTGTCCTTGGATGCGAAAAGGCGTTTGATCGCATAGATTGGCCCTACCTATTTACGGCCTTTGAGAGATTTGGTCTGGGAGACAAATTTATTTCAATGGTGCGGCTACTTTTTGGCCAGCCTGCGGCAAGAGTCAATTGTGGAGGCTTCCTCTCAGACCCCTTTCCTATCCGTAGAGGTACATGACAGGGTTGTCCCCTTTCGCCCCTCTTGTTTCTGCTGGGAATGGAGCCCATGGCCGCAGCTATCCGATCCTCCCCCCTCATAACTGGCCTTATACTACCTGAAGGTATATCCAAAATCTACCTATATGCAGATGACGTCCTATTAACTCTCACGGACCTAGAACACTCCATACCAGGCTCTGCTGGAGGTTTTCGATGGATTCGCAACCCTCTCCGGTTACCGCATCAACTGGGATAAGAGCGAGGCGCTCCCCCTCTCACGTGTAACTACAAAAGCAGCACTCCTAGGTTTTCCATTCCGCTGGACACCGAAACACCTTAAATACCTGGGAGTGCTAGTCAATCCGGGCCTTGTGCATATGGTGGCGGACAATATCGATCCCCTCATTGCACGGACGAGACTTGATTTTGCAAAATGGACCCAACTGGGCCTTTCCATGTGGGGTCGAGTACAGGTGGTCAGGGTGGTCACATCCCCGCTTCACCTACATTCTGGGACTCCTCCCTCTCCAGGTGTCCCTTCACACGCTACGAAGCATAAATGCAATCATCAGATCATTTTTATGGGGCCCAATGCGACCACGACTATCACCTGCCAAGCTCCTAGCTCGCCGCTCCCACGGGGGCATGGCACTTCCATTGGTGGAGCACAATTCATTAGCACTACAGCTGTCCCAACTGTCCCACTCTTTGTCCAAAGTGCCAGACCCGCCTCAGTGGATCGCAGTGGAAAGGCAGCTGTTATCTGTGAATGAGGGACTTGGGGGACCTTACCGCGACGACCTCCCATCCGCCAACTCGGTGAACCCTATTTTGAAGGCGACCAGGGCAGCCTGGCAAAGGGTCTACCGATTGCTTGGGGTCCATCCCCTCATACACACCCAGACGCCTCTGTGGCGCAACAGTGGACTTCAGATAGGCGGTGAAGTGCTCAATTGGCCGCAGTGGAGGAGGGCTGGCATCCACACTCTTTCTCAGATCCTGGAAAACGATGCGCTCAAATCTTTCCCCAGGCTACGGGAAGAATTCGATCTCCAGCCAAGCCAATAGTGGAAATACTTACAACTCAAGCACTGTATCTCCCAGGAGACCGATACTACTCGACAGGGGTCTCAATCCTCACCCATAGTGGCCTACCTGCAGCAGTGGGGGCAACATAGGGGAGTAACGACAGGTCTTTATGACCTAATCACCGACAGCTCTACTCCAAACCTACCTAGATAAGCTACGCTTACAGTGGCAAACCCGGTTGCAATAGACCTTAGACCTAGACGACTGGGAAGACATCCTAGAAGCCTTGGACAGAGGTACCCGGAGGCACGTTTAAAGTTTTGCCTCTTTAAGGTCTTACACGACTGGCACTGGTCCCCAGCGAAACTGCATAGGACAGGGCTCCTCCCGCATGTGAAGTGTTGGTGATGTCCAGAGACATACTGTGACCTAAAACATATCTTAACTGACTGCCCAACGGTCCGACCACTGTGGGACGTTGTGAGCTCCACCCGGGCCGAATCTATGTTACTCCCGTCACCACTCCCCCCCTCATACTTTTACAAGACACAACCTCCCTCCCAGACCACTCTAGACCACACAAAAGATTGCTGCACACAGCACTAGCTACCGCAAAAATCTGCATTCTCCGACACTGGCGGTCGGAGGCCTCTCCAACCCCGGAAGAATGAATCATAGCCATGACCCGCACAGCCACACATGAAAGAATCACCTATAACCTGCAAGACCAAGCTCAAATATTTAACCAGGTGTGTGCCCCCTTCCTCACTGTGGGACGATCGTAGATCACCCGAAGCCATCTGCCCCCCTGCCCCACTTTCTTCCCCCTCTCCTCCCCCTCCCTTTCCTATTCCCCCCTTTTCTTTTCTCCCTCTTTTCCTCCTCACTAGTTCCCCCTTTCTTCTCTTCTCTTTCTTTCTTCTCTTCCTTAATTTCATCAGAGACTCGATATTGGTCTCTCCTATTTCCTTTAGCAGACTCCTCTTGCAGATTCATCCCCTGCGTGTCCTATAACACAACATTTTGTCTACTCCCCATCTCTTATCCCTTATCTCTATCTATATCTTTTCTTTTATCCCTTTCATTCTTTCTCGATTGACTTGATCAGTACAATATGTTTTCAAAACACGATTGACAATATCCCATTGTCTTACCCGTTTTCCCTATTCTTTGACTTATTCTGTACAATTGTTCACAGGTGCTGGGACCTCGATCCCACTTGGGTTTTGTACTGTATTGCAGTGTTCACAATAAAACCTTTAAACAAAAAAAAAAGCCTAAGAAATTCACTGAAAAAATAAAGGTTAAAGTGACATTATATTTAGGTATGGTAATAGCATTTTATGCTGAATACAACAACGAAGAAATTCACTGAAAAGAGGTTAAAGTGACTGTATATTTAGGTGAAAATGTCAGTTTAAACGTAAAGTTTAAAACTGAAAAGTAAGCTGAAGTTCATCAGTTATAGTCATTTAAAGATTATACTACTGTAGCTCGCTGTGCACTGTTTATGACATTACATATTACAACACTCATGAGATGTTCTGTGACATCTTTGATAACATTAGTGATGACAACTGAATTGACATCATTAACAACAACACTGTGCATGGTGGTGTTGTGAGTTATAGTCACATGAAATAACTATAATTGTTGAATTTCAGTGGTTGATTTTGACCCTAAGAAGTCAGGACTCTGATCAGAAACAGTGGCAAGGAAGAAAGGCCCCTATCACTAATCAGTAATACAAAGTTTATGTTTTGCATTATGATTATTCTACAGCTTAAATAACCAGATAAGCACATGCTACTGCTTTGAAGTATTTATATTACAACCATATTCCAGAGAAAAAAATAACTAAGCCTTTTTTATGTTAAATTATCATATTATGCATAGTTAGCTACATGTGCTCTGATTCTGGTGAAAAAAACTGGGTAACAATCTTTGTCATGGTTTCAGCACATAACGTAAACCATAGCTGCAGATCTGCTGAGAGTAATTATTTAAATGCTGCCATGCAAGTGAAAATAAATGTGGTCCAAAAAAGCATTATTTAGAGTAACTGAAACTTACATTCACACATGTATTGCTACAGAGCCAGGGTCACATTCATATTAACTAAAATCCAGCAAAATTTACATCAGGTTTACTGTATCACAGATTGCATGCTATGATTACTTTACACAGGAAAAGAACTCTCCAAATAGTCAAGTGGCCTCTTCAATGGTTGTATGACTATAAAATGCATACCCTTACCCCCCAAAAAAATACTCTTTACACCTATACCCTTATCCACCCTAATCCATAAAAATACCCTTACCGCCCTACATCCATACCCACCTCTTGACTCTAAAAATCCCCTTACCACCCTATACCCACACACACATACCCTTAAATATACGTACCTGGCATCATACAGACATGCGTTATAAAGGCATATGCGTAATAAAGGCACACAAGGCAGGCACTGCGTGGTAAGGGCATTTTGTAGTAAAAGCATGCACAGTTAAGGCAGTGTTGTAAAGGCTGTTTCCCCCCTTCAAATCCCTCGGGTGCCCGGTAGGAGCTGGTCTTGTCCTCGGCCACAGTTGCCATGTGCCGAGGACGAGACCAGCTCATCCTGCAACCGGCTCATGGGGAGGGTGCTAGCGCTCACCTCATGAGCCTCCCATCTACCCCCCAGGGCAGGGATGGAGGGGAATTGCTTCCCCTTACACCCCTACACACCCTGCCCCATTAGTGACATCTGATGACGTCAGTACTCGATTGCGCGCCAACTTCATCAGAGACCACCTCCCATCGAGCTGGAAGGCATGCTTCCAGCTCAACTGAGGAAAAACAGATTAGTTTCACCTCGGTACGGGGGCAGGGGAGTTCAAGGAGGCATGAAAAGGGAAGGAACGGCTTTTCCTTCCCTTTTCATGTCTCTCTGATCATTTGTGCTGCAGATATGTCACTAGAAGCCAGGGATTTTTGTTTTGTTTGTCTAGATTCATAAGGGGAGTGACCCCTTTGGCAAGGGTCGCTCCCCAGGGGTCAATTTTGTAATTAGGCCTTTTCTGCTCCCCCGGGGGCAGATCAGCCTAAATTAATTAGGACGATCGGCCCCCGGGGGAGCAGAAGCCACTAGACACCAAGGTTTTTTTTTGTTTACATTCATATGGGGAGAGACCCCTTAGACAAGGATCGCTCCCCAGGGGGCAATTATTTTATTAAGCCTATTCTGCCCATACTGGGGGCAGATCGTCCTATATTAATGAGGCTGATCTGCCCTCTGGGGGCAGAAGCCACTAGACACCAGGGATTTATTTTTTGTTCACATTTATAAGGGGAGCGACCTCTTAGGCAAGGGTCGCTCCCCAGGGGGTAATATTTTTAATTGGCACTTTCTGCCCCCCCCCCCCGGGTGCAGATCAGCCTATATTAATTAATTAGGCCGATCTGACCCAGAGGGGGCAGAAGCGACTAGACACCAGGGATAATTTTTTTTGTTCTTTACATTTATGAGAATAACGACCCAATAGGCAAGGGCCGCTCCCCTGGGAGAGGAAATTGTTTTGAGGCCATCTGCCTATTTTTATTAGGCCAATCTTCCCCCAAAGGAGGCACAAACCACTAGACACCAGGGATTTCTTTTGCAATAATTAAAAGAAAGGGGAACGACCCCTCGGGCAAGGATCACTCTCCTGGGGGAAACATTTATTTAAGGCCTTTGCTGCACCCTCTGGGGGCAGATCACCTATCTTAATTAGGCCGATATGCTACCAAGTGGGGCAGAAATCACAAGGCACCAGAGATTTTTTTTATTTTATTTTTTACAGATGGGGAGCGACCCCTTAGGGAAGGGTCACTCCCCTGGCTGGCAAATTTATTTTAGCCCATTTCTGCCCACCTTGGGGGTAGATCAGCCTACTTTTCTTAGGCCAAGCTGCCCCCGAGGGGGGGCAGAAACCACTAGACACTGGGGATTTATTTTTGTGCCAATTTCACGCAAGGGGAGTGACCTCTTAGGCAGGGGTTACTCCCCTGTGGGGAAAATTTATTTTAGGCCTCTTGGGGGCAGATCGGCCAATTCCTGTAAGGCTCATCTGTCCCCCCCCAAGCGACCAGGGACACAGCAAGCAAGAGGACCTTTGATTATTTTGGGTTTTTGTTTTACATTTGGGCCAGGAGAGCTTGTCTAACTCTCAAAATTGTCCCACTTGGAATGGTGAGGGCTGCACGTTTTGGCCTTTGGGACGCTGCCATGTAGAAAAATCTATGACACCTAAACACATCTGAAAACTAAACATCTGGGTGAGTCCAGGGTGGTGTGCTTCACATGCACCCTGCACCATTTTCTTACGCACAATGCCTTGCAAACCTCTAACTTTGCTGGAAATCACAAATTTTTCCCACATTTTTGTGATGGAATCTTCCGGAATCCACAAAATTCCCACCATCCAGCATTGTCGCATCTATACCAATAAAAATTCTGCCGCACTTGTCAGGCAAAAATTTTTTTTTTCAAACTGCCCTTCTGAACCCGCTTTGGTCCCCCCTAATTTTTTATATGTTTTGGCTCTTGCCTGGCACAGGCACTTGGCCCACCTGCACAAGTGAGGTATAATTTTACCGGGAGACTGAGGGGAACGTTGGGTGGTAGGAAATTTGCGCTGGTGCTGTGATCCCACACAGAAACGTGGGCAAAATGTGATTTCTGTAGCTACATTTTAAGTTTGCTGAGGATTCTGGGTAAGAAAAAACTGGGGGATCCATGCATATCACACCTCCCTGGGCTCCCTCGGCTGTCTAGTTTTCAGAAATGTTTGAGTTTAGTAGGTTTCCCTATACGGCTGCTGAGCCCAGGACCGAAAATGCAGGTGCCCCCTGCAAAAACAGGTAGTTTTGTATTTGATCATTTTGATGTGTCCACATTGTGTTTTGGGACATTTCCTTTTGCAAACGCTAGGCCTACCCACACAAGTGAGGTACCATTTGTATCGGGAGACCTGGGGGAACACTGGGTAGATTGAAGTTTGTGGCTCCCCTCAGATTCCAGAACTTTGCAGCACCGAAATGTGAGGAAAAAGTGTTTTTTGCCACATTTTGAGGTTTGCTAAGGATTCCGGATAACAGAACCTGATGAGAGCACCACAGGTTACCCCATCCTGGGTTCCCCTAGGTGTCTAGTTTTCAGAAATGCCCAGGTTTGCTAGGTTTTCATAGGTCCCGGCTGAGCTAGAGGCCAAAATCCACAGCGAGGCACTTTGCAAAAAACAGGTCTGTTTTCTTTGAGAAAATGTGATGTGCCCATGTTGTATTTTGGGGCATTTCCTGTCACGAGGACTAGGCCACACAAGTGAGGTACCATTTTTATCAAAAGACTTGGGGAATGTTGGGTGGAAGGAAATTTGTGGCTCCTCTCAGATTCCAGAAACTTCTGTCACCAAAATGTTTGGAAAACGTGTTTTTTTTGGCAAATTTTGAGGTTTGCAAAGGATTCTGGATATCAGAACCTGGTGATAGCCCCACAAGTCACCCCATTTTGGATTCCTCTAGGTATCTAGCTTTCAGAAATGCACAGGTTTGGTAGGTTTCACTAGGTGCCAGCTGAGCTAGAGGCCAAAATTCACAGCTAGGCACTTTGCAAAAACAGGTCTGTTTTCTTTGGGAAAATGTGATGTGTCCATGTTGTGTTTTGGAGCATTTCCTGTTGTGGGCACAAGGCCTACCCACACAATTGAGATACCATTTTTTTGGGGGCCTTGTGGAAATGCTGTGTGGAAGGAAATTTGCGGCTCCTCTCAGATTCCAGAACTTTCTGTCACTGAAATGTGAGGAAAAAAGTTTTTTTTTTTGTCAAATTGTGACGTTTGCAAAGGATTCTGGGTAATAGAACCTGGTGGGAGCCCCACAAGTCACCCCATCCTGGATTCCCCTAAGTGTCTAGTTTTTGAAAATGAACAGGTTTGGTAGGTTTCCCTAGGTGCCAGCTGAGCTAGAGGCCTAAATCCACAGCTAGGCAAATCCAAAAAACATGTCAGATTTCAATGTAAAAATGTGATGTGTCCATGTTGCGTTTCCTGTCGCTGGCACTAAGCCTACCCAAACAAGTGCGGTACCATATTTATCGGGAGACTTGGGGGAACACAGAATAGAAGAACACGTATTATTGCCCCTTGTCTTTCTCTACATTTTTTCCTTCCAAATGTAAGACAGTGTGTAAAAAAGACATCTATTTAAGATATGCCCTGCAATTAACATGCTAGCATGGGCACCCCTGTATATCCCCACAACCAGAAGAGTCCAGCAGACGTAACGGTATATAGCTTTTAAAAATCTGACATTGCAGGAAAAAGTTACAGAGTAAAACGTGGTGAAAAATGGCTGTTTGTTTTTCACCTCTATTTCAATATTTTTTTATTTCAGCCGTTATTTGCTGGAGGGAAACCTTGTAGGATCTACACAAATGAACCCATGCTGAATTCAGAATTTTGTCCACTTTTTAGAAATGTTTAGCTGTACAGGATCCACCAATGGTTTCACACCCATTTCTGTCACTAACTGGAAGGAAGCTAAAAAAGCAAATAATAGTAGAAATGGGGTAAGTCCCAGTAAAATGGCAAAATTGTGTTGAAAATGTGGTTTTATGGTTCAAGTCTGCCTGTTCCTGAAAGCTGGGAAGATGGTGATTTTAACACAGCAAACCCTTTGTTGATGCCATTTTCAGGGAAAAAACGCAAGTGTTCTTCTGCAGCCCCTTTTTCCCTTTTAAAAAAAAAAAAAAACTTTTTTGCTGTATTTTGGATAATTTTTTGGTCTCCTTCAGGGGAACCCACAAACTTTTGGGTGCCTCTAAAATCCCTAGGATGTTGGAAAAAAGGACACAAGTTTGGCCTGGGTAGCTTATGTTGACAAAATGTTATGAGAGCCTAAGCGCGAACTGCCCCAAATAGCCCAAAAAAATGCCTGCCAGCGAAGGTGTTAATGTGATTTTACCTATTATTAAAAATATGAGCACTAATCTTGTTAGGGTGACACTCGGTCTTGTGGAAGTGGTGATTATACCCTGAAAAACACTTAATCCTCCTTCTCCCACTCCCGCATAAACACGCAATGCAATAGGAACGTGCATCAACGTGAGCATACAGTTAAGTAAGGGGGGAAAGACAGAGAAATAAACAAGGTAAGGGGGAGAAAGACAGAGAAATAAACAAACTGGGGAGTGATGTCAAGTAAAGGTCGTCTGCCTAAAAAAGGCTTACTGGATTCTGGGGCAATGACGTTGAACAGTAATGGAGATTTAAAGAACAAAGCATAATATTACTAAAAGCAAATTACTCCAGTTGTTGGACTTCTTATACATACAATGGCTTACTGATAACATTAATTACCTTCTTGTCATCTTTCGTCAATTGTGAACGATTACAAAATGGACGTCTGCTCACATGTACACTATTCCCATATAACATGTATTTAGATATACAGATGCAAACAGAGAAGCGTCCTCAAAAATTCATCACCCTACCTTACTATATTATGACAGCATGGTAAAATATACAGAAATGTAACTGTTATAGGAACATTCATATATTCCTACAGGAGAAGAGACACACCGTTATGTTGCAAAATGGCATACTTAAGGAATACAAATGTATTCATGAATGAGCCCAATAAATACTGTACCTTGTGCAATCCGTATTTGGCACGTGTGCAACATGGGCACAAGACGATGTGCAATTTACAGCTCTCCTGGAACGGGTTCTTGGGCGTTCATTCTTCCGAGGCTGATAAAAGGCCTGGTATTGAGGAGAACTTCATATACACCTGCTATGTACAGTACTACTAAATCCTGTGCCTCTGACATCAAGGAACACATAAAACACATTATAAATAGTTTAGAACTGTTTCAGTGATGTCCACGTGGGAGGGCAATGCCTCGATGATCCTTTATGATTGGCCAATCCTATTGGGGTCACTTAAAGTACCAATCTGTCCGGCTGAACTGTTGAAACTGGAAATTACTACCTTTTTAAAAAGTTTACTTGACAAAAAAGAAACGTAATATGTGAAGTGTTGTAAGTACCTGGCAGTTTTTTTTCTTAGAAACGCATCTGAAATGCAATCATGCCCTAACATGTCAGACCACTATCTATTGGGTGATCTGCTTGGCAAGGCTAGACTTTAGCAAGGGTGAGCTGGGCCTGGGGCGCCAATATTCCGAGGGGCGCATGGAGATGTGTGCTTTAAGGTTATGCCAACAGCATCGCCTTTCCCATCTTGCTCCAGCCTTGTCCCTGTATGTTCATTTCTGTCTCATCCAGGTACTGACCAGTGAACACAAAAGTGACCTCCCTTCTACCTCATGTATTTTACTACCATCAGCTAGGGTGCCTAATTTCTCTCTGCTGATATCCAGGGCGCTATCATAGCAATGTCCGGCTGTGGCGCTAAGCATGAAAAACACCTTCAACTGTGCTGCAGGTTCTCCCCTCCCAAAAAGCAATTCTCACCCCTTGTCCGTCCTTAGTGTTTACATAACACATGATGCTGCTTTTGGCTGAAGAGTGTAACAAATTGTCATAGCTTTTCTTTCTCCTTAGAAGCAGTCACATGCATTATTCCCCGAGAAAGTAAAGGTTGTTATGCACAACGAATGGGAACATTGACTTAGTTATGCAAAAATCGTAAGTAGCGGAAATTGCAGCGGGTTTTTGACAATAAATCTAAAATAGAATCCTGACTGCTTAGTTTCCTTACCAATGCATTACTTTCACGTTTTTAATTTGACACACAATACAACATGTAATACAATTTTAATATTATAAAGAGGCTTATTAAAAAGAAGTGGTTTGCACAGCAAACCGCACTAGAATCTCATTTTCTCAGATGGATGGTAAGTGTAATAAATGGCTTTGCTCTCTACTGACAGTAAGTAAGCACCCCGAGGGGAAGGTGGGGTGGAGAATTGCCATTTTACCTCAATTTGTGAACCCAGCACTTCTTAGCAAAGTGCTCCGAGGAAAAAAATGAAAGCTGAGCCAACTTTAAGTTTTCAGTCACAAAGACAGGCATTTCTTCTTACCCAGTACTGCAGATCAACTGCATCTACTTAGAGGAGATGGTAAATTATCCTATCAGCATTAAATTGCTCTTTTTACAGCTTTGGAAAAGATTATAATTGAAGTTTTCCACAGAAGGTAAAATCAATTGTTAAGAAGCAATTTTGCCTCAGTCGTATTTACCTGGTGCCTAAATTCTTCTAAATTCAGTAAATGTATTACAATTTTCTGAAAGAAAAAAACATTGATTCTTGGTAATATGGATTATTCTGGGCCCTGCGCCTCTGTGGAGCGCCTGGTATGCCACAGCGTATGTGCAAAATCAAGTAAATTCTTCATTTATGTATTTTCTGTGGAGCTGGAATCGTTTACAAAATCTGATCTCGACAGCTGGCAGACTTAGTGGTACAGGCGTGCTCTCCATCGTATTAGAGCCCCCCGGGCACATAAGAGTTGCTTAAACGCGTCCACCTCTCACATCTTTCCTCGGCATCTGCGTAGTAGTCAGTGACAAAGGCCTGAAACAAGAGCAGATATTGCCTTCTCTGCTGCGTGAGTCTTGCAACAACCTGCTTGATGTCAGGGACCGAAAGTCATGGGGCTATGTTTGCCTTTTCATTTATTGGCTTCTTACACTTTAATAAACTGACTGCCTAGCTCAGATACGTGCTAGTGGAGGGACTTGTCAGCAGAAAAAGTTTAATGGTGCAACTAGAGTAGCTTAATAGGTAATGAGAGGCCTGAAGTGACAGCAAATTGTTCGCAGAGCGCTTTGATTTTTCTTTCTTTGCCTTTTGAGAGGAAGGCTGCAAACTAATTCACGGGGCTCAAGTTGATTGTCTGTAACAATCGAAAAAGTCACACTTTAGATAGATTGGTTTTTGACATGTTCCAAAATTTAGTCAGAGCACTGCAATTTCATAATGGTGCACCTGCATTTAAGAGTCAAGATAACAGACTAGTTCCAGCTTAGAATACATATATGTAAACAATGATACTTCATGTTGTGATGTAGGCAAACGACAAACACGCCAGAACACCGCTAAAGAATGCCCAATTGCATGGTTTCGTACTCCCTCCTTCTCAAGCAGCTCTGCTACTCACTTCGCTACTGTGAATATTTGGGTTGTAGCGGAAGTGATATGCAACATTCGACCTCCACTAGCATCAGAGGACTGACTTCATATGCCACACTTACCCTTTAACAGGCTCTTATTTTCTACTGATGAATTAGCGGAATGGCAAACAATAGACTCTAGAAAAAGATATCAGAACAAATACTCAAAATTATGCTTATTTCGTGAAAAGTGTTGGGCTGGTGTCTTGCATTAAATTTGAACCCAGGGGCACTCCTCAGATACAACAATCAGGCGAGAGACTGTCAGGAGACTGGTTTGAGGATAAATGTCTTTCAGCAGTGACTCTACTGTTCCTGCAGGACATTTTCTTAAACCAGTGGCCTGTAGGCAAAAAGTGCATGAAATTCTGTGGTAGCAAAAGCTACGAATTTTTAAAAAATTCATACAATGTGAAACGCAAATTTCTAGGGATATCGCTCGCATAAAAGAAAGTTTTAGGAAGGTCTCCCACACAATTGTTGGAACGAAACCAGGCAGTACAATGTCAGGGTAAATTACAAGTCTGGAAAATAGCATGTAAGAAAGACATACCTACATTAACGCACACTGAAATACTGTTAAGTAACAAACCCACAAACCTCCTGACAGCCACCAATATCCCTCGTTTAAGCTTCTTTCACTAAACCAAACTCATGGTCTTGTTAAGCTACTCCAGAACAAGGGCAGACTACTTAAAGCTACATAAAAGCATCATACACATTAGGGTTGTGACTATTCACCTTACAATTTATTGCAGACACTCACAATGCCCAGAGTAAAAATATCTTATATAATCCCCCTAAAGAAATTGTTTGACATCAAGGTGAAAGTGGATCCCCTGCATAAGGTGATGTACAAAGGGCCACATTTAGGAAAAGTGGTGCTACATTACATGTAGTGCCACTTTTCTTGTGGCCCCCCTGTGCCCCTCTACCGCCACCAAGTGTGTGCTGTATTTAAAACATTGCACACCATTGCGCTGGGAAAGGGGCAATAAAGTCAGAATTTCTGACGCTATTGATGTACTGTTGAGGGTTAGTGCCAACATTTTGGACCCACAACCCTTGAAATGAGATCACTTCTGGATTCGGGAGGAATCTCTGCCAAGGAGAAGAGCTGAAGAGCTGAGGAGAAGGGCTGCCCCTGCCTGTGACTGTGCTTTGTTGGGCTATCCTGCAGTTGCTGCTTCTGCCTTGGAAAGGGGACAAAGGCTGGACTTTGTGGTATATTCCTGCTTGTGAAGAATCTCCAAGGGCTTGAACTGAGCTCACTTACTGTTTTGAAGTCTCAGGGCCATCAAATACTTTCTCTGCCAGCACCTGGACTCTCTGCTTAGATTCCTGCTCTGCCAAGTGGTGCCCTATCCAGCCCCAGGGCCCTTGAAAAGGTGAAGTGGACAGAACAAGAGCTGAAAATCCACGTAAAAAAACACTGTGCAGGGAAATTTTCGATGCACCATCTGCACAACGGCTGATGAATGACGTGCTGGCAGCTTTGCGGCCAAAATCGACGCCTTACCTGCATCGCTGCTGAGAGATCGATGCATCAGGGCTGGAGAAACGACGTGCAACAACACTTGCTGCTGCTGATAACGATGGAAACCCCACGCAGCACAGTTTTCTAATACCGTGTGCTCAGATTTTCCATGCATCGCCCCTGAGCATCAAAGTCAACTGGACTCTGCATGGATTCGAGGTGCTCTATCTCTAAACCAACGCATCGCTGTCTTGCGAGGAAGAAAAATGATGCATCTCCGTCCTGACCGGAGAAGAAATGAAGCCCGGCCTCCCTTGCGAGGAAGGAATTAACACATTGCTACCTTTTCCGACACAAGCTCGGACATTCAGCTTTATTTTTAGCACTGACCAGTTACTTTGTGCAAAATCGTTTCCATTGTTTTCTATGGCGTAAGAATCCTATTCTCTTGAAAATTCATATTTAACTTGTGTATGTTGGATTTTTGTTGTTTTGGTCTTGTTTGATTTAGATAAATATTACCTATTTTTCTCAACTGGTGTGGTGTCCACTTTGTAGTGTTTTCACTGTATTACTGTGTGTGTTGGTACAAATACTTTACACATTGCTTCTGAGTTGAGCCTGCCTGCTTATGCCAATCTTCCAAGGGGGTGAGTGGCGGTTAACCAGGTGTGTTCCTCCTTTACCCTGACTAGAGTGAGGGTCCTTGCTTGGACAGGAGATAACCTGACTGAATTATCTACCTTCACCCCTAGAGGTTGCATGCAGCAGGCACCTTTAATAACATTCAACATTAACTACTGCACTTTAAACATATTCCATAAAGGACATCACTGGCATGTTCACCAAGTGGCACATTTCTATGTCAGAAAACTGCAGAGAAACACTTCCTCTGCAAGAAGAAACAAGTTTCCCAGTTGAACAAAAGTCCCAGGCTAGAGAATACTTGAACTCTTGAGGGTTTATTATTGTAGTGTCCCACCCAACTTAGAGTGGGAATGCAAAGCTTCCTGCTAAGGGGAGGCTGCACTGCTCCTGCAGCTCCCCTGGTCTGTGTACTTTCCTTTGGTGGTAACCCCATCCTCCTGGGGCCACCACACCCAAAATTAGTAGGTTTTTAAATAAAAAATGTGAGCAGGCCCCTCAGGGCATTGTGTGGTGCTCACTGTACATTTCATGAATACTTGAGCAGCGGCTCTCCTGCTGCACCGGGGAAAGCTGCTTCCTTCCCTGGTTTGCCTCCTTTGTTTCTTTTTCTGTTATTTTAGAGGCAACCTCATCTCAGGGGTGTCTGGTCCCACCTGGGCTCCCCATATGCGCTTCTATCCTGGTGGAGAGCGACTACTTCTATGCGGCCTCATGCTGCACCTCTTTGGTTGGGGTGCCCACCCAGGCACCCAGCATTGATCGCTCATAGTGGAACAGCCTCGGGAGCTCACCCTGGGTTGCCTGGGGGTGGCTCCCAATGTGTTCCGCACTCCTGCATGCAGCCTTGGGAGCTGGAAGTTCTTTCTGGCCTTCCTGCTTCAGTGGGCTGGGCTGGCTGCTTTTGCAGCTCTGTGGGGGAGTGCGGATAGCACTCCCCCGTCCTTCTCCACCCTGAGAGCCCAGGGATGGGGTTCTGGGCCCCATCCAACCATTGTGAGGAAGACAGGAAGACGGCACTCCTCCATCCTGGCAGCACTCCTGGGGTCCTGTAACTCCCACCAGGAATGCGATGGGGCTCCCCCACCCTCCTCATCTTTGAGGCACAGGGTCGGAGTCTTGGGCCCCCTTTTGCATCACCGCATGGAGAGCTCGATGGCACCCCCTCATCTCCAGACATCATGGGGCCCAGAGGTGTAGTCCTGGGCCTCTCCTCAGTCATAGGAAGCACAGTTTGTTCTTTCTGGGGACAGTCTCTGGCCCACCCCAGAGGCAGAGTTCAAATACGGCAGTGGATCCCCAAGTGCTTCGTCGCCAAAATTAAGTCAAAGGTCACCAAAGTTTTACAGGGCTGAACTCTGACCCGTTCGCCTGATTCTGGTGATTTTGGTGTCATTTTGCTCCTGGTGGTGAGCCCTTGCCACCTGGCACATTTTCTTCAGGCCTTCTGGCCTCAATGCGCCAAACAGTGTAAGAAGCAGGTTCCACTGTCACCCTGCGCCAGCATTTCGCTTGGTCCTCCTCTGGGCCTGTCCTCCTTCCGCAGGGCCCCATCGTTCTTCCCAACTGGTCCTGGGATCAATTAGGAGCAGAGTCCTTAATCCAGAGGGCAGTCTAAGGGTTCTTCTGTCACATAGGCTCTCATTATTATAATGAGACTACTAGATTTGAGCGGCAGAATCACTTGCACTTTGGGGGACTGAGTCTAATCCACTACAGGTGACACCTGTTGGCTTAATCCGGGTTTTGCTCCATCTCACTAGCCAACTACCCAAGAGCAGGGATGATTGGGCAGCCACGCGCATGACACAATTGACTTCTCAGGGAAATCGTGGTCACTCAGATCGCATTGGTTTCTCTCAGTTACATTAGTCTCACATATGAAAGGACAATCAGAGGCAGTATATGTTTCAATAAGGTTTTAATGAAGCAGCTGCATCTTAGATAATAAAGCATGTACTGCATAACCAGGTTGATGAAGCATGACAGGATTAAAATTGTGACAAGGAGAGTGACGCATAAAACTAACGCTACCATACTGTCACTAGAGTCATTAATATAATTTCTACCAAGGCTATGTTAGAGCACAGCATCTTAAGGTCTATTTCTGCCCTTCAGGTTCCCCTGGAAAGACATCATCCCTCATACCTGAGCAAGAGGCCTGTAGTCTCCATAAGCAGCTGTAGTGAAGCGTTCAGCAATCAGCACACAGTTGTGGTCATCTGGCTGGAATTTCCCTCTAAGATGTATGGGACAGAGAGGTGTTTTTATAATAAAACAGCTGGTGTTCCTGCATAAGGATGTGTATGTTTCAATG